>NC_134242.1:21227410-21536322 GCF_965152275.1 Natator depressus | reverse complement strand
AGTGGCAATTCTTCAACAAAAAAACTTCAAAAACAAACTACAACGAGAGACTGCTGAATTGGAATTAATTTGCAAACTGGATACAATTAGGCTTGAATACAGACTGGGAGTGGATGGGTCATTACACAAAGTAAAACTATTTCCCCATGTTTATTCCCCCCCCACACAGTTCCTCAGACGTTCTTGTCAACTGTTGGAAATGGCCCACCTTGATTATCACTACAAAAGGTTTCCTCCCCGGCGCCCCCACCCCGCTGGTAATAGCTCATCATAAGTGATCACTCTCCTTACAGTGTGTATGGTAACACCCATTGTTTCATATTCTCTGTGTATATAAATCTCCCCGTTGTATTTTCCACTGAATGCATCCGATGAAGTGAGCTGTAGCTCACGAAAGCTTATGCTCAAATAAATTTTTTAGTGTCTAAGGTGCCACAAGTACTCCTTTTCTTCATGGGGAAATAGTTTTACTTTGTGTAATGATACATCCACTCCCAGTCTTTATTCAAACCTAAGTTAATTGTATCCAGTTTGCAAATTAATTCCAATTCAGCAGTCTCTCGTTGGAATCTGTTTTTGAAGTTTTTTTGTTGAAGAATTGCCACTTTTAGGTCTGTAATCGAGTGACCAGAGAGACTGAAGTGTTCTCCAACTGGTTTTTGAATGTTATAATTCTTGACATCTGATTTGTGTCCATTTATTCTTTTACGTAGAGACTGTCCAGTTTGGCCAATGTACATGTATTACACATATCACTAAATCCCCCTGCCAATTTTTGTGGTTTTACAAATTTTCCTATTTTAAAATGTTTCCCCCTCAAAGAAGAAAAACAGTGTTAAATTACTATAAAATGCCTAAAATAAACAAGCTAAGAGAAATATTTTCCTCTAGATGCTTTCAATAATAGTAATCTTACTGACTACTTGAAACAAATATAGGTAAAAAGTTTTCCAAGAAGAGGGTGATCTTTAAATTGATGTGTCTCTAAAATTTAATCAATAACTAAAACTAGACATGCTATCACATTCCATTTCTGTGTGTTATCCAAATTACAAAGGCCTATGATTTTTGTGGGAAGGATTCAGAATTAACATATATACACAGTACAACTTCAGAGAACCAACATTAAGATGCAATATTTAGGCATCAGAAGTAGTAGTAGTGATTTAAGAGAACTCAATTATATTTTTTCATACTAAATATATAGAAGAGAATGAAATGTATGTGGTTAGTTTTAAATAAAAACCTTCACAATAACATTTCTGGAATTATAATACAGCTTGTTTTTGTTTTTTGGGTTTTTTAATATTTGGAGAGCAACCAGTGAACATCTCATTGGGGAAGGTACTTTCTACACAGACAGCAGAACCCCATTTTCTGAATCCTTTAATATTAAACTAATAATTTATTCCCTGAATGCTTTACACTCAATTATTTCATTATTTGACATCCCCAAAAATTTCAGGTAAACAAAAAAGTAAAAAATTATATTGGTGTATCTGATCGAGGTTCAAAACCTAGACATTATTGGATCCTGGATTATTCCTACATGCCCAGGTAGCAGAGATTCCTCCCCCACCCCGATTAGTGAAGGAGAGGCAAATGCATCCTATACTTTCAAAAGTAGACCTCCTATAGTCCTACCCATGCCTATGTGTCATCTCAACGTTAGATTATACTATGCTTTACCACATGTTGAGCCCATTCAGAAATTGAAGTTAGAGCAGAGAACAGATGCCCACTTAAGTGGTGTTTCATGCAGATAACATTATGCCAGTGTTCTGGGATCTTAACTAGACCTCCACACAGAAACTATTGGGAGCAAGGAACTGATTTTAATAGAGTATACTTTATGAAGAAACTCTGAATCGCTTAGGACTGGTGTACTTGACTAATTGTCTCTGTCCCATATGATATTAATGCAGCAGCTCCTATAGCTGAAACAAGGACAATCAACGACAGGACACTTTTCAGTAAGGGTCTTCGTTGGCCTAAATCAGAACTGCTTTCATCACTATCTGGGAAGGGGGTGGATTGATGTGGTTGACATCCAAATGGTGCTTGACACAGATCATAACAGTGCCAAATCAACGTGAGGTTGTACAAAATATATTTTACTGTACTTTAACTGTTTCCATAGTGCTATAGCTGCACCTACGTTAGGGCAATGAGCAGTTTATAAATAATATTTTGCATTTTAACTATGCATTGCCCTGTAGGTACTCCACAAATACATTAAATATTGAAACAACTCGGCTACCGTGCTGGCTGAAGCCTTCCCTCCGGTATCGCAGGTTGACAAGGAGCAGTAAAATAAAGTACATGAAGCCTGAAGCAAAGACATAACACGCGCACTAGGAAGAGCTAAGAGTAAGTGGAACTCCCTCCATGTCAGTGGCTACCAGCTTCTTACAGAGAGAAGGACGAGAAAGGTCCCCCTACTCCCCATATCCACACACCCGTCAGCAGCCGTCCTGTTCCTCTCCCTCTCCCTGGTGTACAGCAAAGGAAGACACCCAGGGAAAGGAAATGCCGAAAGGCTTTAACTCCCTTGTCAGCGCAGACACTCCCCACTCCGGGCAGCCACCCTCAGCCCCACAGCTGTCCGGGTGAGGAGGGGTAGACAGCCCGTTCCCGGCTGGGGAAGCGAAGGGCTCAGCCCGTCCGCGCTCACCCCCACCTCAGTAGCTTCCCCCGTGAGGGGAAAGGGGAAGACACTCCCTCCCCTCCCCAGCCGGCAGTGCAGGCCTCAGCCCCAGAGCAGGCCCTCGGCTGATACAGCAGCAGCAGGGAGGCGGTGGTGCCGGGCGCGGGATTAGGAGAGACGCCAGAGCACAGCGGCCCAGTCCCGCCGCCATGCCCGGCCCCTCCCGCAGGGTGCTGTGGGAACTACCTCCAGGTCGCGGCCTTTGTTCTTGAAGTTCTTCAGCCGTTGGTTATCTAGTTTCTCGTTGTCGGCCATGGCGGGAGAGAAGGAGCGCGGCCTCCTCCCGGGCCTGCCGGGATCCCCTGCCCGGCGCCGCCGCCTCACTCACTCACACTCCCTGCCCGTCCGCGCTGCGGCCTGCGCCACTAGGCCGCCGCTGCCACTGCCGCCTCCGCACTTCCTGGCTTCCTTCCGGCCGCTCGCTAGCTTCGGCTGTCTGGGCCGCGAAATGTGCCGGTAACCAGCAAAGGGACAGAGCCGAGGTGGGAGGGAAGAGGGGAGGGGAGGGGAAAGGAGGAGGTAGCCTCGATCTAGCCGGCCGAGGCCACGCCCACCCCTACGGGCCGCGCTCTCTGATTGGCTGTGGAGACACGGGCCGGCGGCGAATGGGAGAGAAGAACTTGGAGGGAGGGGGCTGAGTTGGGGGAGGGGAGCGAGGTGAGAAGGGGGGGATGGGACAAGACGCTCGACGTGGGGAGCGAGGCGGAGACACCGACGGCGAGAAGGGTGACGGAGCGAATGCTTCTTTCACAGTAGGCAGCGGGGTTTCCCCCCGAAGCCGGAGAGCCATTTTGGGCCCCAGATTTTTAGAGGGCGGGGGCGCGGGGTGCCCTTTTCCTCCTCCTCCTCCTTCTTCTCCTCCTGCAGCGGCTGCTTTTTCAGTTGGTGAGTCAGCTAAAAGTCAACAACAACGTCATCATGATCCTCCTTCCCGCCCCACTTGGCTGCTGTGCGCGCACCTTGGGAGCTGCAAAGGCTTCTCCCTCTGTCTCTAGCCTGGGGGGCAAGAGACCGTGCGGCACCCGCTGCCTTGGGGGAGGAGGCACATAAGCGGTTAGTAGCTGTTGTTTTTATTTATTATTGTTACAAAACTTTTCACTATGTTTTTAAAATAACCACAGAACAAAACTGTGTATTTTGCTTATCCTAGCCCTGCGCTCATGCAGAAACCAGCACTCGGGGATGGCAGGGTACTGGGGCTCTCAGCTTTCACTGTTTCTTATTTTTTCCCAAGTTTGAGTCACTTCTTCTACCTCCATCCAACTCCCCTTTACCTCCATCAAATTTGCACCTCCCCCAGTGACAGTGGGATTAGTTTGAGACAGAACAGTAGCTTCTTTGCAATCAGTGGATACCCTAAGTCAGGGGTGGGCAAACTTTTTGGC
The DNA here is from genome assembly GCF_965152275.1 of Natator depressus. NCBI lineage: Eukaryota > Metazoa > Chordata > Testudines > Cheloniidae > Natator > Natator depressus. The sequence continues at coordinate 21,532,230 of NC_134242.1, read as the reverse complement.
CTGAGGGCCACATCTGGGTAAGGAAATTGTAAGGTGGGCCACGAATGCCCAGTGATGGAGGGGGACTCCATAACAGATTTTACGGAGGTGGGGCGGGGAGGGTGACTCATGGGGTTTGGTGCAGAGGGGCTCTACAGGGGCAGTACCAGGGACTCCTAGGGGACCTGCTGGCAAGAAACCAAGGCGGCCGTACCAGGACCCCACAGGCAGAGGCACCCTAGCTGGGATGAGTGCGGCCCCTGGGTGATTTCAAGGCTCTTGAGGGAGGGGCCATAGGAGACTGGGAGGGGACTGGGCACACAGCTGTTGCGCGAAGCTCATTCAAGGTCTGACCTATTCACTGAGTGATGCTAGCCAACTCAAGTCACTAGTGCTAGCAGACTCAAGTGATGGTTTTTGTATCCGGAGTCCAGGACAGATTTGAAATTTGGTTCCCTGTTCACCAGGGAGATAATGTAGAGCAGTGGTGGGCAACCTGCGGCCTGTCAGGGTAATCCTCTGGCCGGCCGCCAGAGATTTTGTTTACATTTGTACGGCCGCCCACAGCTCCCAGTGACCACGCCGCTGGGAGCTGTGGGAAGCGGTGCAGACCACAGGGATGTGCTGGTCGCCATTTCCCACAGCTCCCATTGGCCGGGAATGGTGAACTGCGGCCACTGGGAGCAGTGGGCGGCTGTCCAAATGTAAACAAAAGGTCTGGCGGCCCACCAGCGGATTACCCTGATGGGCCACAGGTTGCCCATCACTGATGTAGAGAGTACTGCACTGGGATGATGGACTCATAAACACTGTTCCCTCTAAGCTGTGTGCATGTGCGCGCGCACACAGATCTTAAACCCCATGCACATGGTGAAACACCACGCACACAAAAATTTGCACAGAAGAAATTTTTTGCACAGATGGCCTGTCAAAAATTAGAGGGAACATTGCTCATAAGAACCTGTCTTGTTAACTAGATAGGTGCTTGCATTTTGTATGGGTTGGAGCTTTTTCAAAGTAAGTGGTGTTTATTCCTACACAGAAATAGTTGTAGTAATCAAGTTTAACAGTCACAAATGTGTGGATGACTATGGCCCCATAGACCAATAGAATGGCCAGCGAGTGCAACTGAATCACACTTAAAGGAGATATTTTCCTCTCATGACTATTAATAGATTAAAGAGAAAATATTTTTATTTGCTTTCCATTATTTATGTAGGCCTTTACTACAGTAATGGCCTAGGAAAAAAATAGCACAATGATTGTAAAACCACAAGAAAATGGCAGCGCTCATAGCTTATTTTTTTAAAGTGACTACATTTCAAATTGATGTTTTCCATTTTGAGTCAGAGAAACAAGAGATTCCATCAGTGTTTTCAGTTCTAGCTCATTTTTGCAATATTTTCTAATTGTTCAGCTTATGATTGTCCTCAGCAGAATGTGGCTGCATCATTGGAATAAGAAGAGGTCAATGGGTTAAAAGTGCCTTTTCTTCCTTTGCTAGTGTGGAAAGTTCCTCCCTTGTTTTTTGCTGAAGCTTCTGCTGCTGAGTTTCTTGTATGATTCCCGCTGTTCATAACCTGTTCTGTGTAAGTCTTTGAAAGAAGTCTCCCTCAGTTTGTTTTAATTTTCAGACAGATTTTAAAGCCTCCTATTGTGATTAAGGATTGTGTTGCGTGTTTCAATGGGACACTTAAAATTCCTCACTCTCTTCCCCTCTTTCAAGTTGTCCTAGCTTAACGTGTCTATCATAATTACACACATTGACATGATGAAGGAGAGAAGATTGCACTGGCAACTATATTCAGGGACTTAAATACTCAGATGTGCAGTTATTGACCACTGTGTACCAGGAGGGTAGAACACAGAAAAAGTTTTCTAAACATATCAAAAGTGTGACTAAAGGCCATGATAGCAAAAGGCTGAAGACTTCAATCATACTGCTTTGATAATATAGTTAGTATATTTAAAGTTCCAGTGTTTCTGAGTTATTGGGCACTGAAAAGGCCATCATCTGAAAATTTTAGAAAGTGAAAAGAAATTTATGAAAGAAGCTTTACATTCTTAACCATAATATCTATCTGTACAAATACTACAAAACATGGAAGAGTTACCACTATAACAACACCAAGGCATTAGTCTCATAACTTAAAGGGAAGGCACTTAAAAGCACATTATTATACAGAACTACTTATAAATGCTTCCCAGTCACTCCCCTTGTGCACCTGGGAGATCTGGGAAGCAGTGTGCAGAATATTTCTTGGAGTTTTATAGCTCCAAAAAGCCTTCAATATGGGCCAGTGTCTTAAAGGCACAGTTGAGCCCCTTGATTGGCAGAATGCAATTATCTTTATTGAAATTTATTTATTTATTTTATTTATTTATCGAAATTGAAAATACTGGGGTTTAGCTCACATTTTACAGATAACATCCTGAGATTTTAAATTATCACAAATGGTCAGGCCCTTGACTGATGGTGGTGGAAGGGGAAAAGCAAAATTATATGGTCTAAGACCCAATGGGAGCCTGAAGAAAGAACATCTTGCTCCCTCCTTACTCTCTCCTGCTGCTGTACTGCCCTTTTCATTTCTTATCCAAACACATTAGAGCTGAACCCCTCTCTTCCACATTTCACCACCACAATTCAGCTTTGACCTAGGATTAAATAACCTGTGGGTGTGAGAAGAAGGGGAGGGGGAAAAATGAAGCCAATATCTGTACCAGCCCCAATGTAGATGCATTAGCTCTACATCTAACCCTCAACCAGTACGTGTTGGATCATATTAAAGAAGTTCTGTATTAAAATCACAAATGAGTTTGATTTCCCCATAGTTTAAATTCCAGGGTATTACTAATTAAGAGGTCTCTTGGTTTTTGGTACTGTTTCTCTCCCTCTATGTGTGAAACTTGCAAGCTGCTAATTGTGTTAGTACATTCTAAGACAGAGTCTGTTCTCAAAGCAATTCACAGAGAGAGAGACTCAAAGCAATACTCTAACAACAGAAACAGCACCCAGAGACTCCCCGCCCTTTTGTTGTATTAACAATTGTGATTAAAATAGAGATAGAGGATGTATGTGGATGGATGCTTGGTGTGGATAATTGAATGATCAGGGAGGTGCCAGCCTAAAAATCCAGTGTCCATCGGCTGAAGAAGGCGTCAAGTGGAAATAACCAGAGGACCCCCAAAGGGCAGACTGGAATCCACCCAACAGCCTCAAGAATGAGAGAACCAAAGAACAAGATAACATCTAGCAGCACGGAGCCGTCAGGAATGTGCTATCTGCTGATTGATTCAGCAACAGCATGAGGAAGCAATTCCCATAGACTGGCATAGGAAGAAATTCCTATAAAAATAGACTCTAAAAAGTGAGAACTTTGGGGTCTGATTCTGCAAACCAACTTCCAGGAGCATCAGATGAGCATCTGACAAGGCCCTGCTCCCTCCTCATGTCCAGGCCACCTGGCCAGTGGCTTGGCATGAGCAACTCTAAGGCTGGTAACTATGATAACAACCTTGCAGAACCTGTGTGTGTGTGTTTGTATGAATGAATGTGTGAATAAATATGAGATTGAATGGAATGTTATAGCTGTAACTAACTGCTTACTATGATTCTTTCTGTATTCACAATAAATGTGGTATTTTGCCTTTTTCCCTTTAATAAGATCCTGCTGGTTTTTAATTTATTGATGTAACATTTCAACAACCTGTAATAGGCCTACACAAAGTCTTCCCACTCCACTGCCCTGCAGCACCCAAAACCCTCCCACTGTTGCTTCCTATGACCTTAATCCCACATTATTTTGCAACAAACTGTGAGATAGGGAGGACTATGCAATAATTTTTCTATTATTTTGTGACTTGCAGTTTGTTCCCTGGAGGATTCAAATCCAGACCTGTCCCGAACTTTCAAAGCTTCTAAAATTGTCAGATCTAGCATAACATTCTTATGGGTGTATATTTTTCATGAATCACATTCTTAGCTCCCATTATATTGCGTGTTCATAGAAAGGAGCTTGTCCTTCAGTAGTCTTTGATCTGTCTTTCTGGTCTGTTATCATTTGGAGAGTAATTCACAGAGGATATAGTTATGCTTATTGTAATTCCACTGACTTAAATTGAAACATCAGGGATGAAGCAGGTCTACGATGTTTAACTACAGTCTAATTTATGTAGCTCTCAGAGATATCATGGTAATTGTATTTCTTCATGAGGGCACTATGGAGAGTATTTGCAATAGTGTTAAAGAGTAGCACAAGTAACCATTCCATGTATGATAACCATAACTAAAGCAAAGAACTTAAAAGTTCACTGTCAGTGATTTCTTCAAGCAGTTTCTCACTCTTCCTCACCATTGGCTTCATTTTACCCTCAGATCAGCACTGCTGATCGCCAAACACTTAGAAGAAATTATGGATTTGAAGGATTGACAGCAGACTCCCTTTTAAATGCTTGGTTTCCTGGCATTATGCCATCTTCCAAAAAAGTACAGAGATTCAGGTACTTATAGTTTCTCCAAAAAGGGTGTAGTTGGATGAAAGTATTTACAGCATAACAAAATATGTACATTACACAAATTTAATAGGTATGGTATATTCCAGGATGATATATGTGATGTGTACAAAACTATGGCTTTAATATATTTCTCAGAGTGGAGTTCTAAATGCAAATGTCCAGAGACATGGAACTAGAGCAGTGGTTCCCAAACTTTAACAGCCCACGAACCCTTTCACTAAATTGTGAAATCTCGTGAACCCCCTCCTAAAAATGAATATTTCCAGAGATTTAAGTTTAAATTTCCTCCCCACTCCGTGGGACTCCTACTGCTGGACCCCATTGACTGCCCCGGTCAACTGAGCTCCACTGAGCTCAGGCTGCAGGTCTCGCTGACCAACAGGGCTCGGGCTGCCTGGCCCCGCTCTCCCTGGGGCTTGGGCCGCCTCCCCCACTCACGGGAGCAGGGCTCGGGCTGCCACACCCAACTGCCCGGCCCCGCTCTCCCTGGGGCTCGGGCTGCCAGCCCCGTGTGAAGCGCTGGGGTTCGGGCTGCCGGCTCCCCCGCTCACGGGGGCAGGACTCGGGCTGCCAGCCCCAACTGCCCTGCCCTGTTCTCCCTGGGGCTCGGGCTGTCTGCCCTGCAACTGGGTCCCACCTGTTGCCTCCAATGCCCCGGATCCTCTGGCCGCCATTAGTGAAATTTTTCTGGCGAACCTCCTGTAATGTTCTGTGAACCCCCAGGGGTTCGCGAACACCAGTTTGGGAACCACTGAACTAGAGCCTAGTCTATATTCCATCTATTGTTGCATTGCTCAAACAGCAAAAAGGGGACTGAGCTGGCTTAAACAGTCTTCAGGTGGAATAAGGTCATTGCAGCTGGCTCTACACTAGTCACTTATGAAGTGGCCTGCCTGGTCCTTGATGTAAGTTAAAGCACCCTCAAGGTTACTCCAACTTATGCCCTGCTTCCCATGGTTCCTCCCACCCCCAGTGGGTCCTGGGAATCATCAGATAGCTGTAAAGAAGTGCAGTACAGTTCACTGTACTCTGGCCACACCGCAACACCTCCCCTCCTGAGGGCTCGGACTGGGGCCAACGTAGAGCCCTTCCACCAGCGCATACACTGCCTCAGAGGGCCTGCTCCTACACAAGAGGTATTCTCAGGAAGCAGTTTCTGCCCACTTTAAGGCACCTTTACACTGCAAGAATGGTGTAGAGGAACCTTAGTGTATCTGAGAATCAGGCCCCAATTTTTTTTAAATGTTAAATTATATACAAATAATCTAACATTTAATAAAGAAAAGAAATATTACATTTAAACTGAGAAGATAAAAATTATCTGCAAAAACACTCATTAATCCTGGGGTTTATATGCCATTTCAGACTTGAAGTGGAATACCTAGAATTAAAAAAGTGGATTGTGGGAAGGATACCTTATGAAGGATACCTTATGATATCTAAGGATATCTTATATATATATATATATATATATACACACACACACACACACAGATATTTGTTTTAGTTTTACACTGAGTATCTGAGCCTTGGAACCCAACTAGTCTTGCTGACACTGGCCATATCAAATATCTAGTGGTATCAGCCACTAACAAAACCCCCCCCAAAAAACAAAAACCAGTAAATATATCAAATTGAGTTATGTATAGTACAAGAAGGTACAGTATTTAAAAGATTTTGATGATCATTTTCTAAAAAGAAAATGTATTTACTAGGACGGCCCCACAACAGGCTATAAGCTCTATTAAAAAGAACTGGCCCCATTGTAATACCCAAAAAATTCAATGTGCAACCTTATTTTTACCCACTCTTTCCCCTCCCTACTTCTCCCCACTCTGCCATGGCAAGCAGGTGAGTTTGGAAACATAAATGATATATTTCTGTGACGCGTTAGTGAAGTGTGGTTGGAGGTTTGCTGTTAGATGGAAGGATGGGGGAGTCTGCAATGTGCTCATGTCAGGACTGATGAGCCAGTGGAGATATGATGATTCCCACGGCAAGTCAGCACAGAACTCTCAACACAGTGAAGCTCAAAATTCTATACCATGCAGAAATAGATCATGATGAGCAAAAAAAAGTCAAACTAACATTTCCCTGGTGGTGTAATAATAACTGACAGTTGGCTTCACTGGAGTTCATTGGGATTCACATGTATGCAACTAAGATCACAATCGTATGGTTAAACTAGGGAAAACAAAAGCAAAAAAGCCACCTTGATTTCTATCCACAGAATACCAGGGTGTCCCTTTGTATCACACCTGCCCTCCAATGTTCCTGTGTTGGAACTGTCATGGTTCTGCTGTATCATTGAGCTACTACAGCCTCCAGGATTTCACCATTAAGGGTGGGGTTTGCTTTCAGCCAAGCCTCTTCATTCTCTTCTGCAGTTTTATTTTCCCCTGTACCATTTGAACCAGATTCTCACTTTTGCTCATTTAAAAATGAAAATGTTCCCACAAAGCAGGTGGTCATCTTTCCTGGGCTATTTGCTGTTGTTGTTGCCTCACTGGTCAATGCTAAACCAGTGGTTCAGATTTTCTCTGCTAGTTGTCAGCTCGTTTGCAAATAAAAGGCTGTGCACACTGAGCATCTGCTCCCGCTACAGCAATAAAGTCTCCATGTAAGCTCCTGCATCCATTCTTACTGAGGTCTGTATACTTGAAGGAAGCAACACGATGGAATATGCATTGAAGATGCAAGCCATCCAATTTGAGCTAGAAATGCATTTTAATTATTTAGCACCTTAGAGAAGTTTTCTGCTTTTAAATTAAACCCAAAGCCTCTGATCCCCCAAATTTAATTTAATTTTTTTAATCTCCGAGAAAAAAAATTGACATTTAAACTGATTTTTAAAATTTGAATTCCATATTCTTACATAAAGTTACCAGACCAAATTAATCCTTGATGTAATTTAGCATGGATGATGGGGTTACAATGGGGATGATTTGACCCTTGGTCTCTAATGTTAATTAAAATAGTTTCAACGTAAATTACCTTTGTCAAGTGTCTTTCATCACATGCCTGTCTTCTTTCCCCTAACTGCCCCAAGCACAGATGTCTCTGCTGCTCCATGGTGGGTAACAGGTAGGAGTCTGGGGTGGATTCTGATAAATAACCTTTATTTAAAAGAGAGCATAGCCCAAGTAAACTGTAGTAGCAGCTATTGCTGGTTATGAGTAGAATTAATATTCAGGGTTCCTTCCTGAGCTGCAGCTCACAGACCTACTAAAGTATTACCAACCTCAAGAAATCAAAAATAAAATGAGATTGGGGCCAAAAATCATGAGGTTTTTTAAAAAATAAAAATAATGTTTTTAGTCTGTCTTTTGGCTTTAACTCTCCTCTACTTCTCTGCCAGAGTATGTGGGAGAATTTCAGGTTGAAAAAAGAAAAAACCCAAACAACCTTTAATGCACATAAAAATGCATGCCTTTCCAGGGCTGCTCAGATGGAGGCTCGAATCTACTATCCCCTCACCCCTAAGATAGGGGAACTGCCCTCCCCATCCTCTTACTGTGTTGACTCTTTCCCTTCTTAGTTTATGTCCTTTGATAACAGAAGGGCTGGATGGTAAATAATTTGAGAACCACTGACCTAATATATCATGATTCACGCTCATACATGGAAATTACATTACCTTTTAGAGTTGATGAGATATATAGATATTAAAGAACTTTAAACTTACAGCAATCATTTTATATCAGGGGTTCTCAAACTTCATTGCATCACAACCCCCTTCTGACAACAAAAATTACTACATGACCCCAGGATGGGGGAACCAAAGCTTGAGCCCAACCGAGCCCTGCTAGCTTGGGGTGGGGGGACCAAAGCCAAAGCCCGAGCCCTACCACCCCAGGGCCGGGAAACTAAAATCCAAGAGTTTCAGCCCCAGGTGGGGAGCCTGTAACCAGGGCAGAAGCCCTCTGGCTTTGGCCACAGGTGGTAGGGCTTGGGCTTCACCTTCAGCCCCAGTCCACAGCAAGTCTAATGCCAGCCTTGGCAACCCCATTAAAATGGGGTTGTGAACCACTTTGGGATCCCAACCCACAGTTTGAGAACCCTTGATTTATATCAATGATTGCTATGTCACAATAAAAACAACATGGAATTGATTTAGTCTTTCACGAGGAGTAATGCTTCCTTGACACCCTGCCTTCCGCTCTCCCCAACAGCTTCTCTGGCCAAGATTGGATTGCATTCCTCTCCTGCACTGTTCGCCTGCCTCCTAACAGCTGTGGCTTGGCCAGGGACTTGGAAGGGGCAGGGCCTTGTGGCTCTCCCATTTTTAGGGAGAATCCATTGCCCGTGCCCCTGATGCACGCTTGCTTCTGCACCAAAGGAGCTTGGTGCTGGCTGGCGAGACCCTCTGGAGCTGGCTGCTGCCCAGGGAGTCTGGCTGCCATAAAATGCTCCCACAGGAGCTCCCTGGACTACTCATGCCCCTTGGGCACCTGCTTCTCAGCAGCTTGGTCACATCACATTCGCCACCTAGGGACCTGCCATTGAAGCTGGGTCACTCTCTCCATGGTCCCTGCACACACAGTGGAACTGCCCCTTGTTCCCTTTGGCTGCTCTGCCCCAACTCTGTGGCTGACAGGCTTACAGTCACATGGCCCAAGTTCTGCCATGTGAGCCCGGAACCCAGCCCAGGTGCTGGGGGCAGGCTGCTGCTGCTGACAGACAGACTCACTCCCGCCAGCTCTGGATACCCAGGCCATGAGAATACATGCCTCTGTTCCGGCCCACAGTCAGGCAGCTGGCAGCACTCAGTGCTCTGCCTGCCTGCTGCCGCCATGGTCCTAGCACAGAGCTAGGGAGAGCTTGCTCTGGCCAGGGTTACTGGGACCAATCCTGCAGGGTGGTCCACTGAGCACCCTGGGCTCTGGCTGATGTTGCTGGGCCCAATCCTGCAGTCAGGAGATAGGGTTGAGTACCCTCTGCTCTGGCTGATACCATTGGGGCTGATCCTTCACTGCCTCATTTTTTCCACCCCTTCTGGCTTTGTGCCCTGGGCAGCTGCCCAACTTGCCCTAGTTATGGCCCAGGCAGAAGGTGACAGAAGCCCTTACTGGCCCGGATGAACCCCAGAGTGTTACATCATTCTATACCAGTTTTAGTATTGCTAATATACAACTTCTTTGTTATCCAGAAACAAACCAGAAGCAGGCGATCTCTCCTTTGGCCACTAGATGGCACAGCAGCATCTTATTTTCCCATTCTCAGGTTTATCTCAAGTATCTGATCTGGCAATTAGACTGGATAAACGGACTTCTACTGTATTTGGGGCATGTACTCCAACAGACATGCCAACAGAGACTCCCATATGAAGTCATCAAGTGGAAGCCAACTGGTGTGAGGCAACAAAGGCACCCAAAAGAAACCTTAAGAAGAATCCTTATTTGGGAGAGGTTGATCTCAACACCATACAGCAGATGGAAGCAACAGCAAATTACAGAGAAGAATGGAATGATGATGCTAATGTGCGTGCACATTGCAGAAATTGATTCAGGAAGGATGTGAAAACCCAAACCAAAACAAACCACCCCGCTCCATCATTTTTGCTTGTCTTACACTGATTGAACAGTTTGTGCCAGATTCTCATTTTTGATCATTTTCCTGACGTTATTTTCTAACCTTACATACCTCTGCTATTGCTACCACTGCTTGGGCAGGGAAGGGATTTTTGTTTCCACTTAATGGCAGGGAGAATTTTTCTCTCTTTAAAAAACTGCCCTTGTCAGTCAGAATGGTGTTCAAAAGTCACTTTCCGGCAGCTCAGCTGTCCAAATTAATAAGCTACATGAAACTGTAAAATTATTGGATAAATCGTAAAATATCCAATGTCATGAGGTTCAATGCCTTTCCATTGTAACTATGTTGTACAAGACACTGAAGTCATTGAAAGATGTTCTTGAACATTGCTTCAATACATACTCAAGATACTGATAAAGCCAAAGGTCTGTTGATGTCACTGCATCAGTTTAGTTTCATTGCTGTGACCACACTTCCCTCCCAACTCCCTCCCTTCATATTGAGTCCCTAAGGATTTTTGTATTCCAAGATTTCTCTACTTTTTGTATCCCTGAACTTGTGGCCAACATTTCCCTATCAACAGTGCACTAGATTGAAAAGGGAAACTATTAATACCACTCCATAATTAGCTATAAAGCAATGCAAGGTACTCTCTTGCTCACTGCATATACCATATTCCCCAAAGTCTGCCTTCACAGGGAGTAAAACACTACATGCCAGATCTTTAGATGGCATAAATTAGTGCAACTCCATTGACTTCAATGGAGCATTGCTGATTTACACCAGCTGAGGATCTAGTCCTCTGATTGGAAACCAAATCCATATCTCCCACATCACTGTGCAGAATGTTGACTACCATGAAGTCCTGTTGTTATACATTACCATGCTTTCTAAGTTCTGTTTTTTTTTTTTTTTTTTTTTTTTAAGAGTATTGGGTCGAATTCTGATCTCAGACACTGGTTTAATGTCATCACCCCATTTGACTTCATTGGAGTTGTTCCCGATTTACAGTGGTGTAAGAGAGATCACAACTGGAGTATTATGTCCCCACTAGGGTTTGCACTGATCATTGACTATGCTGTGATGCAAGTAACTTTAGAAGGCAAACGAGGAATTTTATGGACAAATTATAAAGTACAGTTGGATGAACTTTTTTTTGCTGATAACATTGTCCTGCTTAGTTCAACACATCATTTAATGGAATTGGTTTGTTTATCAACAAGGAGCCATATATTTTGTCATCTATCAATGTCCTAAAAGCAACCATCACAATAGATAGAGAAACACTAATAGTAAGTCATTTTACCTATTTAGAGAGAGATGCATTGGTTATGACATGCTAGATGTCAAGTGAAGAATATCAAAAGCAGCAAACAACTTTTGTAAACTTAAAAAGATTTCAAAAAGTAGCATGATGATTGGCATTGAAACAAAAATATGAATTTTAATATGGCATCATGTCTATCCTCCTTTATGGAGAAGAGTCATGGAAATCTACAGCAGAAATTTATAAGATCAACTCATTCCAAAGTAATGCCTGTGGAAGATGTTCAAAGTATTACATCTTTTAGGAATTGTCAGCCCCCTTTGACTTCTTTTCTTCCTAATTGGTCTTTCCATGGGACTTTCAACCAACTCAGAGAAATAGTAGGCAAATATGCCTTTCTGAAGTCCAGTGTCCTTGTTTTGCTGTTGTTTTGTTTTGACAGGTGCTGAGTGTCCTCAACTCCCACTGACTTTAAAAGGAGCTGAAGGTGCTCATCATCAGGACAATGTTGCCAAGTCTGTGGAATGCCAGCTGCAGTATTTGAGCAGTCACGGGTTGTGGTATTTTGGGCTAATTTACTTATAGGCTGTTACATTTTGGGCTGCCTCATCTATGTCCCCCAGATGCCCTGGAGCTGCAGAGCTTGGGAGCTCAGTGCCCCGCGGGCCCAGCCACAGACTGAGGGGGTAAGAGTGGCCCTTGGTCACATTGTGCCCCGCATATGATGGGAGGGGGCTGGCATGCAGGGAGCCCATTCCCACTGGACACTCTAGGACTGATTCTCCCTGCCCTTGTCAGTGGGTGGCAGGAGGGGAGGCCCCCAGTGGCTTTGCTCCCTCCCCCAACTGGTGCGTGCTCAGCCGTTGCCTCTCTGCACCCCAGCTGCCCAGGTGCTGTGAGCCCAGAGGAGGCTCTGGCTGAGCTGGGAAGCAGCAGCCCCTTGCCCCCTGTACACGACACCTCCCTGTTTCACTGCTGAAGTCATGGTCTTGCTCAATGGGCTCTTTCCAGCACAGCTACTCAGTGGATTCATGAGAGGGTAATGGGCTCACTCTCTCACTGAGGCTGCCGCTGAAGCTGCTTTATCCAGACACCCCCTAGCAGCACATGGAGCGGCAGAACTCTTACTAAGGTTTTGTGGGGAGCGTGGGCACATCAATGCTGAGGTCCTGCAGCGTACTGAGCACAGTGTGACTGCTGCACCCGTGTGCAGCTCCAGTGCAATCTGCCGAGCTCTGCAGGGGTTCAGTTGGCTGCCTGTGTACAGCAAAGTGCTGGACTCCCATCCAGTTCCCACTTGGCCACCTCCTATTTGCCTTTAACTTCCCTACCCTTGAGCTCACTAAACCCTCTCTTCCACTCCCCACCAATCTAAGAAGATCACAGAGCCCTTTAAGGGACACAACTAACAAAATGTGTTCACCGTAGGCTCCCAAAAGAGCAGTATTGAAGTGTGCACTTATTACGTTCCTTCTCTAGGGCTACTTTATTGCCCCTTATTATTTCAGTGGGGAAGGTAGAAGTTGCTTGTTTCATTCAATAATAGAAGAAGGGGTGTGTATTGAGGAGTAGAGAATGGGGAAGAGCGACTCTTCTTTGTGATGGTGATATGGGAGCAGAACACAAAGGAATATATACTTAAGTAGGATGTGAGAAGTTCAGTCTGACCCATTTTTATTTTCCTTTTTTTTCCCCCTTAGAGAAGGGTTTGTGTTTTCAATCAGTTCAACAAACTCCCTCTCTATCATGGCACATTACCTTATGGAAGTTATACTTTGGGTCAACATCTTCTATATGGACTACATCTCCCATTAGGCAATATGGATTTCCCTCTGACTGAACTCTCCAGCTGGGCCACTAAGTGGTTCAGATCTCCTTCTGGGGATTTATACTGTACAATTGTAGACCACTTCCCCAGTAGGCTATGGGTGGGGAAGACTCAGGCCTGCCCACTACTCCAGGTCCCAATCCAGGGACCCTAAGAATAGCAACCACACACCTCCACATCCATTTAATAAAACTGCTTTCAGTTCCCTGGGCTACTTCCCCACAGGCCCAGCCTTCACTAAAGCTTCACCCTTATCTCAGGGCTCTTTTATGTTAGGCCTAACAGCCAGCCAGGAGTTCTTCCTTGCTCCCCTAGTACCTTCCAGCACTAAGCTGTCCATGATGCTGTAGTTTCCTTTGTCCAGGCAGGCACCTCCTCTGGCTTTAGCCAGAAACTAACAGTTAGTACTGCTGCAGCTCCTTTTTATAAAGCCATACTGGGCCCTGATTGGCTGCTCCCTACAGCCTTTGACTGGCTGCTTCCTTTGCAGCCTCCCCTCCCCCCTGCTTCCTACGCAGCCTCTCTAGGTTGCTTGGAGGACTTAGTTCCACTACTCTTTTCCTGGGATGAGTATATCAGGATCCTGAGGCCTCCAGAGGGGGCCTCTGGGCCTAGTCCACCCTGTCACACAGACAATCATTATCTTGGGCTATTTTAAATATACAGATGAGCCCATCCTGGCCCTTTCTATTCAGGGAGAAGATCCTAACTTCCAAACTCGAATGGCTCCCAGTACATAGAATAATACATAATCATAATTATAGAAATGGAGGGATGGAAGGAACTTCGAGAAGACATCTAAGCCCTGTTCTTATAAACCTCTAATGATGGGGATGCCACGGTCTCCCTTGGAAGCCTGTTCCAGTGCTTAACTATCCTTATGTATCTAGTTCAGTAGTGCTATATGTTATTTTTAAAAATATGTATGGCTTCAACATTGCTCTCCATGGAGCAGTAGTGATTTTTAACAGCACTATTTTTCTTTCAGCGGTGTCATTTTTATTTACATACACCTTGCTGCATTCACTGAATAATATGAAACCTATTAGTAAAAATAGTTGTTTAAAGTTAGTGCAAGAATTTAGTCTTTTCCTATATTTTGTACAGTACCTGTCTACTAATGTTGCATTTTGCTGTTTGAGATCCAGTCCTGCTAACATGCACATGAGTAATTTTCTTCATGTACGTATATAGTTCCACATGTGAGAGTGTTTGTACCAGCAGGCCCTTACTGTTAAATGTAAGGTTTACTAAAAGGGAAAGCTTGCAGTGCAAATGACTTATTAAATAGTTAATAAAAAAACCCCAGATAGAATGTCATGTCAAAAAGCTGGAAACAAACAACTATGCACTCTGTTCCTGTGAATTAAGCTAATTAAGAAACTAATTAAGAAAGATGAAATTCAGGGCCTCATTTTCTACTACATAGATTACTGCCATATACTGGAGTGGAACTCCTAGAGGTTCCTTCTACTTCTTTCTTCAACCCCCTCAATTTCCTTGTGCTTTCTTCCTCCAGCAATTCTAATCCAAGTCCCTTATTCTAGATCAGTCCTTCCATTATCCTCTTACTTCTCATTCCTTCCCTATCTTGAAATGGTAACTTTCCCTTTTCTTACTATGCTCCTACAGTATATTTTTTCCCCATGCCACCTTCATACTCCCATCTTCTGTCTGTTTCCTTATTGTAGTTTCTCTCTCACCTGATAAGGTTCTCAACCCAGAATATTCATCTGCCCAACATTCAAATCAACAGATACCCAAGGTGTGGTGGGGGAGAGCTTTTCAAAGTGCTGCCTGTTTGTATTGTTGAATGCTTTTATATATGTTATCATGGATAATCATTCCCGTGATGTCATCACTGCATCATAATAGATTGGGACTTGGTATTTCTGATGGTTGGGAAAAGGAAGAAGAGGTGAAATTACAAACTGTATATACAACTTAGAGTCAATTAAAAAAGGAAATAAAATTTGAGCCAGTGTATAACATTTGTTGTACTTAGAACAATTTTCATTCTTCTATCTCTAGCTTTAATTTTCCTCCTAACTGATAGTGGACTCTCCCTATTATGATTTATTTTCAAGGTAATTACTTATTGGTGCAAAAAGAGAGCAAACATTTCAGTGCAGATTTACAGGAGTTATGTCAAAATCAAAACTGTGGCATTTTGTTTTACTTGATGTCAACTGTAGGGACAATGTTAATCTTTTCTTATTTAAAAAATTTGATACCGTTAACAGGAAGGTAGAAGCTAGTTTTTTTTTCTGATTCAGTCTCTTTTACTGATATTGGCCCAGGGGGAGGAGGACCTCATCTGAACCAGAACAAAATAAACCTAAGAAAAAGATTGCTTAGAGATTTAAAGCCATGAAAAATGGTGCTGCATAGAGAGAGGTTGGTCTACCAGCCTGAGTAGTACTGAAAGACAAAGGAATCCTCCCTCTTAAGCCAAGGAGTCACAGTAAAACTGTTCTGCTGCAACTATAGCCTACTGGCAATAATGGTCTCAGTTGTCCTTGCCCCTGGAAATTCACAGAGAAGTGTGATGATTCACTAGGTGGTGAGAGCAATCACACTCTTCTTGGTTCTTCAGGTCATGATTGTTGTCTGTAGGGCGTAATTAACATAGCTAGTTATAGGGAAACTGCAGGTGACAGATTTCTAATTAAGGTTATGCTGAACCATAGTGGGCAAATAATGTGACATATCTGCAGTTCATGTATAGTTTTAATTCCATTCGTCAGAGTTCTCCTTAAATTCTAACATCATAGCTTCATTGGACTGTAATGCAAAAAGTTAATGGCTACAGGGCAATGGTCGAAGGTAAAAGTCATTGCAGATGTGTATTTCTAAGTAGGTAGCTGATGAACAGAAATACATGACCTGATTCTGCTCTTAAGTATACCAATTTTACACTCCAGTAATTCCACAGACTCCAGTAGAGTCACCCCTTATCAAGAGGAGAATCAGGCTCAGGGAATGCAGAGAAAGTATTGGTGAATGATGGAGGAAATATCAGTATTAATTGAGCATTATAAATCAAAATAAAGACAAGGAGTTTGATTTTGTTCTTAGGTCTTGTCTAGATGAGAAAGTGGCAAGTGAGAAGGTTTAAACTAGCTCAAAATAAGCCACTCTGAACAAAAATAAAAATGTCCACACAGGATTGCATTGGTTTAACTGAATTGATTTAAAAAACAATTTAAGTTAAACTGGTGGGATTAGTTTTTAATATAAATATCATGGTAACTCGGAAGGGAATCAGGCTAAAGGGAATGTCTCTCTTGGAACAGAATGCTGTGAAGCACGTTAGGAATGGCGGCCAAGCAGACTGAACTCAGGACTTCTTAGATTCTTGGACCTTCTGGATTTCCTCAGCAACAATCTCCTTCAGTTCAGAATAGGCTTTTTGTAGATCATTATGGATGACGATCAGGTCAAAAAGGCCAGGTTCATGACTAAGTTCCATGTTGAATGCACCCCTTGTGCAAGCTTCAGGAAATTAGGTTCCATCTGAGAACTAGAACCACCCCAACACAGTTAGGGTATTTTGTGACTTTGTGGTCACAGAGGAAGGGGCAAGACTCACTCCTTTGAGCATTTTTACCCGATTCCTGCCCAGTTTGTTGAACAGGTTGCCAACTTTATTGAGAAGGAGTATGTTTAGTGGCTGAAGAAGGGGGCAGGGAGATGGATTATCTGGCTTCTATTTGAGCTCCCCAACTGACCTTATGACCTCAGAAAAGTCACTTGAAGCTGAAGCGCAGATGGATTATTTGTAAAATGGGCATAATAATCCCCTTATTAAACATAAAGTCTATAGTATACTACAGTAATACAGAAATTTGAAACACTGCATTTTACAATACTGATACCACAGAATTGGGGGGTTGGCGTTGGAGGGGACGTGTTAGTGGTTACTGTAGTGTAGAACACTGTAGTATTTATACAAGGGTTACCTTCAATCCAGGGTGATTGTAAGGTTTAGTTATTGGTTGTAAACAACTCTGAGACCTTTGAATGCTACAGAAGTACAAAATTATGAGCTGAGAGCTTAATTTCTAATACAATACTTAAATATAGGCAAAATGTATGACTTTCACCAGTATCACATGATAGGCTCTTGTGTGAATTGACTGCAGCCCTCAATACAAACATGGCATTCCAGAATGGTAAATCAGAATGAAAACCTTGGGAGACTGACATTCTTTAGTATTTAACTCATGTGCCCTACATAAAAATATACTGAAAAGTATTGATTAAGGCATGATTGTCCATAAACAATCCACAAATATTTTAGGTAGATTACCTTTCCTTCTGTTGGAATCAGTGAAGTTGCTGCAATATTCCCCAACAAATCCAAAGTATAACAAATCATACTTGTTAGAAAGAACATACGGGGCCCCATTTTCAGAAGCAGAAGTTGAAAGCATCTCAAGTTGTATGTGAAAGGTTTTGAATGCCCATTTTTAGGTGCCCCAGTACATTTGGATTTGGATTGATTCACAGTTTGTTGCAATTCTAGGCATTCAAATTTAGAATTTGGGTTTTGTCATTGTTTCATAAGTTTATATTAATATGATAGTTCCTACAGCATAATAGGCGCTTTCCAAACATGGAAAATATTACAGTCCAAATTACTGGGACCCGTTTAAATCAAAACATGATGACTTTACAATGACATATATATCCACAGGCATTCCTAATCATGTCTACACTATATGCACACAGCACTCCAAAATCCTGTCCCTGCATGCGTCCCAGTACAAACCCTGGATGGGTTCTAAGTGGGGCAGTCTCTTCTTTGGTTGTTTCAAAGTCCAGGTCAGAAACGTGAGGAGATAACCCCAGGTCACTCCAGCCACTTTGAATATTTAACCTACAGAATTTGTTGCAAAAACTTAGCTCACCAAAATATTTTTAAGAGCCTAGACTTACATTCCTTGCACACCCACAACTTCCATTAATCCTGCAGATGATTTCATTGTCAGGGAGAGGCTTGCCTCCAAAAAGGAAAGGCAGGGAGCAAGACTCTCAAAGTCTGCAGTGGCTTCTGTGCCATTCCATACCCTTTCCTATTAGGATGGGGCTCCAATGGGCACCATGTCAGTTGCCTCAAAGCTTTGAGATGGTGGTAGCTTCCCTCAAGCCTGGAAAAGTCAGCATGATTTTAAAGTATCATAATCCCACATGTATGAAGAGGGGGTAGTGCTTTGGAGAGGCAATCCCTCTCACCCCACACTTCCCATCCTCCAAGCTATGCCTTCTCCTAAACTGCAAAGTCCTGCAATGTACCTGTGGCAGGGCTTCCACAGGATGAGAGGACAGAGAATGCAACATACCACAGAGTCTCTTCCTTGCCCCACAACCTCAGAATTCCCATTTAGTTCCTCTCTGTTAGCCAAAATTACGGGATGCATCAAACCCCATGTAGGAAATTATCAATATGTGTCAAAAATCACAAGGCCTAAGCAATTTAACTACAATTTAGTTTATAGGTATACAGCATGCACCATTGTTGTATGAAAGCGCCAATATGAACAAGAAATATTAGTATGTGTGGGTCTGCGATAAGTCCGTGACTCACAGCACTGCTTCTAAAAGACTGATCTTTGGTTGCTGACTTTAGCTAGAATACCCCACAAGCAGAAGCAATGTGAACAGTTGCTCGTTGCTCTGATCTTTTGAGTCCTTTGTATCCCATGCTAGCTCTGCAAATCCTAATCCATCTGCTTCTCTGCTAGTGGGACTGGATGGTGAAGAAACAACTTACTAGCCACCATCCTCTCCTCCTCTGGCAATGGGACCAGATGGAGAGGCAACACAACATATGGTATGATCTCCCTCCTCCTGGTATTTCAAGCCCCTCATGAATCATAACACTAGTTCTAATGGGTGTAGAGTATAAATTTTAGTTGTGACTTTTACCAGTCACCAGTCCCGGAATAACCAATGTGCACTCTGTGCACTTGCACAGGGCCCTCCAACCAGGTTGAGACCCAAGGTTGCTGCCTTGCTAGCTTTTAACCAGCCTGACCAGTTTTTCTCCTGGTTACAATGTGCCGGTTTCTGTTTTCATATGTAAAATAAAAGTTTTGTGTATGTGTAGGAGGGAAATTCACATTGTAACCAGCAACCATAGCTGTGCACACTACCCGCTGCTTCCACCACAATGCACAGATCACATGACCGCTGAGAACACTGCCCGTGTAGCACCGAGGTCCTGCTCTGCAGGATGGGCCCTCAATACATTGACATGGTGGCTCTTCTTCTTGACACTGGAAAACAGTGCCATGTGCTCTTGGGTGACCTCACAAAGAATTCTGGCTGAGGCAGACAGAATTGTTCCAGGGTTCCCCTGCTGCAGTGTGGCCCCCCGGCACAACCTCCCAGATGCCTCTAGCTATAAAAACCAGAACTGAATCCTATACATAACTAATTTGGAAACTGTCTCTCTTAAATCAGCCCCTTAGAGTTCAATACAGGCTCAGCAGTGTATAATGACTATGGGTTAAGAGCTTCATAGACAGGCCTGATTCTGATTTCATTTACATGGTGTTTATCAGGAGTAACTTCTTCGATATCAACTGGTTTTAAACTAGAGTCAGTAGCTGTGAGGAAGCAGGAGGACAGTGTGGGGTCTGATCTGATGGGTTGTCTATGAGGAGTCAGTCACCTTGTATTTCAATTCAGAAAAAATCCAAGTAGTATTTCCCTGGAATTATTTCTTCTTCAAGTATTTGTCCACACAGATCCCGGTGTAGGTGTGTGTCCCTCGTGTACATGAGCCTGGAATCATTTAGCTGTCAGTGTCCATTGAGGCTCACATCTGATGTCCCTGAAGTGAGGGTATATAGGGTGGAATGGCCTCAACTGCCACTAAGATCCTTCTCACAACCCATCGCAGCAAGGTGGAGACCACATGTCCTCCTGCTTCCTTGTAGCTCTTTGTTGTTTGTTAAATATCATTTAAATCTGTTGGCTTAAAAAAGAAAGAAAAGGACTTTTTTCTTGTTTCTCTCAGGTCTTGCCTTGGTGCTGAAGGTCAGGTCCAATGGAAAACCCTAAATCTCCGGGCATTAAAATATGTCCAGTCTGTAAGACAGCCATGCCTAGTAATGATGGGCATACAAAATCCCTTTGTTTGGGAGAATCCTATATTCTTAGTAAGTGTGGTATTTGCAACTCTTCTTTTTAAAGTGCACTCAAAAGGTGGGTGATGCCATGTTGAAATTATTTTTGATGGAGAAGTCCATGAGAAGTGTCTTGGATTCTGAGCTTGCTCCTAGTACACAGTCTTCTTCAACTCCAAAACTGGTTTCAACAAGTGCTCTGGTTATGAGAGACACTACCCTGGGAGCTAAAAAGGTCTTCTGACTCTAAGAGACCTCAGCTTCCCTGGAACAATCTGATCCTTCCCATCAAACCTTTTCAGGTCAGCCAGTTAGAGACTTCTGCTGCCAGAGGTAGAATGAAGGAGAGGTCTTTGGATGGGGCTTGGCACCGGCCACCATCCCCATTACTGGCAAAGAAGGCAAAAAGTCATCATGCTTATGCCTACTTTGTTGAAGTCAGATTGGTACAGTGAGTCTTCAAAGGCTGTGGAATCCTGTTCCTTGACTACAATATCACATTTATCTTCAGAGACCAACTTCACTGCATCGATACTGTAGGTTGTGGTCTTTGGTACCGCATCCTTATAAGACGCCATCTGCTGATACTTCTGCATGGGTACCATTAGTCATAGTAACTATCAGCATTGGCACCACTTACACATATCTCCATCACTCTGGACATGGAGTCCCCTTTGCTGGATGTCTCTGCTTTATCTGTGGCATCAAAATATTGGCTGGTTCCAAAACCTAAGGTACCGAAAATTAAAATCTCTTTACACTCAGCCTCTGTGGCACCATTACCTACCTTGTCTCCAGGATCTGCACTTCAGAAAATTTTTTATCTGCATGTCCACTGTCTCATGGCACAATGAACCCTTCTCTTAGGGGATGAGTTATGAGATTGGTTCACCTAGACCAATTCCTGAGAGAAGCTGGGAAAGGAGCCCATCCCTTTATAAATCTCAGACTCCAGAGAGGTCCCAGATTCCATGGTTTCCACTTTTGGTGCACCATATGCCCTTCCCATATAGAGGACAGTCTTGGCCCTATTGGCTGGCATGGAATCCAGAGCTTCACTCATTTTCTCCTTATTCTTTGGCATCAAGATCGCCTCCTAAGAAATCCAAGGGGGTTCAGCCATCACATCAAGAACTCCTTTAAGGCTCTGAACAGGAACCCCATAGTAAGGGGGAGGACCTTGTTGAAGAATATTAGGACCAGCCTATTCCTCTTGTCTTCTCTCCATCACCTGATGAAGCTGTGATCAAGTCTACTTTTTCTACAATAGATTTAAAAACCTTTTAGGACCTCCTTAAAAAGAATGGCAGACATTTTAGGAAATCCTGTGGAGATGGTCCAAGAAAGGTTGCATCAATTGTTTGACATTCTGCACCCAACATCACAGAGCTGACTGATCATTCCTATTAACGATGGAATTCCTGAGGTGGCCAGAGATTTGCAGCAAACCCTGGCATCCCTCAGGCACATGAAAAAGGCACACCACCGATATCAAGTCCTCCATAAGGAGTTGGTGTACATCTTTGCTCACCTGGTGTGACAGTCAGGGTATAGATACTTCAAGGGGAGAACAGACGATTTAAATCTCTAAAATAAGTAGTTAAACCATTGATTGCATACTATATTATTGTACTATAAAATATATCAAGTAAGATCCTTTATGAAAGTTTGTAATGTTCTGAACTTGATGGTCACTATGGGTTATTTATACAGACCGTGGTTATGAATTTATATATTTGTGTATATAATCTGTGGTGCAACGTGAGCTCCATTTGATAGTAGGGCAGTGAGCAGTCAAACAGGGAAGGGCACCTACCAAACCAGTTTGTTACATGAAACCAGTTTCAAGTAACTATCCATTGTTCAGCTAAAGAAAAGACAATGGTGGACCATTAGAGTTAGTGGAAAGACATTCAGACAACTCAGAATTGAAAACTAACATCCCAGCTCTGGAACAGCAAGTCAGGAGGGAGTTTCTCTATTCTGATTAACCATGAGTCATCATGCACTGAGACAAAAATAAAAGGAAAAAGCCTTTTAAAAGCAAGCTTGGGACAGTTTCAGGATGCTGGATCTCTCCTGGAGCTAGAGCATATGCTAGGAAACTATTTTAAGACAATAGATAACTCATATAAGAAAAGTGACTTTACCTAATACAAAAGTGTAAAGCCTGAGGTTGCATCTTTATGTTTATTTTTTGTGTAACTCGTATACGTTCATTTTTCCTTACAATTTCATCTTTGAATATGTGATTTTTCTACTAAATAAACTTTTTGTTATTTTTTTTATCCAAAGCAGATCTCTGGTGTACAAACTGTGTGGAGTGCGTATGCCAAAGTAAATTGCTATCTGGGGGGCTGGTCTCATGCCTCCAGGGGTGACAAACCAGAGGGGAAAAGTCCAAGTGTCTGGTAGTTAAGAACTTACATAGGATGTATTTGGGGAGTCTCAGGACTGGAAGCAGGGGCGGCGGGTTATATGGGCCCGAGGTGCCACCCCGCATGCCTCGCCCGGAGTGTCACCCTGCCCCGCCTGTCTCCCCAGGAGCGTCCCTGCCTGCGCTCCCTCACTGGCCTCTGCTGGCTACAAAAGGGAGCAGAACCAGCTGCTGCCTGCGGAGGGAGGAGGCACATAGGTTATGGCAGCCCCATCCCACCCTACCCCCCTGGGCATCACCATAGGGGACGCGAGGGGGCGTCCTGGACCTGAGAGGGGCCCTAGGAGCACGTGCAGTGACAGTGGTGCTGGGTGAATGTGCTGATGGGGGAGGACGGGGGGGGGGGCCCTCCTCCGGAGCTCACTGCTGCTGGTGGGGAGAAGGCTGGGGGGAGTCCTCCACTCTGGCCCCAGCCCCGGGGCAACCTGCCTGCATCCCAAACTCCTCATCCCTGGCCCCGCCCCACCCCACCCCACCCCAGAACCCACACCCCCAGCCAGAGACCTCACCGCCCTGCACGCCAACCCTCTGCCCTAGCCCTGAGCCCCCTCCTGCACCATGAACCCCTCATCCCTGGCCCCACTGCGCAGCCCTTACCCCAACCCTCTGTCCTAGCCCTGAGCCTCTCCCACACCCCAAGCCCCCCTCATGGGGGGAGGTGGGATTTAGACCTGTTCTGGGCACCACCAAAAATTATACAAACCTGCCACCCCTGACTGGAAGGGCTGTTGGTGTTACCCTGCAAAAAGTAACTGGGCTAGTGAGAGCCAGAGTTAGACCTTATACCTGTCAACTGGCTACTGGTGTCAGGGAACTGAACCATAGCCAGGCACCCAAACATTTATGGCAAGCAGTCACTTAACCTCTTATCAAGCCACTCTTTGGGTGGACTCTAAAAATGGCACACTTGGTTCCTGCTTGTCACAGTGGCTTGTGAAAAATCTAAGCTGCCTGACCCTCCTAGGTCTATGCCCAGGTTTAAGAAGCCCAAGAAGTTGGACTTCCTGGGTAGGAAGTATACTCCTCAGCTACCTTGCAGTTTCATATAGCCGAC
This sequence comes from Natator depressus, assembly GCF_965152275.1. Taxonomy (NCBI): domain Eukaryota; kingdom Metazoa; phylum Chordata; order Testudines; family Cheloniidae; genus Natator; species Natator depressus. The sequence continues at coordinate 21,508,482 of NC_134242.1, read as the reverse complement.
TACCAAGTTTTGTTGGCCAAATACGATTTCTTGCAATGGAATGAAGTTTTGTGGCTCAGTGAGAAACTTCCTCAAAACACCTGGGATGAACTGAGAGATGTGGCTATAGAGGGCCATTTGGTGGTGAGAACTACATTACAGGCTTTGCTAGATGCCTGTGAAACTGTGGTTTGCTCAATGGCCACTGCAGTCAATATTCACAGAACATTGTGGCTGCAATACCTTCTTTGCTATGTCTATCTATTCATGTTTATAGCACAGCCCAACAATTGGGCCCATCAGAGAGAAGTTAACTTCAGGCTTTAACTGTTCAGATGTTTAAAATGAAGGAGAATATAGAAAATGTAGAGTAAAAGTAAATTGGACTTGGAATACCACTGAAAGGTAACCACCACTGCATTAGCTGCTATGACCAACATTTTCAACAGGGGCCACTAGTTCAGGGCCCCTGAAACACCTAATGATCCGATTCTCTCAGGTATAAATCAACCATGTGTGTAACTCCATTGAAATTAATGAATGCACGTTGGTGTAAAAATGGTTTATGTGCAAGGAGAAACAATCCAGAGGTGTCTCACAATGGGCAACCAAAATCAGTGGCCACTTTTGAAAATGTTGGCCTAAACCTATTGCCTTTCATATATAGGGTCTGATTCTGCTTCCACTAAACAAATGGCAAAACTCCCTTTGAGTTAATTAGAAGCAAGATTGGGTCCACAGACTCCTGGGAGTTTTTAGTCTGCAGAGAATGCCAGATCAAGGCCATAATACTTTAAAGTTGAATTTTTTGGACTAGTTTTGTAAATAATTAGTTGATTCAGGAGTTTTTAAATGATCATTTGGGATTTAATAAAATGTAAAATAAAGTGTAATCAAGCATGAAATTTAACTATAAATAAAACGTTCATAGCACTAATCTACTTTTGTGAACTTGAAATCAAAAGACAGTCACTGACACAAGGAAACAAAAATGTTCTCTAGAGAGAACCAAACAATAATTTCTGGACGTTGATTTCAGCCGGAGGGCTCCTTTGAAATTTCCACTAATGAGGAAGGTAGGCACTGGGACCAGAACAGAGGTGGATGGCTATGAAAGAAGTCTACTGTTAAAAATAGGAAGAGGAGCATCTAATGGCCTGTGATACAGGGACAGAAAACTTAAACTCCATAGAGAATTAGTGTACTATCTTCACAGTAATCTTAGGCTATATGATGCTGTTCAAACTCCAAGTCACATGGTACAGGAGCATCAGCAGTAAGTATCCCTCCAGCATTACAGTCTATCCCTGGTGGAATTGGACACTAGGAATACAGTACCCTGAAATGTCTGGGTTGGCAGCATTTTCCGACCTGGCCCTCCCTAGGTTCCTTTAAGTATTGTACAGCATAGAAAAACCAAAAAATAATTACTCATGTTGCAGACTATCATGTGATGAGAAACAAAGACAATTTCTTATTCTTTGACTACAGCTTTAAGGAAAAAGAAAAGGAGTACTTGTGGCACCTTAGAGACTAACCAATTTATTTGAGCATAAGCTTTCGTGAGCTACAGCTCACTTCATCGGATGCATACTGTAGCTCACGAAAGCTTATGCTCAAATAAATTGGTTAGTCTCTAAGGTGCCACAAGTACTCCTTTTCTTTTTGCGAATACAGACTAACACAGCTGTTACTCTGAAACCAGCTTTAAGGAAGACATTTTCCTGAAATCAGTTTCAGTGTGTCATTTTTGTCTAATTAGAGACATCAGTGCATTTATTAAAACCAATGTCTGTAGGAGCAAATGTCCCTAAGGAGGTCCTCAGGCTAGTGAACTAGATTAAGGCTTATAAAATCAACATGTAATTAGATTAAGGTAAATACCAATAGTTTATACAATGGGAGAATTAAATGTATGCCAAATTTACTTACAAATACTTATAAAGCTCTCCATCTAGAATGGTACATTCTTTCTGTATTTAACATTTATTGAAATACCAGGGATCACATTAGAAAAAAGAATGTTTCTGCTTCTCATTTCTCTGCATAACTGGATCATAACCTGACATGGCACTTAAAAGGACTGGGCCAGACCCTGAAAGGGTCTGAATACTTGCAAGTCTCTGTAGAAATGCAAATGTTCAGCATGACTCAGGATCTGGCCCACTATCATTACTATAAGTTTTAATAGAAAGGTCTGTTAAGAAACCCTCTTCTGTTTACCTTGGTGACTTTTCATTAATATTTTTTGAATGAGTCAACATGTTATTGCTGGATGCTTTCCTTCTTGCTTAGCATTTGTGAAACCTGATATTCCAAAGGTCCTGTAGTTCCTACCTGTTTTCATGGTAACTTACGCATAGGAAGAAACAAAATAATCTTTTACACATGAATTACTGTGTGCATAAATTTTACCACTGGGGAAAACTGGCATATTGAAATTTGCAGTAGCTTTCTCAGAAGGGGCTGTAGGAAAGTACATTTTATCAATGGGGAACAGAAGCACAAAGAGACTAAGTGACTTGCCCATGGTCTGAGAAGCCTATGGTAGAAACAGGGAAATGAAACCCACTTCTCCTGGGTCCAAAGCAAGCACCTTAATCACTGGGCTATCCTTCCTTTCCTCAGAGTGGGCTGCAGATTGCTCAAAACGGCTGGGAATGTAACATTATTTAAACTATAAATGGGCTGGGTTAGTGGAAATATAGGAATAATAATCTCATTATGCCTCTTCTCCCTGCTGACAAGGCAAGGTACCCATGTAAAATGTCTATCATAAATTAAATCTGTCACAGGCACCAATACTTGTTTTAGCCTTAGAATTAAATTATATTAAATTCACAACATTGGGGGAAAAGATGATTTCAACTATTATTGTTTTATTTGAGTATCTTGAATTTTTAACTGGTTTGGCCATGGGGGATGATGGATACAATGAAAAAAAAATCAAGGTTTACTTTGCTCCAGTTATCAAATTGTTAACATTCACTTACTGGAATCCCCAATAGTAAAAGTACATAAGAAAAATATATTTTAGTGTGCTTGTGTTCCTTATTATGTTATTTATGTCTTCAGTAAGGATTCCTGCTATGTATTCCAATAAAGTATGAATGGCAGATTCTATGAACAGGTGGCATTTTACATATTTATTGAGTGTATGTACATAACAAATATATGCTGTAATAAAATGTATAGAGAAAAATCATAAAATTTTTCAATGGCTGGGCAATTAATTATCTGCATTAAAAAAATTAGATCTTGTTTGAGTTCCATGCTAGATTTTAAATGTGTCCTGAAGAAGCACTATCATATAATATGCTACAGTGTAGCAATGGGTCCTAATAAAAAACCCAAGCTCTAAATGCCTCCAAACTTTTTGGAAGTTTGGATCTAGAGCCAAATGTGACATACTTGTCTAATTTCTACTATTTAAGGTTTTGGTGCCTAATCCTCCCACATGGTGATCACCCTCAGATCTGATTGGGGGTAGTAGCTAGAGATGGTTAGAAAACTGAACTCCTGTCCTGAAAAAAATTCCAACATTTCAAAATTTGTTTCTGTTCTGAATCTGGAAGAAAAGTTGAAATTTTGAAATATTCTGTGCAATAAACTATTGTGAAATAGTATTTTTGGAAAAATCAAATGTTTCCATAATGTCAAAACATAAAATATTGAATATATTTAAAATTATAACATAAAAGTGGAAATGATGCAAAGTTGGAACACATGACAGAATCAAAACTAAATACTCCATTTCTAGTTTGAATTGTTTCAAAACTTTTTTTTATCAGTGTTGTCAAGGTAATACTTTCCTGCAAAATATTTTGATAATAGCATTTTCTGATGTGAAACTGTTCTGTCAAAATGTTTTAAATCAGCACTAGTAACAGGATCTGACCCAAAATCAAGGACAAAACTTGATTTGGCATGAATGGAAACAGGATTGGGCCTACTGATTTTAAAGAAAGCTGAGGAAAATCAGCATTTTGCAGGAGTGAGCCCATAGGGGAATCCATAGCCATAGCTGATTTCTAATAATTGGACCTACAAATTTAACCCAATTGTAAGCCTAACTGTGGAAAAGAGAGTAAAAGTGTTACAGTAACCTGTAACAATAAATTTTAATGGGAAAAGGTGCAAAAGGAAGACAAACAAACTGAATTAGTCTAAATAAAAAGGCGTAATATTACTCAAGGAGTGTGTTAAGATCATGTTGTAAACAAATAAAGTGTGGGTCTGTAAATCAGTGGACCAAACCTGTCAGAAATTAGGCCTAATTGGTTAACAAAATAATGAGGGGATGGGCTATTCCACCCATCACTCCCTTTTGAGTTTTTGTTGGTTTGTTTTTAAAGACATTGGTCAAAACAATAGAGAAGTGAGGATTTCACAACTACATCTATAAAGACATACGGGTTTCCCAGCTATGTCTATTGATAAGTGAGTTCTTACCAAACAGAAAACTATCAAACTAAACTTCCTTTTACATCCTCTAGGCTCTTCCCTTTCTCTGGAGGTGATAGATGAGATCACCTTTCTAACAGCCCCAGATTGCTTTATTTCAATGTGACTAGTTTGGAATGTGAGGATGTGACCATACACTTCCTAGCTTATGGCTGCCTCTGCTGCTTAGCCAGAGGTGTTAGCCTAAAAACAGGGCCTCAGACTGTCACAGTGAGAAAAAAGAAAAGAAGTACTTGTGGCACCTTAGAGACTAACCAATTTATTTGAGCATGAGCTTTCGTGAGCTACAGCTCACTTCATCGGATGCATACTGTGGAAACTGCAGAAGACATTATATACACAGAGACCATGAAACAATACCTCCTCCCACCCCACTCTCCTGGTGGTAATAGCTTATCTAAAGTGATCATCAAGTTGGGCCATTTCCAGCACAAATCCAGGTTTTCTCACCCTCCACCCCCCGCCACCACACAAACTCACTCTCCTGCTGGTAATAGCCCATCCAAAGTGACCACACTCTTTACAATGTATATGATAATCAAGGTGGGTCATTTCCAGCACAAATATTTGTGCTTGAAATGACCCACCTTGATTATCATACACATTGTAAAGAGTGTGGTCACTTTGGATGGGCTATTACCAGCAGGCGAGTGAGTTTGTGTGTGTGGGCGGGGGGGGGGGGGGGCAGAGGGTGAGAAAACCTGGATTTGTGCTGGAAATGGCCCAACTTGATGATCACTTTAGATAAGCTATTACCAGCAGGAGAGTGGGGTGGGAGGAGGTATTGTTTCATGGTCTCTGTGTATATAATGTCTTCTGCAGTTTCCACAGTATGCATCCGATGAAGTGAGCTGTAGCTCACGAAAGCTCATGCTCAAATAAATTGGTTAGTTTCTAAGGTGCCACAAGTACTCCTTTTCTTTTTGCGAATACAGACTAACACGGCTGTTACTCTGAAACAGTGAGAAAAGGCCCTTACACCGGCAGACTGTGATTTTGATTCTTTATACCTCTATAACTAGCTAAGTGATAAGAATACTCCTAAATTCTTAGAGTATAGGCCTTTGCAGACAGGCCTGAATATCTATATCCTAACAGCCTTACTTAATACTTTACATTTAAAATGTTTTAACTGTTTTTCCTGTCTTTTCTGTATCTTTAATACAAGGTTTAAAAGATTTTTAATAACGTGTTTGCTGTGGTACTAAGCGGGCTAACGTCTCTGTATACCAAATCCTGAACTTTGTGTTATCATGGACAATTTCAGAGTCAAGTTAACACCTTTGACTCTTTGGGCCCCTTTATTTCATCTAAATTAATAGAACATGACCTACAGTATCAGAGCTGCAATACACAAAGCAAAATTATGCACACAGCAAGGATAGCCATGACTAAGGCCAGTGTTTTCTGGCAATGAAAACAGAGTAATTTCTGATTTTCAAAGATTTATATTTTGAAAATTTCAGATATGCATGATATTAATACAAAAAATATAAGTATAGACAAACATGGGAAATATGTAATCCTTTACAGCACAAAAATGCAGTAGTCTACATTACAATGTTTACAAACACTTTTACATTTTTTTTTACATCTGAAATTGTCAGTTTTAGAACATAAAAATGTATTAAGTGATCACAAAACAAGTCGGACTGCTGCTGGGTCTCTGCTTCAAGCCGGGCTGCCACCCAGGCTCCTGGTTTGGGCTGCCACCCAGGCTCCCCACTGGGAGCCCTGCTGCCCCCTGGGATCCCGGCTCCCCGCTTCCTACCAGGAGCATGGCAGCCAACCCGGGCTCCAGAGGCGGATCTCCCCACCGGAGGCAACGAGCCCCGGGTGGCTTTCCCCCCTGCTCCCGACTAGGAGTGGGAAGGCAAGAAGTCCCAGGGGGCAACTGGGCTCCCAGTGGGAAGCTGTGGGGGCCTGAGAGCTCTGGCTCTCTGTCCCCCATACTGCCCCTCTTCAGTCGGTGGAAATGCTCCTGTTGAGGACGCACACCACTGACAGAAGGAGGTGGACATCAGGTTGACTAGCAGTCAACACATTAATTACTGCAGTGGCTAACAAAAGTTGTCTTAAGATGGTACTGTAGACATAGCCTAAGTCTTGGCAAATGTTTATCCATGCTTTTCCAAAAACCGGAGAGAGAAATGTCATTGGTACTAGGAAGTTCATTTACAATGTTCAGGTAAACTGCCCACTAACCCTCAAGGCACAGAACTGAGCCGAACTCTGTTTGTAGTCACTGAAGTTGTGGGAGAGTACACAAACTTGATTGGGATCAAGGATTCTCAGATAGCAAAAAACAAAAACCAAAACCTATATACTGCTGTTTGTCTGTATTTAAGTACCCCTGCAGGTTGAAAAACTTGACATTTGAGATTGTCCAGTGCATTCTGTCCTTTGTACTGAAGTCTTGCCAGCAGATCAGATGTAACGTTGTACACTTCTGTTTGTAATGTCAACCGTGATTCAAGTTTAAGTACTGTCTGAACAAGTGGAGTTGCTTCTGCTTGGATAAAAATTTATCTGCAAAAGTGATTCACTCTGCACTAAAGCACTTAGTTCCTCTAAAATGGCAGTCATGTCCTCCACTTTGATTTCTCGAGCAACAAACCCCTGTAGTACTCCACATGATAGTAGAGTTAATCTATGGCTTTAAACCAGTTATTCCATCTTGTTACAACCAGTTCTAAATGTTGGGCTTTCAACTCCATGGTCGATAAGGTAGTGTCTGAAATGAGTGTCTGAGTGGGGGTTTGCAGAACAGCTTTTTTATTAGTGCACACAGATGGTCCACTTCTGTATACAAATGGCATCAGCACTTGCCTGGTAAAGCTTTAATGTGTGCCCAGCAGGTCACATGAATGCAGCTGGTTAAAATGCCACTGAAACTATCTTTGAATGACTTTTGCATATGCTTTGCATTATCTGTCACATAAACCACTGCATTTGAAAAGTCAATTTCATATTGTACAAGGGTCTTTATAACAGCCTGTGCAATGGTAGAGTAGTTATATGTTCTCACTGCACTGTTTCTATGAGCTTGGCAGCAGCTGGGCAATCTTCTGAAACCTTCAGCAGCTGTATTAGAATATTTGCAACATACCTGTTTAGGCTGTCTGTATATTCATCCACAATTACAGCTACTGCTGATCCTTCAATTCAGTGATCAGCTGTTGCTTGTTTAGTTCAAAGATGCAGGGAAGATGGACTTGTCTCAGTATACTTGCTTGTGGCATACAGCCCCGCATTTTGTACATGCTTGTTTAGGAATTCTCACGTTTTGGGATTGTCTTTTTTCCTAATGGGATGTTTGCACTGCAACAGGCCTCTACCTTGTTTTATACTATCTTTTCCCTGTATTTCTGATTTTCATTTTGTCATGCAAGCACACCAGTAATTATGAGCTATTGCTTTGCTACTGTCACATCACTGCTCTCTGCCCTTCATTTTCTTTCTTCCATTGCTGCAACATGATGTCGACCTTTCATGGGGTTGACTATGTGGTCCTTTTTAACAGAGTCAAGAAATTTGCTGAAAATTGTACAAAATAACTTCCTTCCATCCACATGGAGAACATCTTTGCCGAATTCTTTAACTCTATCCCCAGGCTTAACAATTTAATGCATAGGTAGTAAACGGCTTCAAATGGCTGAAGCAGAAGGTGGAAATTTGAAAGGAATTGGGTAGAGGCAACACATAACGCTTGATAGTGGGGGAGGAGGGCAAAATTTAAAGGTTCTGGTGGCATGCAGCGGGGTTCAGCACAGGTACCTAAGAGATAAAGGAGTTTTGATTTCTAGAGCTACTTTTGATGACATGTTTTATGATACTACGTAATAGCAGATGGCGACTGTTCTAGAAGAGAGTTACTCCTGAGGTTTACAGCTGACTGGGACTGCAAGCTTGGAAATTCCCTTATTGGCAGCAAGCAACTTGTCAGGCTTTAGGACCCAAGGGAAAGACTGCTGCAGCTGGTGTCATGGAGAGTTCTGGGCAGATAAGAAGCCAGTGCTGAGGGAGAAAAGTGAAGAAGGGAGACAGCAGCTGCACCTGAGTTGCTTTCTGGAATAGGCAGGCGGGGAGTGACTGTTGTGCAACATGGAGAGCGCAGCACCAGCTATGTTATGGGAGAAAGTGGGGGTAGGAGCTGTAGGCACTGGCAATAAAAGCTTAGAGCCCGCTGGGTGCAGGAGGGTCAGGAGGAGGCTCTAGCTGTGGGGGAACAGCACTGAGCCTGCAGGCAGCTCGGGCAAAGTCTAGATGTGTGCAGGAGTGGAGATGTGAGCTAGGTGCCTACAGCCAGTTGTGTACTGGGAGGAAGGGCAGGAGCCAGCTGTGTGCAGAGATTAGGGAAGGTGGAGATGAGGAGCTGGTCACTGGGAGCCTGGAACCAGCTATGTGCAGGGAGGAGGGGGCAGGAGCCTGCTGTGCAGGCAAGGTGGGGGACAGATGCTGGGCACTGAGGGCTAGAACTGGACCAGCTGTGTGCTGGAGGGAGGGGGCAGGAGCCAGCTGTGTGTTGGGAGAGGGGCCAGGAACCAGCTGTGTGCAGGGCAGGTGAGCAGGGGAGAGGAGCTGTGGACGCTGCTGAGAAAAGGTGCAAGCGCTGTCCATTGTGCAGCATGACAAGGGAGCCCAAGTGCCTTGCCTGTCCAGGAGAAGGAAGCTCCACGGTGGTATTGCTGAGCCCAGGCCTGTATGAGGAGGGGAGAAGTTGGTGGTGAGTCTCATACAAAAGCCAGCCCCCAACCTGTGCCCTGGGGAGTAGTCAGCAGATATAAACCCTGGCAGAAATCTGGAGGGGGCATGTGACCCGCATGCCCCCTCCCCATGCTTTGCCTCTGGAATTGGCAATTCTGGAAATGAAAAGTAATTTCGGGAAAAAACACAGCAATATTGGCAATATCTGGAAAACACCAGCCCTAATCATGATTGAAAATGATATAAAATACACACAAACCCCACAAAAGACAGAATCAGCTTGGTCTGATCATTCTATGGGTTTTGAGGGTCTGATCCTTCTCTAATTGAAATCATTGTGAACAGGACTGGTTCCTGAGAAAGCAGTAATGTGAATGCTTCTGTTCCAAGTACGCAGTTTCTCTTGTATATAATTGAAAGGAGAAAGCCTTTATCTTTTAAGTATTGGTAAAATGATATAACAGTTAAAAATAAATTAGCTATCAAAATTACTTTCTTGTGTAATAATTTATATATGCCTGCATAATAAACATTCACAAAGCACTTACAAATACAGTATGTTATGTAATATGAAATTTTTTTTTTTTTTTACTTTTCCTTTGCTTGCTCAATGACCCAATTATCACAGCTCTTGTACATTTTGTGTAATTAAACAAGCATAAATAAAATGACTGTAGAACATTTAAAATGTTTAAATGCACCTTTTTAGTATTACATCATGCAGTTTAACATAGCCAAATATCTGGACTTAGGCTACAAATATGTCATTTAATTAAAATGCTGTTAAACAGTAGCTCTGAAAGAGTATGCAAATGTAACAACATAGTAATTTAGCTTGCTCTGACTACATTTTGCTATATAATAGTCTTTTAAAAGTCCTGCAGAGTCAAATCTTCCAATATGCAGATTTAATTCCCATAATTAACTCTCCATGAGAGCTTTCCCCAGATGGCATAATGAAGACTCTTACAACTTTTCATCTTGCTTGAAAATTGTAAAAGCTTCTTCTCTGGATTTTTTCCAGTTTTTTGCAAATGCTGTTATTCTTTGGAATGCTTCTGGCAGACCTTCCCCAGTGATGGCACAACAAGGCTGTACATACCAATTTCGATCACTGCAATGTTTCTGCATGTTGAATTTCCTGGTTATTTCCTCAGCGTTCAAAGCTCCAGGAAGATCCTGCTTGTTAGCTAGCAAAACAACAGGCACATTCTTTACAAATTCATTCTTTAAGATGAGTTCAAATTCTTTCTTTGAATCTTCCAGACGTTGCTTATCAGTGCTGTCCACAACGTACACTAGGCCATCGGCATTTTCAAAGTAATTGCACCAAAATGTCCTCATTTTATGTTGCCCTCCAACATCCCAGATTGTTATAGCAATATTTTGCCCTGTTTCAATCATTTCCACGTTAAAACCGATTGTTGGGAGTGTTAGGAAAACATCATTAAACTTTAACTTGTACAATAGTGTAGATTTCCCAGCTGAATCGAGTCCCAGCATTAATATCTTAGCTGGTTTGACTTTGCAGTGTTTGGAACTCAGCAGACCCATTCTTGCTGTAATTATCTGTATTATGTCTTAAAGATGTTATTTCTTCTATCAGGGTGATTTTTGTCAGAAAGCCCTTCTTTCTCCATGAGATGAAGCAAAAAGAGTAAAAGAAGAGGAAGTAGAAGAAGAGGCTTTGTGCTATGAACAATAAGCCTTTGTGTATTTATATAGAGTCCTTATCAACTTGATAATAGGCAAACAGTATTTTATGAAGGTATAATGTTCACTGCCTAGCCTTTGGGTGGAGCAGACACGAGAGTATACCAATTAGTCATGAAGCCCAAAGGTTACAGTATTTCTGAACATGCTGAACAGTGGCAATGCCATACTTACATAAAAAGCCTGCTCTTGTGGTGTATGGGCTATTTATACATTATAAGAGAGTATAAACACATATAACAGTGCTCTAGACACTGAGCAGGCAGTGGATTTGTAACAACACACAGGGCATGTGCTTGGAAATCACCAATTTTGGAGTTCTAATCCTGATTCACTGTGTGGCCATGAGAAAAATCACTTAACCACTCTTCCTCAACTTCCCTTTCTGTGAAACATGGATAATAATTCTTACTTACTTACCTCATGGGAGGGTGGGAGTGTTGTATGGATTTTTGATCATTACAAAAGTACAAGCTGATAAAGATCCTGGTCTGAGAATGCAAACCCTCCTTATGTGAGTTGTTCCAGGGCCTAGAATAAGACAGAACACAATGAGTGATAATCACAGACAATGAGGGTTATAAATAGAACAAATACATTGATTAACTAGTTAATGTTTGTGTGGCACATTGAATGTTTATGGGTTGATTTTCAACAGTGCTCAGCACTCACAACTCTCACTAATGTTAATAAGAGCCATAGTGCTTGGCAACTCAAAAGAAAAGTCATAAAGTGTTATTATCCATGATATTATTAACAGTTATTACAAGGAAAGCACTTTACAGAGGATTTTCAGGCCCTAACTGCACTGGCCTTTAAAATCAGTATGGATGTGTGTCAGCCATTTTACACACTGTTTCAACTAAATTCGTTTCTAATATAATTTATCAGGCTATGTGGACCAATTCAAACCATAATAGCCTAAAGAAACATATTTTTAGTTCAGAGTAATGTGCTCCTCCTGCTTATTCATTACCTGAAGGCATCATCTTTGATTGTGACATCAGCGTTGGTTGCTGAGGAAGTTACAGTCACAAACACCAAATTTGTTATGTTTGTGTCTAATTGTTTATAAAGGTGCTCTGCCTCTCAGAGCCAGCATACATATTTTATGATATAGCCCTTGATAAGATGCAAATTTTCCTGAAATCATAATCTTCTGTTTGTTTCTGTATAATCACACCCACAGCAACAAGTTGTGATGTTACAGCAAATAAAGATTTTGTGTTTGCACCAATATGCTAGGCAATGGAACAAGGTGGGGGGAGGGGAGAGAAGGGAAATCAAGAGAGACTAATTGTTTCTAAACAGTATGACACTCATAGTTTTCCAGAACTTTCTGTGGATCTACATAGGGATCAAGCCTGGTATAATTCTGATTGACTTCAGTGATCTTCCCTGGTGCTCTTTTAAATATCACAATAATTTAAACTATATAGAACACCCAGAAGTATTAGTAGTTAGGGTTACCATTTATCTCCACCTAAATAACATATAATACATAATCTCTAGCTTTCTTTTACAAATGTTCAGTGTTTTCATTATTAGTGGAATTGGGACTCAACTGCAATCTCAAAACTGGACGGAGCCTATTTTCCAAATCTGGTTCAGATGCAGGCCAAGGTGACAGAAATCTCTCCAGAACAGTTTATGAGATTTTGGTGCTGTCAAATGTAAACCCAAATCCTAGCCAGGGGATAGCTGCATGTTGACCAGCAGCCTATGTTCAAGCCAAACACCACCTCCTTGGCCCAAGGCTAATTATTATTTACATAGAAAATTCCAAAGCTTGGGCTACACCCTTTTCAGATAACTCTGAGCCTGATCTTGTAATGTGCTGAGCACCCTCAGTTATGAACTCTGTTGTAGGTGTTAGGGTTCCCACTACCTTTCAGAAGGTGTCAACACCTCAGAGGATCAGGCCTATGTTTCCATTTAGAATTATACAATTTTGTAGTGTCTTACTGCTTTCAAATAAATAAAAGTTTGATTCTCAGGTCCTAATAGACAAAGCAAGTCCTAGTTTTTCCTCATAATTTCTTTGAAATTATAGAGCCACTCAAGGTGATAGTCTTAAAATATTACATATGATTTAATTTATTTTGATTCATTAACTATCCATTGCTCTAGACATAATTTTAACTACACTTGTTATTACAGCTCCTTTTATTATCATCCTTACTCCAGTAATTGTGCCAGACCCCTAACTGTCAACAGGCAGCCAAAATAAAGATTGAAAGAAATTGCTCCCTCTTCCACCAGTAACTGCTGTCATAATGCTCATCCCTCTTCATAACCTAGAGTGAGAGATTAGCGAAGCTTTGAAGGTGGGCAGTGAATTTAAAGTGAAGGGGCCTTCACAGAAAACATCTAGTAAGCAGAGGAGAATTCACTAAAGCACAGTGAGACAGAAATGTAGGCATGGCAATGCTAAGCATAGCCACACCCAACTTTAGAATCATTGGGACAGTGAAAGAGAATGACTCTATAGCCTGGCAGTCAGAGCACTTAGCCACTATGTGGGAGATTCAGGAGGTGGTTTCCCTACTCCAATGACACTTTAATTATTTATCCACAGTGGAACAGCTTCAACACATCAAACTATCCCATAGCACAATAGTTAGGTCACTCCCCTAAGAGATGGCAGATCTCTGTTCAAATCGCTTTTCCCACTCAGATGGAGGGGAAACTTGAACAAGGGTGAGTACCCTAAAGTTATGGGCATCCTCTCCATCACAGCTGTGTGGGTGAGCTTGCGTGCCGGGCCCAATCCCATAAGCAAGTGCCAAGGCTGCTTAGTATATTGGGCCCCAAAGCCAAGTTAGGCGAAGGAGTGCCTATCTTCCCCTGGTTGTCCATTGCATTGGAACTTAGGCATCTAGAATGATTCTGCAGTATGTATGTTCAGAGGCAGAAATGGAGGTACCTACAGGGTTTCTAAATACCAGTGGCATCTGATGCTGGGATTTAAGCATCTAAGGCAGCGGTGGGCAACCTGCGGCCCATCAAGGTAGTCCGCTGGTGGGCCACGAGACAGTTTGTTTACATTGACCGTCCCTGAGGCACGGCCGCCCACAGCTCCCATTGGCCGGGAACAGCAAACCGCGGCTACTGGGAGCTGCGGGCGGCCGTGCCTGAGGGACAGTCAATGTAAACAAACTGTTTCGCGGCCCACCAGCGGATTACCCTGACGGGCCGCAGGTTGCCCACCACTGATCTAGGGCCTTTTGTGAATCTAGCCCATAGTTCCTAAGCCACTTACGGCTTTTTGGGTCTACTTAATTGCCTTTAGCTATAAGCAACATTTATTAAAAGATGACAAGTACCTTGATGTTGTCCTTTTAGCTACAGAGTCCAAGATGCGGTTTGGCTCTGAGCCAAAGTTCCCCATAATTTGAGGGTGTTTGTATTCAGAAATTTCGTTAAGCCCATTAAACAGATAGCGCTGTACAGAGATAGGAGCCAGTTGCAAAATTGTGATTCAGCTGTGAATCCAAGTGACTCAATGTTTGGATCCGGGCCTTTGTTCAGATCTCTCTATTATCTTTTAGCAGTGAGATGTGGGATTTTGATAATGGGATGCAATGTTTTTCTTCAAGACAGCAACACATTTTAGTATGTTAGTACTCTAACTTTGGGACTAAGCCTTCAAACACTTATCAGTCTCAGGAGTGCTGACTAACATGAGGAGTCAATGTGAAGTCAATGGGATAGGTGTATTAAGTCACACCTGGAGGCTGGAATTAAAGTCAATGGAGCGAGGCAGGCGAGTAAGCCCTATGGGGCAGGTCCACACTGGAACACAGGCGTCTAACGGGGCAATTAGGCATCTACGTCCCACGCTTAAGTGCCACTGAGATTCTCAAATTCCCCATGTCGCTGCCGCCTAACCATACAGGCCGGCCGGGGACGGGGGGACCAGCGACTCGGCCCGGGGCCGCTGGGGCGGGCGCTCCGGGGCTCCTCCCACCACGGCGGGCGGGGCCTCCCGGAAGTGGTGGGGTTCACCCACTGACCATGCGCGGGGGTGAGGTCTGTGAGCGGCCCGAAGGTAGGGTCTAGGCATGTCAGTAGCGGAAGGGGTTAGCTTCTTAGGAGGGGGATGAGGGCTGGTCCGCTGGCGGGGGGTAGCTGGGGGCTCACCCGCCCTTGAGCGCGGGAGGCGGCTGGCGGGGGGGTAGCTGGGGGCTCACCGCCCTTGAGCGCGGGTGGCGGCCGGCGGGGCTAGCTGGGGGCTCACCCGCCCTTGAGCGCGAGAGGCGGCTGGCGGGACGTGCGGCTTGGGATTTGTGAGCGTTGGGGAGGGTTGCGCCGCCACTCCGATTATTGTGGTGTTAGGACCGTTATTCCCTGGAAGGGTTAGTGCGCATGTTCAGTAACGTCTGCTTCAGCCTCCCCTTACTGGCCCTCGGAACGGCTGCTGCTATGGGGGGGCTCAGGGGAGAGAAGGAGGGAGGGAGATGGGTGTAGCTTGCCCCGAGGGTGGAAGCAGGGCCGGCAGCTTCTTCCTTTTGCCGTCCGCGGCGGCAGTTTTTTTCGCTGCTTGGGGCTGCAAAAACTGTAGAGCCGGCCCTGGGTGGAAGGAGGGAGCAGAGGGGCGGGAGCTGGGGTAACAAAGGGGGAGATGGGGTGGCAGGGAGGGGAGCCCTGCAGAGTGGTTTGACGTTCCCGTGGATGAGGTGAGCCACCTGCAGTGGTTGCCAGAGGGGCAGGTGCTCCTGGCTGGCTGTGCTGCCTTAGCACCCCTGCCCCAGGGTTGTGGCCTTAGAAGTGCAGTGTAGCCCTATGCCGACGTGTTGCAGCCTGAAATAAGGTACTGAGTGGCCAAAAAAAGTTGGTTCCCTGATAACGTCCACCACCCTAAAACTGGTCACAACTCTGCCTGGGTTTGTGTGAGGAGAATGCCTCCGCAGGCATACTGTGTCTGTAGGGAGCCTGACAGCAGTGCCAGCTTTGGCTTAGCTACCATACGGTGAGCCTACATGGGACTCCATTTCCTGTTACCCACTGTAAGTGTTGCATCTTACCATTTATTTTAATTACTTGGTTTTAAAATGGTATTTTATTACTAATTGCCCTTAGCACACCATCCCTTCTTTTGATTCACTCTATTCAGATGCATGTCATTGTTTACCTGTAACTAAGTTATGCACTGTATCACAATGTCATAACTCTAGTTCCACTTCTTTTTCCTGTTCAAATGATTTACCTATGCCAATGTAGCAGCAACATTGCAAAGTTCTTGTGTCTTTGTAATGCACTGTAGGTAATCATGACCTTTAAAAACAGGCACGCTGTGAACTGCAGCAGATCAAGATTACACTACTGCAGCGTATCTTTACTAGGGGTTTTCATTGATGTGTCTACGGTTGTGTATGAAACATAGGTCCAAAAATAGGCCTACTAACTGAGTGATTAGACCAGATTAATATTTTATTGGAACTGCAACAGTATAACTGCACCATAACAAAATGTTAGTGTGGAAAAATTAAGCTAAATAACGAATACTTTGAGATGAACAAGCTGTCAACCAATGATTTCAAATTATAGTAACGTATCCTCCCTTTGCCAAAATTGCTTCGCATTACAGATGAAAATGTTTATATATTTCCTATATATTTGACCATATAAATAAGACAATGTTTCCAGTGAATAATTGTCTTAGAGCAACTTCATATTACAGGTAAAAAATGTGAGGGGAAAAAAACCGTTAAGGTTAAATCATGCTGCCTCCTGCAGTGGGGAAGGTGCTCCAGACTCACCCTTCCTTATGCTGCTGCTAAAGGAAGAGAGGGAGGTCAGAGTTGTGCAGAGAAGTATGGGGTGCATAGGAGGGGTCCAGACATGCCCTCCATATTTATTTTCCTTCTAAAAAATAGGCCTGACTCCATGTTAGTTCCTGCACTGTTCCTTCATCCTCTCCCCAGCTTCTTAACTTGCAGGACCTCTGCTGATGTCTGCTCTGGCATGGGGAGCAGGTAAGACCAACCTGCTGAACAGGCAGAGACAGGAGGCCCCTGACCTGGGGAGATGGTGTTGGGTAGTAAAGGGATTAACATGCAACATTGTCTTTGGTGACTGTGGTTGTAATTATTGCCAACTAGCCAGAGGCAGTGGAGAGGGAGAGATGGGTTATTGAGATGCTGAGAAATTATATAGTTAAAAAGAAAAACCAAAAAAAAACCCCCAAGCCCAAGGAAATTAACTGCCTAAAAACTTTGTTAATGCAGAATGAAGGTTGCCCAGTGCTGCTTCATGCCTTTCCAGAGTGCAGAGAGTAGCTAAACTTAAACCTCTAAAAAACAGGAAGTACAAAGTTAAGGTATGTGGCACCCTTGCAATGTGACCATAACTTTCCTCCCTTTCAGTAATGCCCGAATAACACACATTGTTATCCTTTATCCTTAGAGATGCTGCAGCATACTTTGGGAACGCAGCACATGAGCATTATATAATGAAGTCTAACTCTTTCTCTTTGCTACAGCAGAACTTGGGCTTAGGTTCAGCTAAACAAACAGGAGCTACCCACACTTGGACACTGAGCTTGCTGCACACAAACTATCCCAGACTGACAAAGCATGTAGAACTCAGTGCTGAAATGAGACATATTTGATCCCTCAAGGTACATATGCATCTCTCATATCACAGACACATCTCTGTAATTCTATAAAGTTAAATCTAACAAAGTTAATGGCAGCTGGAGTGCATGCAGATAAGTGCCAGAATTTGAATCTGTAGAACACGCGCAAACAATGGCCCAGTCTCTGTCGTTCCTCATGCCTGCTTATTATGGCAGCACTGTTACTGAACCATTGCCAGTCGCTATTGCTAGCTCCATGGGGCAGCATTAAGTCAAATTTTATTCAAAACTGACATCACAAGGATGGGGCAAAGTGAGGAGCAGCAAATTCTGACAAGGACAACTCTCCTATTATAATTTGCTGCTTCTGGCCCAGGGGAACGAGAGAGGTGAAGATAGTAAATTTTGCCTTGTGTCAGCTTTTGCTACATGTAGCAGTTTCTGACTCTGCTCTTGTGTTGCTGGCCCTTAGCTTTGGTATAGGGGTTGTGTGCTCTCGAGCATTGGAGGGGTTAAATTTCAGAGTGGATGATGTGTTTCCATGCTGGTATGCCATTGAAAGTTGCGTGGTTGAACACAAGGTAGTTTTCAGGTTGCTAATATATAGAGAGACCAGTAGCTCTGTTGCAGCTCCTTCTTTCTCCTGAAGCAAACCTGTTCCATGTTGTTCCTTCGTTCCTCTCTGAAGAGGGAAGGAGAGGAGGAGTCTCAGAGGGCTGTGTAGACTTGATTGCAGGGTTGATAACACTTGAGGCTTCTGGATGGGGTGTATTTAAGCCAGGATAGGGTGTGAAGAGGAAACAAGTGAATGTGTTTGTGTAGATGCTCTTACTTTTGCATTTCTATTCCCTTAGGAGTTTTTTTCCCTTTTTCAGAGGTTGGAGTTGGGGCCTCTTCATCCTCCATCACATCGTTACCAAAAGCAGCGGAAGATCACTCCCATGCTAGGCCATGAACACTGTCTTCTCCTCCCCATCTGACGGTGGTGAGAGTAATCTGGAATTAACATCACAATGGTAGGTTTGGGGATGTTTTCTATGTTCCACATATGTTTCTTGGATGAGCTAGTAGGGATCCACAGTCTAGCTCACTGTTGTGACTTAAACAAGCTTGTGATATTTGGTATTTTTTTTAAAGTATCTAGGGTCATGTGATTACATGAGAATCTCAGCTGTCATTTAAAAAAAAATTTCTAGCCCTTGTACTTGTGAACAAAAGCTCGAAAAGGCCCCAAAACTAGAAGGCAAACAAATAGTACTGTAAACGTAATTTTTTAAAAATCTCATGATTTTTGAACGCTTGGAGTTGCCAGTACTGTTGTGCCAGTTTAAGGTGAGGGTCCAAATTGGTGTCATGATCACATAATACTCAATATATCAATCCTATCCTGAAGCCCCTGTTTTCATTTTTTTAGGAGGAGAAGGCTACATGCATTTTCAGCATCCTGAATCTGGATCCAGGGTTGGATCAAGGCAGTGGTTTTATCACATGGAGGAGAACCCTGACAGTCATTGACATCCAACTGTGATTGCCTACACACAGTCCCTTTTAGATAGGGGAATAAACCAGGTTCTCCTTCTAAAATATGGTTTTACATTTCTTATAACTATATTAAATGATACACATTGAGTGTCAGTGAAAAGCAGTTGCCTCTGAAGTGAAAGGGAACATCCGGCATATAGCACACTTTATGAGGTGGGTAAGGAGAAATACCACATGAACTGTAATGTCCATATAAGAGAAGACTGGATAAGATCTTGCTGTAAATAGGAAGAGTGACTGAACTTCCCATGATGTAGTGAATCTTGGTAATTAGTTTGGTAATGCCATACCATTACTTATTAGCAGGAATCCCAGTTTTCTGTGGAAAACACCGCCCCCCCCCCATGCTCTGATAAAATCTATACATATCTGTGTCTTTCTGCAATTAAAGTGAAACACTGAACTTTAGTTTCCCTAGCCACAATATTTACAGAAATCAGTTGAACACAATGTTTATCTGAGCCTCTATTACCTAACTCATTGTATTAACTGAACCACCAGCTGCCCGAGGCTGACTGCCCAAGCTTCTCATCTTAAAATAAGGGATAGAAAGCTGTTTGCCCATTCTTCTGATTATCAGAATTTTTGATTATCTGATTTGGCCCTGGTCTCAGTTAGACTGGATAAATCAGGGTTTCACTGTGTATGTTTTTATCTTTTTACAAAATGTAAAAACTAAAGAGACTCTGTAAAAACAAATTTCATGTTTTTTTTGGCAAACAGATTTCTAGGATCCCTGCTTATTAGCAATAGCTCAAAACTGAACACAGAACTTGTTTATTTGGGAATACGTAATCTCTTGTATGGTGCAGATGGGCATATTTCATCTTTTTTTTAAGTGCTTTCCAAGGATACCATTTCTAATCATATTGGAGTAGGGATTTTTGCACATCAGGCTTTGTTAACACTGCCACTGCTGTAGCATAACTATCAGCACTCATTATGTTAATGATTATATTGTGTGCAATCCCATGTCAATTTTGGGAGACTACTGTGAGAGAATGGATCAGCTAGGTTGTGTGCGCATGTATAAATTTAAGATTGCTAGCTCATATCTTTTACTCTCTGTGCTGCTATCTTCCTCAGTTGTCACCTGTCAATTCTTACATTATCTGTAAAGCAACCAATCAGTAGAAACAATGGATAGGGTTAGTCCTGCTCCCATTATAGTTGATGGCAAGACTCCTATTGACTACTGATTCTATTCTCGCTGCATTCTGGAATGGGATTTGTATGTAGTTTCTGTTGAATGGCTTTGCTGTGCATGGCAGTATATTGCTCTGATGATGGCTTGAGTCACATGCTGCTTGATAGTTTGTGATGTTAGGGAGTAAGCTTTACTTTGTTTACTGACTGACTAGTCTTTCCTTTCAGGATAAAACATGCTTGGCTCTTCCTGTCCATATGAGGAGGAATTGCTAGTTGGGATATGACATCCCCTCAGAGGTCTGCTGCTGTCTTCTGAGGCCCAGGAGTAAGGCCATCTTGTAAATAAACTTAACAGCATAAAAATGACTTTGGTAGCTCCCTTTTTCATCATAACTTCCTCAGTTTGTTCTGCTTCTTGGGCTAATTCCTGTTTTCCTTGTTTGGTGAAAAATCTCATTGACTTCATTGGAGTTTTGAGTAAGGAGATCAGGATTCTTAGTGCTATCAGCTGCATTCCCCTGCTGTATTTGATTAATTTCATCTGCGGGGTTGTGGTGTTTTGTTTTTTTTTGGGGGGGGGGGGGAGGGGAGGAAGGGCGGAAGTTGTAGGGTTTTTTTGGTTTTAGGTCTGCAGTGGAATTCAATATTTTCCTCTTTCATAATGAAGTAAAAGATCTTAAATCTCTTAGACAGTGAAGTCTAACAGCAACATACTTTGACATCAGCTCCAGGGCACCATCAGAAGAGAAATGTTCACAGAAACTTTTCTTGTGTAGTAGATGAATAAGAGGATGGAGGAATAATACAAACAGCAGTTTCAGAGTAACAGCTGTGTTAGTCTGTATTCGCAAAAAGAAAAGGAGTACTTGTGGCATCTTAAAGACTAACCAATTTATTTGAGCATAAGCTTTCGTGAGCTACAGCTCACTTCATCAGTGATACAGTTGCCAGGTAAACATTCTCTCTCTCTAGTGCTCTGAAACATATCATTATACCAAAGTAATTTTTAATTGGAAAGTTAGACTGCCATAATGTGAAAGCAAAGTGTACGTAGACAATTTCTAATTTGCAAAACTGGAGATTCAAAGTATGTTTCCATAACTCTTAGAATTTCTTTCAAAAATACTCATTATGCAAGTACCAAATAATGCACATAGAAGCACATGCTAAATTGCAGTGACACAGTTTTGTATGTGTTGAAGCCTCATAATATTGCATGCAGTTATTAGGATATTCTGGCTTAACCAGACTATCCTAAAAGTCATTGTAGAGGTGTATGTATTTACATGATAAGCTTGCAAAGTTTTCTGGCAGAAACCTTAAGGTTTGAACCTGATCTACTGTACAGTGGATCAGTCTTGCTCCCATTTAAGTCAATGACAAAGCTCTCTGGCAGGATTGGGTAGATTGTCCCTTTATGTAGTTGGCTAGTTCAACATGTGCATAACTAAACAAATTGTTTTTTTATTATATAGTTGTTTTGTAGGAAATAGCCATTTCTTTGTGTGTTGAGCATATTATAAAGAGCTTGGTGTGTGTCACTGAAATACTTATGGATGTAGGTTTGTAATTCTAATATTTGTTCAGTTTGCTTGCATAGAGGTTGACTCTTCATTAGCATATTCAGCCAAGAGCATGCAGTTAATGAGGAGATGCGGCTGTGTTGGGATGAGACAGCATATTTGTCTGCATTTGTTTTTGTCTTGTTTTTTTGTTTATATCCTCCTGGTCACTTCCTGCTTACATAAAAATCTCAAACTACAAATGTAATAAAATTATTTACCTTCTTTCCATCAAAAGAAATTGCTAACTATTATGGGTTTTGAGCAGTATTTAAAAAAAACACTTTAGTCGTCTGTTTTTGTGTGCCACCATCCCTCCAGCATCAAGCTTTAAATGAGTCTAAAACACTGGGCTGATGTGCTGAGAGCCCTCAACTGTCTCTGGAATTAAGAGTGCTCTATACTTGGTCCTTTTAGTAGATGGGACTCCCACGGAGAAAGCCATGAATAAGATCAGTCACCACTTCTCTAGTTACAAGCAAACTTGATTCATAATCAGTATGTGGTGTTCAAGATATAAGTGGTGGCTAAAGAACAGTGTTTAGCAGGGCCAGTGTAGTTTTCCTTTTCTGACCTCATGATATCAAACTATGTTTTGTAGTTACAATTTTAGGCAGATGATAAAATGAGTACAGTTGCATTCTTAATGCACTAACCTTTTCCATCTGCATTTCTTTCAGCAAGAAGCTGGCTCTCAAAATTTGTGATCCAGGACTTTGTAAGCCTCTTGAAGTTCTGCTACACACATCTGTCTTGTAGCTGCTTCTGGTGAATATGTCTATGCAATACTTAAAATGGAGTTTTTTGGCACTCTCTATGCTTTCTGTCATAATAATGACATGGTACATGATACTTCCTTCGCATACTGTGATAGAGCATACAAACTGGATGTATTTCTATGAATATGAGCCAGTTTACAAGCAGAACTTCCTCTTCACACTGCGGGAGCGTTTGAAATGCAAAGATACAAATCCATTTCTGGTCATCTTGGTGTCTTCACAACCTATGGATATAGAGGCAAGGCAGGCCATTAGAGTGACATGGGGTTCTAAAAAATCCTGGGGGGACCGTCAGATTCTAGTACTGTTCTTATTAGGGCAAGGAGCTGAAAGAGAAGACAGCTTAGATGCATTATCGATAGAAGATGAAAGCATTCTGTATGGTGACATAATTCGCCAAGATTTTATGGATACTTATAACAATCTTACCTTGAAAACAATCATGGCATTCAGATGGGTGTCTGAGTTTTGTTCAAATACTAAATACATTATGAAGACGGATTCTGATGTTTTCATCAACCCTGGCAACTTAGTAATGTTTCTTCAAAATATAAATTCTTCAGACAGTTTTTTTACTGGTTACCCTCTAATTGATAACTTTTCCTACAGAGGGTTTTACAGAAAAACATATATTTCTTATGATGAATATCCATTTAAGGTATATCCTCCATACTGTAGTGGAATGGGATATATACTTGATGGAAAACTGGCTCTGAAGATTTATGAAATGATGAGCCATATCAAACCTATTAAATTTGAAGATGTTTATGTTGGAATTTGCTTAAATATGCTAAATGTGAACATCCATATTCTAGAAGATACACAACTCTTCTTTTTATACAAAATTAACTTTAACATCTGTAAATATAGACACTTGATTGCAGTACATGGTATCACTTCAAGTGAAATGATGCGATTTTGGCAGGATTTATTGACAGACACTTCACTCATTTGCTAATGATCCCATGTTAATATAGGTCTGTCAAAAGCTGACTGTTTTGTCCTGGCCTCTTGGTTTGAATTGCACTGTAGAAAGTGTGTAAATTGAGTTTTGTAGAACAAGGAAATGGGGTTTTAGAAAGGATCACTCAGGCTTATGGGACCACCCTGATTACAAGACACAATTAAAACAGCAGAATATCTCTAGAGGGTTTTCAATATGGTGCTTTTAAATTGAGAATGAGACTTCGTTGCACCTTTTTTATTCCAGAATTATTTAGATTATATGGTAACAGTACTCTGCTCACTCCACCCCTCTAGTTCATTTCTGAACAGTCTGCTGCAAGTATGGGGTCATCCTGCCTGAGTTTCCTGCCACCTCCCCAGGAATCTGTTGTCTTATGGAACCGCAGCAGCAGCACCCCTTTTTTCTCAAAGAACTGTCCCAGAAACCTAGATCCTGGGGCAAAGTGCTATCTGTTTTCCTTCAGATGGATACCCCGCCTACTCTAGGGAATGTCTCATCCTGGGCCCCCATCAACACATGAACTCCTCCTCTGCACTGCATGCTGCTCAAAGTTGCTTGCTTAGTCAACCCCAATGATTCCTTTAGAAATATTGTGCCAAGATTTTCAAAATTAGCTGTTTAATTTTAGGCTCCTATGTTTTTCACTGAAGTCAGCAGAATTTCTAGATACTCAGCACTTCAGAAAATCTGGCTGCTTTTTTAGGTGCCTATATATATATTTTATAGAATTGCCTTAATGGCTTCAGAAAGCTGCATTATTTTAGTGGTAACAGTGTTCTCAGTATATTAAGATAGAGGGCCAGATCTACAGCAGTGTTAACTTAGTTCAAATAAACTTACTTTCAAGTTACTCTGCAATATAGGACAGCAAAATTTATGCACTAATAGGCTCATCTCCACACCTACCAGAATCCAGGCAGGGAAAATAAGCAATGAGATTTGCTGTGAAACTTGTCAGTTGAAATGGCTTTCAAATGCTGAGATCAACTTTCATTTGCAAAATGAACTGTTTGGTTCAGAGTTTAAAATAAAAATTTGGAAATATTTCTAGACTTTTTTCTAACAGGAATCTTAACACAAGAAAACAAATGATATTTTTTATGTAAAGACAGGTATTTTATTGTCTTAGTCATATCAGCAAGGCCATGTTTCCAGTAGTTTATGCTTCTGGTAGACAATACAGAATCTGCAAGTGCATTAACACATTTATTATTCTTGACACATCTAAAATCTATCACATACCAAAGATACAACAGTGACATCCTGTACATCTAGAATGACAGAGCACTGCCACTTTACTTCTACTCATACTATAGCTAATGATATGATATTTACATTTAATTTGTCTTTTAAATTGTCTCTTAGAGACAAATGTAGAATAGGTATAAAATAACTCCACTGCTAGTACCAAGAATGAGGTTTCATCAATATTTTTTAATGTGCACTATGATCAGTGTTGAATTTTGATAACCTGTAAGATATCATGTATGGTTATACAAAGTTAACTTAAATACTAAAGTGGAATCTTAGTCTTAGGGGAGAAAATTGTGTTCACCACCAAAACTATAGACCCCAATATTTTGAACTTTGTTCTAGAAGGGTGCTCACTGTGATTCAATTCAAGGTTGTGTGCTTTATTTTTTTAAACTAGCTTGTATAGTTTAATGAAATTCTAAAGATAGGTAATGTCTTCTTTAAATATGGTGGAGAGGAAGTGCTATTCTAATTTTAGAACTAGAAATTATTGCAAAACTGCAACAACTAAACTTCTGGGATCCACTTATGATTTCATATGAGTTTTTATAGTTGGGTGGGTGTATATATCATCGTGTCCAATGAGTGGGCATACATTGAAAAATTCTCACCTACAAAAACAGCTTATTATTTTAAACCTACCATGACACGAACGTTTATTTAATAGTGAGTGTTTGCCCCATGAATGCTGATATTCAGTATAGTTGGACAGTGGTTAATATTGCTTTTTAAAAGAATACTTTAGGTGGAATCACAAAAGACTTCAGTCTTCACAAAGCTGATGCAAGGCAGATGGCTGCAGCTGCAAAAATAAGTATGACAATAATAGAAAAGTAAGTAACTTTCTCCAAGCAAGATACTTTTGTGCCTGACAAGGTTCACTGATCAGCGATTGCAGGGCTTTTGCCTTCAGAAATGTAGATTTATACTCAGTTTATTCAACCTGAAATTGTAACTTAGTGACAAAACTGATGATTTAATTTGAAACAGCCTCTTTGTAACTTAAACATTTTTCTTGCTTCTCCCATTTCTAAACAGATTTGAACGTATTTATTACTAGAAGCATAAAATGTGTAATACTGCTTGCCATGTTACTTAAACGGAAATGTTGGCTATTTTTAAAAACAAACCTGATTATAAGAGGGGAATTTAAAATAATCGTATGAATTTACACCATCAGTCAATTTTAATGTAGGCTACAAACAACTCTGTCCCCTTAACTTCTTCTGATAGGCTGAAGTTTACACTTCATTTCTAAGATTTCTTATGACCCTGTTTATGAACTTATTGGCCTTACAAATGACGCAGATGAAGCAGGTCAAACATCCTTCAGGACCATACATATTCTCACAGAGATGGTGTGCACAAAAATGCGTCAAACAGTGTTTAGTATTTAGAGTTTTATTCTAGTGTATTGAAAATAGCATTCACAATGTAAAATTACCCCTGTATCTATCACCTGTATATTCTTCCAGTAGAGTTTGCAGATTTAAGTGTTTAGACATTTTACTGGGATTCACTGATTGCGTACCTTCAAATACAAATAGTAAATACTTAAACTGTGACTAGGTGCATTGCAGGATGAACCATTTTAATGAAGACCACAGACTGCATATATTCTTTCCTTGTACCCAGTTTTGGCATTGTTTTTGTGTCTGCCATTTGTACAGTACTAAAAAGAAAATGTACAGTAGATTGAATACAATTTTCTGTAAATCACCTGTTTCATTTATCTTGGTATAGTTCGTTTTTAAAAGTTTGAGTAATTTAAACTGAATTTAATTATCCTTGGAGTCTGAATTCACAGTGTACATAATGTACGACACAAACTTGAACTAGAAACTGATGGAGGGTAAACTAAATAGGATGTGAATACTGAATTCCTAATCTTCTGTCTATATCAGATATGTTACTTAAATTATAAGACCCAGACGCTGCAAACATGGGACTCAATGCTGCACTCCTTAGACAAAATTCCCACTGATGTCAAGGGGATTGAGGCTGAATGACATTTTGGATCCTTATAGGAAAATTGTAGCCTTTTCCTATTCTTGAAGTAGAATATATGATTTGGGAGGGATTTGAAATGTGTTCCTCTGAATGCTGCTTGTTAAAGTGATCTACTTGATGCTATTTAAAAAAAAATTACACTTCAAAGGTTGAAAAACCATGTTTGTATACTAGTAGTAATCTGTGATGGAAGGGAAACACACACTTTCCACAAGGCAAGGATATATGGCTTTTATCTTATTTCCTTGTGTAGGGGGGTCTATGTTTTCTAAAATATGAAAACTGTAAACTAGTTTATAAATACATGTTGGGCCTCTGATAATCAAAAAGGGATTATAATCCCTAACAGGCGCATGTGGTTTTAGATTGTTTTTCTGTAGATGCCTGATAAAGTAATTTTCTAATCTCGGAGAATATAACCTGTGCTATTATGGTTTGTCTCACCTTCAACTATGGGGCTTTATTTTGCATCCTTAAAACAAGCAAATGCTGCAATGTATTGAATATATCAAGTAGAATAAATTAAACCCAACTGAGCATAATTGTTGTGTTTTTAACTTCATAGCTAAAACCTCACTATTTCTAGCCCTGTGACTGTAGTTACTTACTACATTACTTTCTGCAATCTTCATTAATCTGACTGATTCTTAATAGCTAGACTTTTAAAAGTTCATTTAAGGTGTCAGTAGTACATACATGCTGACTCACTATGTAAAATGAGGAAAATGTAATTTGCTGCCTTACCCAGGACTCCTTGTAATGCTTTGTCTGCAGTGTTCCTTAAAGCTATAGTGAAAACCTCTCTCTCACAGCTTAGATTTCTGAAATAAAAATACAAACTAAGTGCTTTTGGTTTTGAATGAAAAGCAACTGCAAACTTTGTAAAGCATAAAGAGAATCTTGGCTATGATGATTTAGCACAGTAAACACTACTTGTTTAGACAGTGTGGTTCAGTTACTGTCATACATACCTCAGGCTCTGCTCTTATAATGCACAAAAAGGTAAGAAAATACTGCACTGATCTGATAGGTTTTTAACAACCCAAACAGCCAAATCATAAAGTGTAAGCATTTTTCCTGAGCACTCTTCCATATAACAGAGCCAGCCATGGTTCTGCAATTTCTAACTGCAATACTTGTCTTTGTATTATTACTTCTAAAGTATGCTGCTGCACACCCCCAGCCTCTGCTCCTCAATCCACTACAGTAGTGGAGTCATAGGGATCCCAAAAGTTTCATTATAATAAATTAAAAAGGGAATGGTCCTGAAACTAGCCGAGAACTAGGTCTTATTGGTAAAACCAGCCTTAGTAAACTACCCATATTTCACATCTCTCACCCGTATAATCTGAGTAGTGTAGCAAGGAGAGTTGAATTGATTCAATATAGAACAAAAACTACTTCAGACATTTGGCTTTTGAACACTAACGCTCTAAAGGGATGTTCCCTGTGTGATAGTCTTTAAAAAGTTGTATTGTACTTAGACTCTACTCAGACAGACATGATTGTCTGTTCTGGGACCAATATTTGACCACTAACTGAAACCAATGTGTTATGGCTGCATAGATTCTGCATTTAGATTGATAAAGAATGTAACCATAACTGCTTAGTGATTTATTATGAATTACCGGTATAGAATACATACTGAACTGGATTTCTGAGCAGCTGGTTCCCTATAAACTAATGCACCTCCAAAGGTTCAAGGGCTAGAGCTGTTGGAACCTAGGACTTGTAAATGCAGGGAAATACTGTCCCCCTTTCCCTCTGTGGCTCAAGGAATATGGACTTTTTCCCCTTTTGACCCCAGGAAGATACAAGAAACTAGCCTCTTCTAAAAGTAGGATTCAAACCTTTTTCTTCCAGAAGGCCTCTAATGTGGTGTTCACAATCATATTTATAGTTTGATAAGCTTCGGTTGCTCTGACCTTGTACATTTTACTGTACCTAAGATACTCATGTAATAGCTGATTCTATATATACTCCATGTTCAGGGGTCCTGCTCAATGAAATTTTTGTATATCACAGAAAAACCAAGTCCTTCAGTGCTATATAAACAAACCTAGTAATTCAATATACAAAAGTATACTGAATTTAGAATGTAAATGTCCCATGAGGTTCCAGTCTTTAGATTTGGAAAGATAATTACAAACTTAACCACCATTAAAGATTAGCAGCTATATTACATGTCTACTAAACCTCAAGCTACTAGTAACATTAATTGCCTGTTGCTTTAATAAAAAACCTGAACCTTCCATTTTCCAAAACTACTTTTTTAAGGTCCTGATCCTAGATGTTACTCTGGACTGGTAGACTGCTGCAGAACAACCTTCAAGATTAAGGCCTAAAACCTATTTTAGAAAATGGAAGGCTGAGGAGGTTTTTTTTTTTTTTTTTTTAAAGAAAAATGCTGATTTTTTCCCCCTATCCATGTGAAATAAACACTCATGTATCACCAATATCTTCCTACTGTTTAGTACAGTGACATCTTGTCTGTTAAAAGGTAGCTGGTTTCTTGAAAATTTGTTTATATTTTCAAAATACAGAGTTAGAATTTATTTAGCAAATATATTGTTACTTCAATCTGGCCTAACTGCTCTAAAGCAAAGAATTTCTTCTGACTTTAATAAAGTAAAAGCACCATCAGATAGCTGTTATACAGAGTGAACACTAAACGCTTTACCCACCACACGTAGGTTACCATAAAACAAATGTCACTGCATAAACAATCTAATAGTGATTTTACTGTTGATCCTTTCACTTAAATCAATGACAAATCTTCCACTGACTTCAATGGGAGTAAGATCACTACCCAAGCCCTTTATTTTTAAAAATCATCTTCTGGACCATTTCACTGACCAGACACTTCCATTTCTGTGCTTAATACTAAATGTTACAGAAAAAAAAGACAAAAAATAAAACAGCTGATGCTGCCAACCTGGAGATGATCTGTGAATTTCAGAACCTACATGTTTGGCCACAGTGGCCTGAACAAGCTATACTGTCACCAAACTTTTGGATGCCTGCAACAAACAGTTAAGTTGCTTCAAATGCATTCACTGATATAAGGTAAGACAACCATGTTTGGAGAGATCTTGGCAAGGAATGCAGGGCAAGTTGATGACATGGCTCTAAATACCAAACAGGTCCTCAAACTTTTTGGTGGCTAAATTCTGCTCTTGGATCTGTATATGTAATAAACCATGGGTGCGTATGTTCAGACACCACAATCATCAATGGAGACTGAATCTGGGACCTTCAGCACTAGTATAAAGTTCACTCCTGTGCAGTGGGCATGCGTATACCTTACACAGGACCTCTGCACTGGGGTAAATTTCATCCTTAAAGAACATGCATCTTTTGCTTGTGCTAAAGGAGCTACTACAGTAGCACCTCAGAGTTATGACCACCTCGGGAATGGAGGTCGGTTGTAACGCTGAAGAAAACGTTACAGTTCTTTCAAAAGTTTACAACTGAACATTGACTTAGTACAGCTTTGAAACTTTACTATGCAGAAGAAAAATGCTGCTTTTAACCACCCTAATTTAAACGAAACAAGCACAGAAAGTTTCCAGACCTTGTCAAATCTTTTTTTTCAAATGTTCCTTTTTTTTTTTTTTCAGTAGTTTATGTTTAACACAGTACTTTACTGTGTTTGCCTTTTTGGGGGGGAGGGCGTCTCTGCTGCTGCCTGACTGTGATTCCAAATGAGGTGTGTGGTTGACCAGTCAGTTCGTAACTCTGGTGTTCGTAACTGAGGTTCTACTCTATTAACTTTCAGTCAGTAGGCTACTATACTTCCTTGGGCAAGACACTAGAGGGAGAGATGATCACACAGAAAGGCAGTGTATTATGTACAACTGGACTTCGCTGACAGCCAGAATATGAGGATAGATTATAGGTCTTTAATTAGTAAAGCACAGTCCTTGCAAAGAGTTCACAGTACAGCACTTGTATAACACAACACAATAAAACTGCAAGGGTCTGCTATAAGAATATGTATAAAAGTGTACCCAGTTAATTTGGCTCTGGAAAACCACCAGTTTAGAATACCATTGCCAATAAGAGCAACATTTAAAAAAAAAAGTGAGGTATAACTACAAGTTTACAATATTTAATAATGAACAATACATATGTTGGACATAGGCACCAGTTTAGTATAGTGGCCTTTCACATCTGGACATACAGACTCAAGGGACCAGGTATTTGGACATGGATACAGCCACTTTAGGCTAGATCCACAAAGGGACTTAGGTGCCTAACTGCCCCTTTAGATGCTTAAGTCCAACACTTAGGTGCCACTGAAATCCTCAAAACCCCAGCTCAGATGCTCCCTAACCCGGTACCCACCTAAGCTCCCTAGGTGCCTAAGTTTCTGCTGCGGGGCCTGTGCAAAAGCACCTAAGGTAATGATACCACCAAGCTGCTCGCTGCAAGCGAGGCATTCCCTGCCTCTCTTGCCTGTGGGGCCTGTTTCGATAGGTATGCTCCGAGCACACCTAACCCCCTTCAAGACAGCTGGGGGCAAACAGATCAGGACATTTTTGGGGTGGGGGGGAGGAGGGGAAAAGCAATGTGTGCCCATCCCTCACAAGAATACACAGTACATCAGTGGTTTGGGCATGCAGCTGAGATACAGGAGGCCTGTTTTCAAATCCCCACTCTGATGTAGAGCCAGGGCCTCGACCCTTGGTTTCCCACATCCCAGGTGAGCGTCCCAACCACCTGAACGTTAAAGACTTTTATAAGGGAGATGTAGATCTTCTTAGTCTTGTCCCTTGTGGGTAGCTGTCCACCTCACATAATCGATAGAGACTTCAACATGACTGGCAGGGTTTACAGGGAAAGCCCTAGGAAAGTAGGTTTTTAAGGTAGATGCATTGACAGTTTGTGAGGGCAAATTTGCACAGTCCCTTCCCTCTTCGTATACCACTTTCTTTAACCCTAAAGTGAGTCTCCCCCCCCCCCCGTTTTTTTTTAGATTAAGAGTAAAATCCACCAGTCACATCAAACACAGATGGTGGAAGTGAATTTCTTTGGCAAAGGAAGGGAGTTATTGACAGTGCTATGGCAGACTACTAAAGCTACAGGTTTCATACACCAGGCATAGCAAAGGAGTTAACCATCAAGGAAAAAAATAAAAGGAAAATTCAAGAAAAGGTAGAAAAATAACTAATGCTTTCACAAATGTGAACATTGAACAGAGGCTGAAATAGCTTTGTTTAGTTATCAGGCAAGAGTAAGTTCTGAGTCTTAATCCTGGAATAAATACATAGGTCAGTGCCACCCACAAAGCTACTCTGTGCTCCTGTACTGAGTTTCTCAAATGCTTCTACACTGTGGTAGAGCCCAGCCTTGCAGCAGGACTGAGATCACATAGATCCTGCTGCCATAATAGTGGGAGCAGGATTAAAGAATAGTCCTGTGCGAGGCTCTAGACTGTGGCTCACTGCTAAGGCAACAGTATCTCATGGATCACCTACCTGCCTTCCCAGTCACCACCTTGACACCTTACCTGTGTCAACTATGGTATCTGAATTTGTAAATCTACAGTTAACAACACAGTCAAATCCTTTTTCCTGGGCTCCTGATACAGGTCTAGTTGCTCCATAGGAGGTGAAGTGACTCTACCAGCACTCCTGTAGAGCTCTGGAGTTCCCTTCTGTGATCTATTGGCTGAGCTACAGGGAGGGTACAGGGCCTAATCTTAGTACCTGCTTTGAGAAATTTCCTTTAGCTCATGTGGTAGAGGCATACAGAGTGGGGTTTTCTGGTAGCTGAAGGACCATCATTCTAGTTCCAGCTCCCCACCTGTGTATGTATGGAAGACTTAACTGATTGATAGATTCATTACAGCAAGATTGTAGCTACAGGCTGAAGTAATTCAGCTTTCTGCTGAAGTACTCGATTGAGATAGCTCCAGGGCTGTATTCCCTGCTCATTTCTACAGGTTCCTCCTCTACATTTGTAGCAGTACCTTAGTGGAGTAAACCTCTCAGCCTCTCTCTTTTTCCCTAAGAAGCTGTTTCCACAACCCTTTGGGTTCTTTCCTGCAAGGACGGGCCTGTCTGCCTCTCGAAGCAGCTGGAAAGGGGAAGGCAAAGGCTTCACCATGTGACCAGCAAATGCTCCTTGGAGCCCACTTTGAGAACTCCTGCTATAGCATTGTACAAGGTTTCACACTTAAAAGGACTATCATGAAACCTCTGCACAACATTCACATCATTTCAGAGCACTCTAACCTGGAAGAGCTTTAGAAATGAGATCAGTGCAATTTAACTGAAGTGAGATCATTAATATTTCCTCTTACGACTTCAGTTTGATTGCAAAGCTACAATTAAAAATCCACTAAACTTGATTTTTTCCCTTAGTACAGCAGTTGGATCTTTTAATTAAATCTTTCACTTAAAGAATCAATTCCATGAAGGTCTCAAAATGAGGTAAGAAGCCTGTGCCCACACCTTTCTGTTTTAGATTTTCCGGTTTTCATTAGTATGTCTGACCTATTATTCACAAAAAGAATCCAAGGTTTCTGCTAAGACACTATCTAATTCTCTGTTACTGTTCTGTTTCCAGATCACTATATGATAAAGCGATTTCCAGATCTATACCAGATTTGGAAGGTTGCTGTCTATAATAAAATTTACATTATTCACCGATTCCAAATACAATTATTGTTGAAAATCAGAACTTAAAAGTTTCTCGGTTACAGTTATGAGACTATTTCAGCACTAAAGCATATTCCCAATAATTTACATGGCAATGGTGGTGTACAGCGTTGAACACTAAGTGCCATAAGCGTTGTTTTAGGGTTTTTTTCCTTGACAAATATTTTGAATTAAGTTTCAGTGTTACTGAAACTCCCCAGAACATCATAAAAAGCTCTGCCTTGCTTGAAAGCATCTTGTATTTTTTTCTCTACTTGTCTATGAAAATTTTTTGCTAAAAAGCAGAAGCAAGTGTGAACTGAATCAATGCTAAGCATTCTTCAACAATGACAGAACTAGTTTCTTGGTGACTGAAGGCATCAAACCTCAGAATTTGGTGAGGGAGTTTATCAGTTGATTTGAATACAGTATGGCATAGGGAAAGTGTAATGAAAATCATACACAGACTGGATAATCACATGGATACACGGAACTCAATTATTTACTTAATCATATAGTATAAAGGGCATATTTCATTATAAAATTATGAAGAGGGTGGCCAATTGTGGACTGGCAGAGGCTAGCATTTTTAGCTTCTCTTTTTTCTTCATGTAAAGCACAGACCAATAATTACAAATCTTTTTCAATCTATCACTGCAGATTAGATAAACAAGGATGCGAAGCACTGAAGAGTACAGTTGTGAGATTAGTTACATATACGAGTGAAAAGCAGTGTCATTCCTATCGCTCGCTTATGACTGCCTTGCCCCTTCAGTTCCAAACTGAATGCAGCTTCAGCTATTAGAAAGGAAAATTAAGAAATCATCAGTATTTGAAAAAGCCTTAGGCAGGAATTTTAAACCTTAGAAATTAACTAGAATATGACCTGACCCTTCCATTTCAAAGGAGGGCAGGTCACGTGAGGCAGGACAATGTGGGGAACTTAATTATTATAACTATCCAAAACATACTTGCCGTGTTGTTCTTTTTGTTCAGCAAAGAACAGATCACAGGGATCTTTCCCATTTCTTTTACATACAATCCTAATGATAATTACTAGAACTTTCTACCACATTAAAATACAAGAGTTTGTTTTAAGTTCACTAGAGAAGAGGGAGAGAGCTGTTATAAATTCACTGTTCTTCTGTTTTGCTGCTATTCCTGAACTTCACCACCATAACTGTTATGTTATCAGGACATCCTCTGTAAAATGACTGCAGAACTATACTCTTTGCACCAAAATGTGGTTCATCCAGGCGTTCTTTGATGAATCGAACAGCCTCTTCATTGCTGAAAGCATCCCACAGGCCATCAGATGCTAAGATCATGAACTCCGGCTGTAGTTTGTTCAGATCAAAGGTCAGAATATCTGGGTCAGGGATAACAACATTCAGATTTTTCAGTGGATAATCTCCTAGTGAGCGGGACATGGCCAGAATCCCCTGAACACGCCAGGAGCCATTAAAGCTGATGAAGCCACCTGCAATGAAACACAAACTCTATTAAATTGCATTTCTATGACTTACTGCCAGATTCACTGTAAAATCTGTGAAAAAAAAAACCCGATGAAAAACATTACATATCTAAAAAAACAGAAGATGCCTGAAGTAAGATAAACATCAAGACAATGCAGTGAAGAGTTGGATTGGGTCTACATGGAAGCCAGTGCTATTGAAATAGCTGAAACATAACATCACGGATGGCCCTCCTTTCAAAACAAAGCACAACTTTGTGTTTTTTACTCCTCAAATGAGTCTGACAAACTGGTGTGAACAGAGAGGTCTCCCTTATTTTGAGCAGTTTACCTTCCAGTGAGCCTTGTGTCAGTGCTCAGACAATACACAAAGTGAATCTCTAGATTCTGGTTTTAATAAAGCTCTTCTCCTTTTGTACAATTCACCAACAGGTTTCCCCTCATTTGGAAGGATGTATGAAGGAAATGGAACATTGAAAACACTTGCAGCAAGACCAAAATCTCACTCTCACCAAAAGGCACATATACAAAAGCATTTATGGACACCTCCATCAAGTTGTCTTGGGTGAGCAATAACGATGACCACCCAGAACACTCTTGTTCTGAAAACAATTCAATTCTCCTTCAGCACAGAAAATACAAGGGAGCTGATGGCTTGCTACAAATAGCAGCACCATCCTCAGAGCAAAGGATAATTCATGATGAAGGAAGGGGGAGGAGGGGAAAATTATGGTCACACTGAAGTCAATGACAAAATTCCCCTTCTGACTTCAGTGTGGCCAGGCTTTGGTCCTTAAGCAATAAGATTTAAAAAGGAAGTTGGTGTGCTAGGTAACTGTATAATGCTCAAGGACAAGGCATGGAACGAACAGATCGAGATTTATTTATATTTTAAGACACTTTTTGCTCCCTTTAAAATATAAGCATTAAAGTTATGGAAGTTCTTCATCCAAAAAGAAGAAAAATTAGTTAAATTGTCACTTTGTCTTCGCTGTGGACTCCACATGCATGAAAAATTCACATTTGACAAATGCAGTCATTTTTCATGATTTGCCAATTGTCCGTAAAAGAATTTTTTTTTTTTTTTTTTACAAATTTGCTATTCAAAATAATATTTTTTGCCTTGCAAATAAATTCCAGCCTATTATTGCTTGCAAACTATTCACTGCAACTATGTTATCCACAACTGATTATTTGGGTTTACATGACAGGTCACAAAAGTCACATGACTCCCTGTTCTCTAGTTGGATGACCTAATCTTTAAACTATTTCTGCTTCCACTTGAAACTGTATTTCAGTTAACTGATTCTTGGTTAAAGCCTGAAACTTAATTTATGTGAACATCAGTCTGAACAGAACATTTTTGCCTGAATGTTTGCAAAGTGAATAATGAGGGGTATGAAGGAAAATTCTATTCAGAAGTCTCAAATATTTGTACATAATTCTCACTCCCTGCCCACCTCCATTGAAGACTGTATAAAATGGTGTCTCAATATTAAGACATGCACAGTTCCCAACACTGGGAATTTCTAAGACTGTATCTGAAACACCTTTTCAAACATACAGTCAATCAAACCCTGGGCAGTTGCTATATGCAATTATACGTTTTTGGGTGGCCTCTTGGAACGACTGTAGCCAGTGCACTTATTTGCCTGGGCAGAAGATCCACAGGACAAACTGGGGAAAAAACCAAGACTACAAGACAGCAAATAGTCAGAATGTAGTCTTGTGTGTTTTGGGATGATAGGAAAAACATAAATTTGCAATACATGACAGTTAATTTTAGAGCATGCCATAATTCAAGGAATTATGAACCTGTAATTCAAGGAATGCATTGCCTGTAGCTTTTATTATGCGTACAGAGAAGACATCTGATGCAACAGACTCATTGTATCTACCTATTCTAATATTTACAGCAAGAACTGATGGATACAAAATAATTTTTTTGCTGTCTTTGTAAAGCAATGACTGAAGTTTTTCTATGGCACATGTTGTATACCACAGGGCTGGATGAAAAAGTATTTTTTACTACTTTTAATGTTTTCTCTTTTCAATCATGAAAACAGAATACTTAAAAATTCTCATTAAAACCAAATATTCTGCATCTTTAACGGTTACTGACGAGGAATAATCCCTATTAACAGAAAAAAAGATTTTGGCAACAATACAAAATTTTGCTTTTTAGACAGCTCAGTTTAAAGGATTATATTGTTCAAGGTGAATAACTTGCATATATATCCGTGACAGTCAATTTGTGGCTCCAAAATTGCATGTGGCTCTTCACAACCCTAAATGGAATTTTTTCAAGGCAAGCATCTAATTCAATGCTTCACAGCCGACTGGGTCTCTGAGCTTCCATCAACATAGCTAATGGTGTACCTATTCCAACCGAAAATCCGCTCCTGTCAGTGGTTGTAGACTGCATTTATGCTACAGGGCTATGCCACCATAGGTATGCCGGTATAGTCTCCATAGTGTGGACCACTGGTTCTCAACCAGGGATATGCAAACCCCTGGGGTACACAAAGGTCTTCCAGAGGGTACATCAACTCATCTAGATATTTGCCTAGTTTTACAACAGGCTATGTAAAAAGCACTAGTGAAGTCAGTACAAACTAAAATTTCATACAGAAAATGACTTGTTGATACTGCTTTATATACTATAAACTGAAATGTAAGAACAATATTTATACTCCAATTGATTTATTTTATAATTATATGGTAAAAAGGAGAAAGTAAGCAATTTTTCAGTAACACTGTGCTGTGACGCTTTTGTGTTTTTTTGTCTGATTTTGTAAGCAAGTATTTTTTAAGTGAGGTGAAACATGGGGTATGCAAGATAAATCAGATTCCTGAAAGGGGTACAGTAGTCTGGAAAGGCTGAGAGCCATTTGGTGTAGACATATCCTAAGTTATGATCAAGTTCCGGTGATAACATATCCTAAGTTATAATCAAGTTACATTATTTCTAAACTATCTGGCAAAGACTCCAGCATTATGTGGCATCTCACTCCCAAAAGCCGTTTCTCCCCTCTCCTAGTCCAGTCAGTCTTGTGTTATTTACTTTGGTATTAGATTTAATTTATTTTAGGCAGCCCCCAAAATTTGTACTTTCAAAGTACTACAAGTTTTGTTCTGACAATGAAGAGCAGCAATGAAGGACTTGTCAGGAGAAGATTGAGGTTTCATTTTTAGGTAGGGAATATAAGGGGGATTTAGCTCACAGGAAGCTGTGAGGTTGTTTTGGGAGCCAGCTGAGGGGTTTGGCATTGAGGAGAAGATTCTTTCCCTCCCGCTTCTGGCTGTGAATAGGAGGGGAGGGCTCACTGAGGTGAGAGGGAAGGTGCTTGAATTCCTCATCTCTCACTCCAGCAACCCTTGACAGCATCGAGCCACCCCAGTCCACTCCCACCTCAATGTCTGCAACTACATCCAAAAGTGACAGATCAGGTGATATTTGTCACCTCAGTATTAACAGGCCACTGACAGGAAAGTTAACATTTTCTCTGAGCCAATGTTTCACGCTATTGTTTGCAGACTAAGACAGAGATTACTGCATCAGTTTATACCAGGTTCACATTCTGATGGTTGTCTTCTCCACCCCAGGGCTAGGGACTTAACTTTTAAGTGAAATCTCATCCTGCAACACAATTATGCAGCTGCATAACTGTATTACACATGGGGCCCGGATTGTGACACTGCCTTCTAATGATGGAATGTGATGAGGAAAAATTGTAATTCAGCATCATGATGTGGTTATTTTGGGTCTTTCTGTAACTGCCTTTGATACGACAGTAACTGTCCACCTCTTCAAAGGTAGTATCATGGTTTTAAATCATTATAAATGTATTAGCATAAAAATTTTATGATCAGTTAATAGAAAAATGGAGCAAAGTGGGGTAACAGATATATTATGGTATTGCTATAAACTTCATAATTACAATTTTAGCACCTGGTGTCTATGTTATATTTATTATACATATTAAAATCTCAAGGGCTGTTAAGCAATATGTAAAAGTACCTAGCAGAGGTATGGATTGGTGTCTGTGTCGTTAATAGCACTGTCTTCATTATAAAGCAGAAGGTTATATTAATCGTGATAATAAAAATGGGACAGTACACAACAGAGAGGAAAACACATTAAGTGAGGCTAGCAAGAGTATTTTTTGTTGAGTTGCAGAGAGCTAGAACATTCATCTGTTCTTCCGAAGAGAAGAAAAAAAAAATCAAGAAGTTCAATGTCCTTGTGTAGACAAGCCCTTAGA
Source organism: Natator depressus (assembly GCF_965152275.1). NCBI lineage: Eukaryota > Metazoa > Chordata > Testudines > Cheloniidae > Natator > Natator depressus. Next base: position 21,469,393 of record NC_134242.1, on the reverse strand, counting down.
GATAATCTAGGCCAAAAACACAGGAACAGGGAATTATCAGGACAGACCTTTAGAGTTTTGAAGTTTATTAGAAATGTTGGATAGCTCTTGCTTCTGCTCTGTTCTGGATTTCTGCTCCAAGTAGATTTGCTTAGCATCCAGAGAAAAAGGTATTGGTCTAATAACAACAACAATGATAATTATAATAAAATCTGAAGATAAAAGGAACTCCAATCAAAAGGAAATATGTCAGAAAAGCCTAAACTCTCAGCTGATCATGCTCAGAATAACCACAGTGTGCTTCACTGAAATTCAGTAAGATTGAGGATTAGAAAAGGAAGACACAGTTTATGAAACCTGTTCTTTTATTGCAATACTTTGGTGGAGGACAAACTACACAGACTGGGCTTGCCATTCAGATCTTCTCAATATCCCCTTATTTTTGCACTTTATCACTGCCAGATATTTGCCCTTTCTATTGCCATTACTGAGAGAGTGTCCTGCATTTAACATTAGATATTACTGCGGCTGTAACTGCAATTTGTGGATACAGAGGACTTTGATATTAATTGGGTTCCCTAAAGGCCTACGGTCACAGCCAGTACTGAAAGAAAAGGCATCAGGAGAGAGGGTTCTATTGAAAACACACCCTGGAGCCCAGGGGGGCACTATGCAACATGCTAAAAAACAAAACAAATCCATAACTAACATTCATCCTCATAAAACGAAGGAATTGAGAATGCAGTTGTCTGGTACAAATTTAGAAAAACAGGAATGGGAGGGAACACTAATAAACACAGTGCTAATAGAAGCCATTCTAAAATCCCATTTTGTGGTGGGAAGTTTTTGGGCGCTTTTTAAGAAGTGGGAAGAAAAGCATCTCAGGAGACTGCACAATCCACTCCCTGATGATAATACTGAGCACTTATCACAGTTTTAATTCACAGATCTCTAAATGCTTTACAATGGGGGATAAGCATGATCATCTCCATTTTACAGACAGAGAAGTGCTTGTGCTAAGGCCAAACATCAGTTCAGTGACAGCATTATTAGGAACAGAAGCCAGGCCTCCTGACTTCCAGTCTGCTGCTCTGTTAAATGGACTATCCTGCCTCCTAAGGCCACCCAACAAAGATGTGATTGGCTGCCTGTTTAAGATACAAGAGTTACAGGTATGGTAATTTCCTTGAAAATATCCTTGAAAAACCTTACTGAATTAAGTTTAAGTATCCTTGGAGTCTATTGTATTAAATGAATGATTTATGTATTAGCGTTGGCCAAGACTGTATGTAACTTCTGTAGGGGAGAGAGGCGATGTGAACTCGGAACTATTATGAACTTCAAAGGACTGTATTGTATAATGTGCCAAACAAAAAATGGACTTCTGGACAAAGCAGTGTCAAGTGGTTTACCTGGGGAATCTCTAGTGGGAGGTGAATGCAAGTTCCCCACCTCTGTTTATGCAAAAGCCCAGCCTTTTGCAGCTATGCCATGAGAAGGGGACCAATGTCGACTGATTACCTGTTCCCAGAGTCTCAAGTTCAAAGGCCCAACTGCATAAAGGAAAGACTGAGCTATTTATGGGGGTGCTAATTCTCAGCTAATGCTGGTATGAATTTGTAGCCACAGAAAAACCTCTTAGCAGCATCTGAAGAACTGACTCCTACCAGAGCCCTTACTGAAGTTGAGGTGATCTCTGGTAAGCTTATTTATTAGCATATGCATAGGTTATTTTTTGTATTTAATGTTTTCTCTGTAATGCTTCCACCTTAAGAATAAATGTGCTTGCTTAGGAAGAGCTGTGTAGCTGTGGGCAATTACAGCTGTTCATAACTTTCCAAGAGACAGCAAAGTGCAGACACTGGCCTGTTTAGGCCGTCTGGCTTACTAGGAGTATCACAGTATAGGCAGGGAACTGTGCAGCCTGGAAAAATCCCTGATCAGGAGGGAGCGAGAAATGACAGCTGAGGAGCTGGGAGCCTACAGTGGGTGCTCTTGAGAATCCACGGAGGGTGAATAGAGGTGCTGTTGCCTTAAACTATTACAATGATGATGGCTAAATGATGGATGATGTCTGAGAGTAAAAATTCATCAGAATGAGGCTCTGGGGCTTATTTTTCTTTAAAAGACAAAGGGTTAAGGGAGATAGAAAAGGTAGATTTGAGCAGCACAAGTACTAGAGACAGAGAATGCTGTCATGGGGTCAATGTGACTGGAGGTCTTTCAAGTGCTGAGACACCAGCATCCCTTGTTATAAAAAATACCCCTGGGAAGATGCCTCTGTCATATAGAATGATCATGATATCCCAAGACAGATGTAAGAGGAGTGGATGACAAGGATGGGGAAGGCACTTTTCTACCACCAAATTTCTTTTCTGCAATTTGTTTATCTAGTCTCCTCAGGTGAGGGATGAGCAGTTATAATGGTTTAAAACAAGCATGTCTACTGTATCTTTGTGAATACTCAAGAGACTAAAAAACTATAAGGAGCATCTGCAAGTTTTTGATTCCTCGGGACAATGAACTGTTGATGCACAAACAATTTAGATGCTTCTGCTCATTTACACAGGAATACAGGAACTGCCATACTGGATTAGATCCAGGGTCCATCTAGTTCAGGATCATGTCTCTGACAGTGGCCAGGACCAGATGCTTGAGAAGAACGCAAGAATAGCCACACTGGGTCCATGAAGCCAAGTATCCTGTCTTCTGACGGTGGCCAGTGTCAGAAGTTTCAGAGGGAATGAACTGAATCGGGCAATTATTGAGTGATCCATCCCCTGTTGTCCAGTCACAACTTTGAGCTGTCAGAGGTTCAGGGACACCCAGAGCATGGGATTGGGAGAAACCCCGCAATAGGCAGAGGTGAGATAATCTGACCCTATGAAGATCTCATTCTAATCCTAATAGTTAGATTGGTTTAAACTCTGAAGCATGTGGTTTTATCGCTATTCCAATACTCTTTGTTAGCATTGAATACTTAGTCCTGCCTGGAGTGCAGAGGACTGGACTAGGAGACCTATCGAGGTCCCTTCCAGTCCTATGATTCAATTCTATGATTAACTAATGTAACTGGATATTCTTGTTATTCATACACATGTCCAGTTCCTCAGTCTTGCTAAATTCTTCACCTCAAACTACATATCTACCCTAAAAGAATATATACCACACACTAAATATGAAACATCTTCCTAAACCCTTCATGACTGTGGTTCAGAACTCAAGTTATCACACAGGTGTTATGTTCTGAAACCTCAATTCCAGCTGGCATCCTTGATAGTAGCTTCAGTGGAGGTAGTGAGGTTCAAATAGGTCATGCAGACTCAACTGCCCTCATTCCTAGAGGTGGTCTCTTGCAGCAAAGGTTGTTGGTGTTGTATGGGGAAGCTTGCATTGCTGCTACCACTGATTAACCTATTCTGTGGAGGTAAGCAACCGGGTGCAGTGGATAGGACACTCAATGGGGTGTCAGGAGACTTGGGAGCTATTGCCAGCTGTATTTCCACTGACTTGCCAAGGAATCCTAAACAAATTGCTGTCTCTGCCTCTGATTCCCCATGTGCATTTTGATATCTATGTCTGAGAAGTGCTATATAAGTGCTAAATATTCTATATCATGGAAACTTCATTCTCCAAGATGTCAACCTGGTACCTTTCAGGAGCATACATCACATATGAAAAAAATAATTGTGTATTATCTACAGAATAAATTATTAAAGAATGCCTTGTTTGAACTGACAAGTTTAAAATCTTACCAGCTCTTTTAATCCTCTTTCTCTCCTTCAGTTGATAGGGTTTGTGATCATGAGACAAAGGGATAGCATTTCCATCCTTATCACACAGGACTCCCCGTGAATCACCAACATTGGCCACTGTAAGTTCTTTATCTGACAGCAATGCAATCAAACAGGTAGTACCTGAAAAAGAATCGGGAGAAAAAGAGGCAAGACAATGAAATAAACATCACCACTAGTTACACTGCAGTTTCCTCAGTTGTTATCTGTACTCAGCAGCCATAGGGAACAGCAGCCACACATGTATCTGACTGAAACATCTAGTACTTTGATGACAGTCTTTTTAATGGCATTGATCAAATGTGACAGTCCATTTTGTCTAACAATATTTTTAATCTATCAGATTTTAACTCTGATAGGCTGGGATTACAGGGTCATTCCCACAGCACAGCGTCTCTCATCTGCTTTGTCGTTTAGACATTTTTAAAATGACTCTATAGCATAAACCTGCTTGGAAACAGAAACTTCTTCCAGGATACAGCTTGTATTTCTCTCTCATGGGATGATGGGTAAAATAGGTGTTAAAAAATAAGGTGTCTGTTGCTCAGATTTAATAAAATTCACTAGCAGGAGAATGTGCTTCAAATTAAGAAAGGCAGAGAGAAGTTGGGATAGGGGGAAATCGGTTCCCAGTCTAGGCCTGATAGCTGTCTTCTCCTGCTGGTCAGGGAAAGTAATAGGAGAGAAAAGTTCTCTGGGCACAACAGCCTAGTAACAGCCTTACTGAATGGCAGCTACTACTTTAAAAAAATGCATTAATAAAATAAATCTGGTCGAAGTATAACCTTCTGTGTTCCTTTACAGAAAGAACAGCTGTCAAAACTGGGAGCTTATGTACATCTGGCCATGCCAACCCTCAGTATTAGATGTAAATAGGTTGTACATCCTCTGCAGGCCAGCTATCAGGGTATAAAGTATGATTTAAGATACTGGTAAGGGCGAACTTGAGGATATGTTGCACTGTATATTCTATGACAAGACAAGAGCAAAGTGGCTAAGGTCACTGTTAGTAAATAAGAGATCTGAAGAATATAGTATGTTGGTTGTTGTACCAAATAAATAAGGATACGCAGGTATTGTGGCTCATTTGTCCATTTAGTAGAAATGAAAATGAAAAAAAAGCCAAGTTTAATCAAGCGACTATTTCATGTTTTCCATTTTTCCAGTTTGGAATCTGATTCACTTGATTTTATGTATAAAGTTTTATATACACATTGTATCTTGTATTAGTTTGGGGAAGGCAAAAGCCAAATATAAAGTCAAACAAATCATTGTGTGACCTGGAGGCCCAGATGAGTTATCTATATGAAGTTTTGTAACAAAAGGTAACTTCAAAATTGTCATTACATTAATGCTCATTGCTTATGGATTACACTTGCACCTAGGTAAGTATAAATGCTATACTTTGGTATAAATGCTCCAAAACTCTTCAGAATCACAGAAATAAAACAAGAATTTGAGTTTATAAAAAGGGAGCCTGCAAAATAAATAAAAATGAACAACAGTTTGCAGTCATGAACCCCACAACCTAGCTGTCAGCTAGGTAAATATTATACTCCATTTTTGCACTGTTGCACTTTCAGTTTGGTTTGCACAATTTATTTAAAGGTTTGATTTTTGTTGCTTAGTCAGATGGTTTTGGTAAATGTATTTTCAAACAAAAAGCAATTGTTAGTTATCCATCAGTTCAATTCAAACTTTATTTCTGGCTTTGTTACTGTTTCATAATAAAAACCATTTATAATCCATTTTAGTCCATTATGATTCATCACTGCATGTAATATAAAATCCTTTAAATAAAGCTAAAATAATTCATACAGTTTTACAAAAATATATAATGTCCCACTTCCACCATTCATAAGCAATACTGTACTGCTCACAGTCTACCCCCATCCTCCCCTCCACAGATTAGCATGTTTGAGACTCAAAATATGAACAATAGGCATCCCAGACAATATTTCGCAGGGTGTGAGCGTTCTCTATAAGGCACCTTGCTGGCTGCTCAAATCACCAAGTCTCTGTGCCCTACCCTCACACCCATTGTTAAGACTTACTCCTTTAGTCTCACAAATATTGGGCAGAGCACAGAATGCAGCTATAATGGTCGGGATGGTTTTTTATGTTGCTTCCAAATGATTGCATAAACAGCACCATCTGCCTTCCAAACAGCCAAAAGAACACTCGACCTCCATTCTGCTGCTACTCAGGCGATAGTTAAAATGTTCCTTCCTTCTGTCGAAGCAGCCTGTGAATCACTTTATTAATCAGGGTACGAGAGGAAAAGTGGAGTCTCCCAGAGTACTGGACCATCCTCCACACCATTAATGTCCACAGTGGGCACTCGGGCAAACAGTCCTTTCTCCATTAATTTAAATAAAACTGAGTTCCAAAAGATTCTCACATTGCAGACCCTTCCAGACCACCCAACATTTATGTTTGTAAGCCTCTCATCGTGGGCCACCAGTCTTTGGAGAATGATGGAGAAACTCCCCTTTCTATTTATAAATTCTCTGTCGTGGTCCTATGGAGCGGAGGGGGGGAAATGATAGGCACCTGGGTCATCAGTTGCCTCTATACAGTTTGGGAACCTCATGTGTGCAAAGCCATCAATAATCTGCTTAGGGTTACCCAGCTTTACAACCCGGCTAAACAGTACCTTATCTCCACTAGAGCTGCAGCTCCAGGGCTAGTTCTGCACAAATCTTTTAAAAAATGGCCCTTCCCCATGCTGAAATTCTCTCACGACTGCTGGTCACCCCAGTTCTGCAAAACGATCCTTTCCCACCTATCCATGCTGGTTTGCTGGGCCTAGATGCACTACTGAGCACTGTGTAGCTGAGTCAGGAACTGGTCCTTTAGTTCCAACAGCTCGGTATCCTCATCCTGCTGCAAGAGCTTTGTAGGGTTCTCCTGCTGCTGCTGTTGAATATTCCCCTGCACTATCTGTTCAGTGGTGCAGCGGGCAAGGTCTAGTGCCAAATGCGTTCAGTTTTGAATGCTGTAATCCAGTGAAAGAGCCATTACATATTCGCACTTGTCACCATGGCAGTGCGGTGCATTTCTGGGTACATGCTGGCACACAGCAATTCAAAAATGGTGTTAGCCTACACAAAAGGAAGCATGGGATGGAAACAGCAGAAATATGTTTTTTTTTTAAAGTTTGAACCTACCTGGCTTCCCCTTTGCATCTCACAATTCACAGCAAAAACAATCCCATGATGCACTCTGTTCAGCCGCAAAGCAAAGGACCACAGGACATCCCTGAGAATTAACTCCCTCTCAGTTCACAGCAAACTGCCATCGTGTGTTTACACACTGCAAACTGAAAGTGGGACAGGTGCCTCACCTGCATGCTATTGGTATTATTTACCATTAACCCCCCTGTGTAAACATACTGTAACTTTCATGCTGTCATTGAAAACAAAGAACTAGGAACTGTTACAAATAAATAATATAGGAATATTATTGTGGGGTATCAGAGGGAACAATGACGGTAAACATTTTGGAGGTGTATCAGTTGTTTCTGTTCCTGCATTTCTGTCCCTTCACCCTGAATTCCTTAGTCCCTTGAAGTTGGAGGTCAGAAAAAAAAAACAACTGATACCTTGTAAGTCATCCTAACTACAAAACATACTTCTCTGCATGACAATTGTTGATAATCCCTTCCCTGCTTTCCTTTCTGCCCTATTTCAGTATAGCTGGCAAGGACATATGCCTCTCTTCTAGACACCTACTGTGTTTTCGTCTCTGGACAATATGAGAAATACTCATGAACTAGTAAGTTCTGTTTCAGGTAAGATATATTTTACAGAATACTTCCAGACAAACTGCTCTGTGTAAAGAGAATTTCCTTGAATTACTGAATAGTATTTACCTATTTCAGATGCCTATGACATTTATAAACACATCAGAAGACCGGATTATTTTTAGTACAATGATTTATCAATATAAATAAAATTACTCCATCAAAAACTAACAATGAAAAAATAGCAGATAGACATTAAAACTTCAGTAAACAAATCAGCTTTTCTGAGAGAGAGAGAGAAGCATGTTCTTGGGGTTTGCTTTAATTCTTGATGAAGGGCCCTATTGTACTGTTAACTGAAAATCAGCAAGCAAAATATCCAGTGGACATGGCAGCAAAAGCTGTGACACGTCAAGCCTTCCACAATTCGTGCTTCATAAATTGCTGGAGAGTATGATTATTTGGCTAGAACGCCCATCAAAACAAATGCCAACAATGTAAATTGCCAGCAGGGAACCCAGAGATGCAAAAACGAAATACTGGAAGGCATGGCTAAACACTTTCATCATCAGGCTGAGGGCTCTTAATATTCCTCATCCACTCACATAGGTGACAGTGGTCAATACTGATGTGTCATCCCAGTTCCATCATCTTTTTAACAAATGAAATGTTATTCATTTCCAATATTTAATTGATACAGAGTAGAAAGCTGCACAAAACTAAAACCAACAAAGAAAACACCTTCTGTTTTTAATTCTTTTCCATTACTACAATATATTGATGGTCATATACATTTGAACTCTAGCTTTTAAAAAATATTGCCCTGCTTTAGGGGACTTTAGACTTGCTATCACAATTTAATGAATGTTTTAAAGGACCAAGCAAGCAAACAAGCCTTTTTTAATGTTCATTTACATACTTCCAAAGAAAGTTCCTGACATTTAGCTTAGACTATGGAGTACGCTGAAATTAATTTAGTTTCACATCAACATAACCCATACTCCAGTATCATTTAACAGTAAATAAAATTTAATTCCATGGTTGCTTTCTTTTCTTTTTACCTAGGTCAAAAAAGTACAAGGTGAATTTTCACCTCTGTTAGCTAATTTATATCTGATTATTCATAAGAGAGTGAGGTTTTTACCATCTCACATAATTGAGACTAACAAGGAAAAATAGCGTTAGCTGGGAAAAGACAGTGATGGGCAGTATCCAAGATCTTTCATAACTTTTCCGACATGTATTTATTTATTTACATTAGAAGGAGTACGGTGCATAAAGGGATCTCAATAAAAATGGATCTCAGAAAACACAAACCACTTCTACAGTATTTATATGCCCATCCTTATATGGATCACAGGAAAATAGATAAACCAAACCCTCACAGAAATGGGGTAGACAAAACAGGAGGGCTGCACATAGGAGAAGCACACCTGTAATTATGGAATTTGCCTGTAGCTTCTAGGACTATTTAAGGTAGATAACTAATGATGCAGAACCACTATGCAGCCAAAAGGAGGAGGTGGAGGGGAACAGCTACTCTACACAGCTGTGGAGAAACCACGACTTAAAGACCATGTTACTGCTGCACTGACAAGCAGTCATATGTGGCCAGTTAGTAGCAGGGAAGCAGCTTCTTGTGAGCAGAGGGCAACAGGATGATCTAGCCATGCTGCCAGTGCCAGGGAGGGGACCATGGGAGATGCATGGAGTCAGTAGGTGGGTTATATACAGATGGAGTTCTGCAAGAGGTTCCTGATGGCACGTCCTACAGATGTTGGTCTAGTGGGAATCTGAGATCATAGATTTAGCAATGCTCGCAAGCCTGCTTCACCAAGGGCTCATATCTTGGCCTCTCAGGACCGCATGGAGTGCTTTCAAGGCAGGATCTCCCCAACTTGCATCTTTTTAAACAAAAGATTTTAAACCAAAGATTCAGAGAATTCATCAAGCTAGAAGTCCTATACATCTAACTATTAGCAGTGACTTCAGGCCTCTGTGCCTTGGCTCCTGAAGAGATGAATTAGGATTTGAGCCTATGTTCTGGGCGTCTTAAATCTAAATCCTTATAATGTCAGTGACTTGCTGCATGGTTGTCCATATCCAGAATTACAGCGTTTCAGTGCAAACCCTGTGTTCATACTTGATAATGTCATGACTGGTATAAATAAAATATTCTGTTTAGATGAGGTGTTTGGTTAAGGATAACTTTTCAAATAAGGGTCTGCTTTACACAGCTTCAACCTGGAAATATTTTTCACTATACAGTTGGTTATATAATTTTTTTTTGCAGCTGACTGAAAGCTTATAAAAATAAGTGGGAACAGCTTCCAGTTTGTTGCTAAGAAAAAAACATTAATTTTAGTATGATGAGAAGCACAGTCAGGAAAGTAACTGAAATACTTTCCTCATGGATTGTATTTTCTAAATGGACAACCTACCTAATTCTCAATTACTGAGGGACAAACTCCACTCATTGCTATATTTTGCTTTCCACAAGCAAATCTCTGTACAACTTTTCATGAGTGATGTACCTGAGTATTCGGATTCTAATACCTAAACTGTATTGTTAAATCTATTCACCTAAATTTGGGTTGTTGTTGATTACTGTACTCTATGTATCATATGACTTTAAAAACAAACTTTGGATTTGGATAATCTAAGCACTATACCCAAATGTACAGACATTCTTTTCTCAAACTATGTATTATATGATTTTTTTAACATTAGCTTTAATAACATTTTGAGTGTTCACCTAATTACAGTATATATAGAGAAGCCTCTTTATGCAAAAACCCAAGGAGCCAACAAAAATCATTTGCTTGGCAGAAACATTCTTTAACTAAAGGTCAAACAAAATTGTACTGAAGGCACTGAGTTTATTTAAAATGGAGTTGCATTAAAAGGGCCAGTCGTAACCTATGGGATTGAGCACCATGCAACCTGGATTCTACTACCAACTCTGCCACATGCTCATTGCACAACTTCAACTTCTCTGACCTTGTCTGTACCAGGTATGAAAAATTTCCCACCAGTGCAGCTGCATTGGTGGTAGCAATGCTGAGAGCACTAACAGAGACAAAAACGAGGAGTCCTTGTGGCACCTTAAAAACTAATAAATTTATTTGGGCATAAGCTTTCATGGGCTAGAACCCACTTCATCAGATGGATCAAATAAATTTGTTAGTCTCTAAGGTGCCACAAGGACTCCTCGATGTTTTTGCTGATACAGACTAACATAGCTACCACTCTGAAACGTAACACAGACAAGGCACCAGTGGCTACTAGAGTTACTGTTTTGAATTGATCTGATCTAAGCAGATTTAGAGGACTCTGTGATTTAAACACAAGCACCTTCTTAGAGCACTATCTGTACTAGCATTTCCATCATTACCTACCACCAATGGAGATACACCAGTAACAACAACGGTGGGAATTTTTTTTTTAAAAGCCTAGTATGTATACAGTCTTAATGACTTATTTACCTCTATTTGTAAATTAGGGATGATGATCCTTACCCATATTTGTGAAGTTATCTGAGATTTATGGATAAGTGTTCCTGTTAAATATGACTATTATTCTTATTACTGCTTAAGATGACACGGATTTGCCAGCTGGAGCTAGTCCTGATATAGGAGAGGATAAGATTTGAGTTGTTCGACCAACAGGTCGAAGACAGAATACAGACCTTACTTTGTAAGTTTTAAGTTCTATAAAAAGTAAAAAAGGCAATATTAAAAATAAGCAGCTCACTACTGCACATCTTTTGAAATATGCACAAGATGACTAAAATCAATATTTAAGCAACGGACAGCAAGAATACAGACAACTATAGCATAAACAGACCAAAACCCTACACAGAGACCTTTCAGGAGTCTGGGTAGCAAGCCTGTTAGTCTGCAGTTTCAAATGAAGGATGCAAACTATTTTGGCACAGTGCAGTTGTTCACTCAAACTAAAAAACAACGTACAACAACTTTGAGGTCACTGAATTATCTGCCTGCACAACAGTTTATTAGTATTTTCAACTGCACAAAGCTCCTTCTGAATAAGAAAATTAAGTGTGCCCTCATGTGCCCTCATTTACTAAGTTTCCTGTGACAGAGGTACAAGAAGTAAGTAAAGTGCTGTCAGACTCCAGGGATCGAGAGAGTCGTGAAATCTGCTGAATCCAGACTGCCTTTCTGGATATGCTCCTATGATCTAACAAAACAGATTCTTTTACGTTTTTAAAAGCTTTGATTTCAAGCCAAATATGGTGGAGCAAAGGTAAAGGTCAAATAACCTGTCTGAACTGAAAATAAAGCTGAAAAAGACTCATTGCATCTCAGGAGTGAAATCCAAAATGGCAACTAGATGTAACAGGACTCGCAAACAGTACAACAGCTGTTATTATCTGTACATTTGCCACACTTTTACACTATTTTTACTTTCAGAGTTTCTAGAGTAACTCTAAAAAGATATAGTAATTGGAAGGTGAGTGGATAGCATAAAACCTCAGTTTTTAACCTTAGTTGCCTTCTTAGTTTGACATTTGTAACAGAATCCATTGTCTCTCATGTGAACAAGTTTATCTTGATGCTCAGCAAATAACCTTCCCCTTTTCTAGTGATGCTAACAGAACACACATTTTTTCCCATGGACTATGCAAAGAAGGTAAAAACGAATACCATCAGGTGTACAGAAACCTGAAAAATATTACAGATGACACTCTGGAGATCAACACATTTACAAAGAAAAATATTTCATAAATGTAATTTTTGTTTAGCATTTGTAATTATGGATGTAACTATGAATATAGTCTTGCAGTATATATGTGCTATGTTAGCATGAGAGAAAGAACTGAAGAAAGGATATAATGTCCAATTTGATTTATGAAAGTTCAGTAGTTTCAATCTTTACTGCAGTGCCTGAATGATGGCTGAGTTAGCACTGAATCCCTGACCTCACCATGCACCCTGCCATTGCATGAGAAAGCAAACTTATTTTACTTTGTTTTCTTTTCCATCTATTTTTATTTCATTTGTTTAACCTTGTATAGAGGTAGAAAACATTGTGCTCTTGTCTGTTGGATACAGATTTACTGTAACTGCACAGTGGAAAATTCCCAACATAAAGTGTCTGAAATTGAAAACACATGTTGTATTAGACCCTAGTTACAACCAGCTGAATAATACCCTGCTGAGCAGTTTAAAAAGAAATCACCAGGAAATTGAAACCCTGTAGTATACCGGCTGCAATGACAGATTTTTGTAAAAATGGAATAAGATTTCTACAATTAGAATTTAGAGTTAAACATTGCAAATGGTAAAAGTCAAGGATGCACTGACTCTACTGGGTTTTACATAATTATTTTGTCTACCCAACAACATCGCTATTTAAAAATTAATAAAAATAAAATCTACAATGCGCTACATGAATGGAAAATTATTTGGTTTGTAGTTCTGCTCCTCTGAAGATAGCATCATGCAACATTCTTACTTATGGGTCTTGTGCCCCAAGTGTGAAGCTTTTGTGGTGCTCAAGGTTTTTGACCCTCTGCAGCACTTGTAGATTGGTTTGAGGGATTTGCCCCACAAAACTTGCTCTAACCTCAGAGGCCTCAGAACATTCGAGCCAGGATCTTTCAAAAGCAGCAGGCAACAGATCCCTATACTTTTAATTACATATAAAATGCAACAATTTCCCCCTTCTCTCCTAAATGAAAAAGGGGTCCCAGAAAAGAAAATGGGCAATGGAGAAATGAGTGTCCAAAAGACAGACACCTGACACACAAACTCATTATTTTAATCCCCTAACTCTGAGAGGAAGTGGGTGGGAGAGAGAATTTTGCATAATGATATCTTCAGAGGAGAATTATAAGGCAAGTAATTTCCCCTTCTCAAAAGATACCAGCAATGAAGGATTCTCACTCCTTGAGAGTACATAACTCAAAGAATGTTGCAGTAAACAATGTGATAATAAACGCAATAACAGACAGTATGAAGAACATATCCAAACAATTGACAAGAGAGACTGTTTTTTCTTATTTAAGTTAGAAGGGGATAAGATACCTCCTCAGGTATGAGGGTTAAATAGAAATGGGATAAAACTCTCAAGAAATGGAGGAAGAATGAGCAAGGGAAGCCACCCAAGCGCCGAAATTTACTTTTCAGAGCAAAGGCACCTGGGAAAAGAATTGGCAAGTCACGATATCCACTGAGTGCAATTTGCCACAGTAAAATAAAAAGAACAATAGAGCCGTTTTCGCTGTGAAAAGGAGAAAAATCCCTCAATGAAATTACTAGCAAGTGCATTTAAAAATTGCAGGCTAGTCAGATCACCCCAAGAGGGAACCCAGCCACAAACTAGCTAAGTGAGAAAAATTCCTTGCAGCACTATGTTAATTTATTTTGCAGGGAATTAGGGGGTGGCAGACGGTCAGGGCACAAATTGAATTTTCACATGATCATAGCAAAACCGTGGTATTTAATTTTAAAATTAGCAATAGATTGGGAGATTTTAAAAGGCTCCAGAGGACATCCCCCACCAGAGCAAGCAGCATGCACGCAGAAAACAGCTCAGAATGTAGCTAAAAAGCCCCAGATGCTTACCCGAACAAGAAGAATGGCCTGTGGTAAAGAGATTGTAACGAGTCAGGCAGATTCTCATTAAGACCAGGAATATTGGTGACTGTTTGAAATTAGAGACCTGCCAGCATTTGTAGTGTTAAATGAAGAAGTTTTTGAGTTGGTAATGAAAGAATAACCAAGACCAATATAACCAGTTTGCTAAGGATAAGAGTAGATATGGATGCAGAAACAAATATAGGTATATTGCTTTGAAAAGCACCTGCTGTGGGCTCAAGAACCAGAGAGACAATTACAAAAGGTCACAACTCCTCATTCTGCATTCCACTAGAAACATACAGCTGCACACACCAAGACTGACAGATAGTGGCTGAATATATTGGGCCAAATTTCTGCTTCCAGCTTCATCTGTGTAACTCCAGAATATTCTCCTGACTTCAGTGGCTCTATCAGGTGGTCCACACCTCTTGAAATCAGGCCACTTATTTAATTAGTGCCTAACTTTAGGCACCCAAGTTACGAAATTTTGTCCACCGCATACTGACCTGTGCTTTTACCCGTAACCAAATCAGTCCTTTATCCAAACACATTTTATATCCTCCCCATGTTGTTTGACAATCAATACTTTACTATTAGTGACTTGAGACTGAATGGTAAGGGGGAAAAATCAGCTACTTTTGGAAAGTATGGATTCCATTTTGATACCATTTGTTGGTATATAGTTTCCTCACTGCTTCCATGATTTTTGGCACTAGAAGAACACAAATCCATCATATCCATTGAGCGTAAATGCACACAGAGAGACTGGGAATCAGGTATTCATTTTGCTGGACTGAAAATGAACTTTTCCTGCCTTTATTCAGTGGTACTCAGGCATGAATTTACACCATAATTAAGCAAGGTCTAATATTTTCAAGCTTAAATAGTGTCCCAAAGATGATACAATTATTCAAACCAATTCAAGAGAGTGGAAAAATTGGAACACATTTATATGCACTGTGATACAGCATGGCCAGAGGGCAGCAGGAGAGGGTTTTTGGTTTTGTTTTTTTTTGAAGCAGAAAAGAATTTTATTTGTGTAACACTTACAAGGAATCACCAAAAAGGATAAAGTAAAACTATGCAACAAAAGCAAACACAAGGTATAACACAGCAGCCTTCAGGAGGGAGAAGTGTTCAGGCTAGCTGGGCCCAGAGTGGGGGGGCTTCCTCAACACTTGTGGTCTTCCACCCTTCTGAGTTACCTGGTGGCCTAGAGCGGGGGGGCTTCCTCGACACTCATGGCCTTCCACCCCCTCGAGTTACCTAGTGCCACGCCCAGTGTCACCGATTATTCCTCTCCTGAGAGTGCCCAACAAGATGGGCACGGCTGCGGGGTGGGCGGTTTGGGGGTGATGGGGGGGATGTACACCACGTGTGATAGGACCCCTCCTAGGTGACAGTAATGATGGTAACCACAGCAGCAACGGCTGGGGCTGGGGCCTCTTGCTCTTCCCCTCAATCAAAGGGTCAGACGGAGGGAACCGAACGGGGTCACCGAACAGAGAAACTCGGACAGAGCCCACCGCTCTTCGAAGGTGTCAAGGGAGTCGGTGGACACCGCCCAGAGGAACTCCGCCCGGATACGTGAATGTACTGAGGATCGGAAAACGGCCCTACAATCGCAGGACGCTTCATTAGCCAACCTCCTCTCTCTGGTTTTATAAATAGCTGTTTTAGCTAGAGCTAGGAGAAGGTTAACCAGGAGATCTCGTGATTTTGTGGGGCCACGGATGGGGAGTGTGTAGATAAAAAGGTGAGGGGAAAAGTGTAGCCAAAAGCGTAATAAAATATTTGTAAGGAGCCGGAAAAGGGGCTGCAGCCTGGCACACTCCAAATATACGTGCGCCAGGGTTTCTCTCACATTGCAAAAAGGGCAAGTATCCGGGATGGGGGTGAACCGTTTCAAAAACACGCCCGTGCTCACAGCTCCGTGAAGGAGCCGCCAACTAATGTCCCCAATGGGCCTCGGGACCAAGGTGGAATACAGGCTGGCCCACCGGGGTTGCTCACCCTCTAAAGGTGGCAGGAGGTCCCGCCACTTTGTATCGGGGCGGGACACCAGGGAGTGGGCGTGAAGGGTGTGAAGCGTGAGTGTGTATAGATATTTCCGTGGCGCGATTTGGAAGCTGACAGGCTGAGTTTATGCAGCCGGCTCGTAGTGAAAGGGTGAGGGGTTTGTTGGGATCTACGGGGTAGGGGCCCAGTTGAAAGGTCCGGTGGGCCTGGGGTAGAGGGTGGGCGGGGTGCGCCCTTGCGCAGGGCTCGGTTGAGATAAGCCCGAGCAGCGGGCGTCAAGGCGGCCTTCACCTCCTGAAGTATGCGCCGGGGGGTATGAGGTCTGGAGAGCCCCATGCGCCGAGCGAGCGTCAGGGGATCCAGCCAGTCTCCCCGGTCGTAGTCCAGGAGGTCTCCGACTCTCGTGACTTCCGCCAGGACCAAACTCTGGCGCACCGAGCGGGACTCCGCCGCCTGCACACGGAGCTGGGGGTTGTGTAGCAGGGGCTCCGTGAGGAGATCTGCTCCCACGGTGGCCGCCACGGACCTGGCCGTTGAAAACGGTTTCCAGGTCCGGAGGAGGTCCTGGTAGAAGACCGGCAGCCCAGAGAGGTCTCGCGGAAAACCTCTCGGACAAAGATAAAAGAGCTGCCGGTCGTATCGGAGCCCTTGGAAACGGCGCAGCAAGGCGTGCGCCAATATGCTCCACGTCGAACTACCTGCACTATAAAGGAGCCTCTGCAGGGCCTGGAGGCGGAAGACACGGACCTGAGTGTGCAGACATTTCAGGCCCTGCCCTCCTTCCTTCAGGGGTAGATGAAGAACCCCAACAGGGGCCCAGTGCATTCCTGACCAAAAGAACTCTAGAATTGATGTCCGGAGGTTGGTCAGGAAACCCGGGGCCGGGACCAGTGTGTTGAGCCGGTACCAGAGCGTGGACAGGACTAGTTGGTTAAGCACCAGTGCTCTCCCTCGGAGGGAGAGACATCGGAGTAGCCTTGTCCATTTCCGGAGCCGCTCTATCACCCCACCTTCTAAATTTTGCCAGTTCTCTGGTGGAGAAGGGTGCGTGGCAGAATGGTAAACGCCTAGGTAGAGCAGTGGGCCCGCACTCCACCGGATGGTCTGAAGCGTGGGTGGGAGGGAGCTCACCCACCGCCAGTCCCCCACCGCCAAGCCAGAGCTCTTGACCCAGTTGACTTGGGCGGAGGAGGCTGCCGAATAGATGGCCTGGCAAGCCTCCACCCGCGCCAAGTCCCCCGGGTCCTGGACCACAAGGAGCACATCATCGGCGTACGCCGACAGGATCAGCCGCAGCTCCGGCTCCCGCAGCACCAACCCTGTCAACCTCCTATGGAGGAGACAGAGGAAGGGCTCGATCGCCAGAGCGTACAGCTGGCCCGAGAGGGGGCACCCCTGCCGTACTCCTCGCCCGAAGCTGACCGGTTCGGTCAGGGTCCAGTTGAGCCTAACCAGACACTCCATGGAAGCGTACAGCACCTGCAGAAAACTCACAAACTGAGGTCCGAATCCAAACGCCTGCAGAGTGCCCAGGAGGTACCCATGGTCCACTCTATCGAACGCCTTCTCTTGATCAAGAGAAGGGCGAACGGCAGACTGTCTCTACGCCCGAGTTCCAAAAGATCTCGGACTAGAAATAGGTTGTCAAAAATGCTGCGACCCGGGACAGTATAGGTCTGGTCTGGGTGGATCACGTCCGCCATCATGGACCCTAGCCGCAGCGAGATTGCTTTCACTACGATTTTGTAGTCCGTGCTAAGGAGCAAGACGGGACACCAGTTTCGTAAATCGCGGAGGTCCCCCTTCTTCGGCAACAAGGAGAGCACTGCTCGCCTGCACAAAAGGGGGAGGACCCCGCCCTGCAAAGACTCAGCCCAGACAGTGGCTAGGTCTGGGCCAAGGATGTCCCAGAACGCACGGTAGAACTCCACGGTCAGCCCGTCCATGCCCGGAGATTTATTGGTGGGCATGCGACGGAGGGCTTCCGAGAACTCGGCCAGGGTGAGAGGCAGCTCTAGTCGGTCTCGGTCACCCACGCTGACCGTGGGGAGTTCCTCCCAGAGCACCCTGCAAGCGCCAGGATCAGACAGATCCGGGGAGAAAAGGCTTGTGTAGAAGTCACGGGCCCTCCCACACATCTCCACCAGATCCGTGAGGGGGGCGCCGTCTTCTGCTAGAAGGCAGGTGACGTGTTTCTTGGCCCCCCTTGTTTTCTCCAGGGCATAGAAGAAATGGGAGCCGCGATCCATCTCCCGAAGGAGGCGGATGCGGGATCGAACAAAGGCACCTCGGGCCCGATGGTTCTTGAGGGCCCGGAGCTTCTCCCACTTCTCCCGGCACGCTCCGCAGAGGAATGGGTCCTCGGGGCTGGCGGCCAGACGCCTCTCCATCTCTAAGACCTCCCGTTCCAACTGCTCTATCGCTGCATTTCTCTGTCGGCTGGTGCCCCGGGTGTAGTCACGGCAGAAGAGCTTGGCACGCACCTTCCCTAGATCCCACCATCGCCGCGCCGAGGGAAAGGCACGCCGCTGCTCTCGCCAGGCCAGCCAAAACTCCCAGAAGGACGTCACGAAGCCCTCATCCTCCAACAAGCTGTTGTTAAAGTGCCAATAGGCCGGTCCCGGCCTCTCTGCATGGAGGGAGGCTGTTATGGTGGCTAGATGATGGTCGGAGAATGGGGCCGGCCGAATGTTGGAGGAGTGGGCCTGTGAAAGATGGAAACGGGATAAATAAATACGGTCCAACTGAGAGTGGTGTGACCGATGGGCCTCCACCCGGACAAAGGTGAACGTGGAAGTGTCATCTGGGTGGTGGTCACGCCAGACGTCTACTAGGGAGTGATGTTCAACTATTTCTCGGAGAATGTTCGCAGCGGCCGGGCTCAGCTCGGCCCCTGAGCGGTCCTGTTCCTCGAGGGTGGTGTTAAAGTCCCCTCCCAGGACTAAGCACTCATGAGAATCTAGGGTGCTGAGGAAGTTGGACACCCGCTGATAGAATTGCGGCCGCTTCGGGCTCGTTGCCGGGGCATAGATGTTGACGAGGTTGACCACGAGCCCCTCCATACGGACTTGGAGATGCAGCAGATGGCCTGGCACGGTCTCAGTGACCCCTAGCACCTTGGGCCGTAGATTGGGGGAGAACATGGTCGCCACTCCAGCTTGTCGAATCGTGAAGTGGCTGAAGTAGACCCCGTCCCCCCACTCCAGCCGCCAGCTGTCCTCGGCGGTCGGATCCGTATGGGTCTCCTGCAGGAAAACCATAGAGTACCCCCTTCCCGAAGATAAGAGAGCACCTGGGACCTGCAGAGAGCCATCCTACAGCCCCTGGTGTTCAAAGTTGCAATAATGAGGTGCGTCATGCGGAGGGCTGGGGAGTTGGGGGTTCCTTATTGGTGGGGGTGTTCGCAGCCCCCGGTGGGTCATGCAACAATCCGTGACCCATCCCGTAAGTGAGTAAATCGTCACGAAAGCTGCGGGCCCGCTCGTAGGCCGCGGCACCGTGCCCTCCTTTCCCTTTACCCTCCTTTATAAGGGCTCTTGTGGCCTGGAGGATGTGATCAAAGTCCCCCCATAGCTGGAGAGCCAGCTGTACCCTGTTGCAGGAGCCACGGATGTCTTCTAAAAACTGTCGCAACGCTTTTCGCAGCTCATGGGGGGGTGGGGTTGCGATTTCCAGGTTATTCCCTGGTGGGGCTCTTGATGCAGCCTCGTGGTCCGCTGAGGCGGGCAGGCAGGGTGCAGACCACTGGTGGGGCGTCTGACAGGCTGAAGTTATTAGGTCCGTCTCAAGCCTTGGGGTAGAAGAGGATGGCGGAGGGAAAATTGCAGCTCCTAATGGGTCGCGGCAGGAAAATGCAAAGACTGCTCCTTGGGGGGATCCGCAAAAAACGGGAAAGAAATAACCCCAGGGGCGGCAATAGCATTGCAGGAAGAGGTGGATTGGGCAGGGACAGGGGTCGGGGCGGGGTCAGAGGTGAGGCTCTGGGCTTTGGGAGGCAAGCAGCTAAGAGGTGGTGCCTCCCGAACAGATTCGAGGGTTAAGGGGGTGGGGAGGGGGCTCCCAGTGATGCTAGGCGCAGGCTCTGTGGTGGATTTGGCAGCCATGGCTTCAGGTGGTGGACCACCTTCCGCAGGGTGCTCACCCGGGAAGGCAGTTAGGGGGAGGGAGCATGGGGAAAGGGGGACTGGGGTAAGGTTGCCCAGATCGAGGCCAACCGGCAGTAGGTCATTCTTCCCTAGGTGACCGGGGTCAAACCTAGGGCCTCGATCTCCTCATACATGGAGGAAAGGTCGTCTTCTGCCACCCTGGGGGACTCCCCTCTGGCGCCCGCTACGACGGTCGCTTCGGGGTTCGCGGGGGGGTTCGGGTGATATTCGGGCAGAAGGGGCTTCCTCAGGGGTCTTGGAGGGGAGGGTCTCCCGTGGAGGGGAGATTCTACCTTCCAGTGCTATTTTGTCTTCCCCTCCTGACACCGGCGGATGGATCTCTCTCGTGGGCACAGCGGAAGGCTCAGTGTCAGTGCCTCCCTTCCTGGTCTTCCGGGGGGCCTCCGCATCGGATGGGTGCAGCGGAGCTCGGGCCTTCCGCTTGCCTCGCTTTCCCTGGACTAGGGTCCAGCCCTCCATAGCATCGTCCGGGGGCTGGTTAGCAGGGGTCGTGTCGGGGGGCAGAGGTGGTGGTTCAGGGGCTCGGGGGGGTAACGGTGAGGCAACATGAGGGGGGGCGGTTCTCCTTGGGGTGGGCCCTCTCCTATGCCCAGTAATATCTTTGCTGCACCCTCCTCCATAGGCTCTGCTGGATTGTTAACAGCAAGGGCGGGGCTCCCTCGCTCGTCTGAGCGTTGTAGGGGAGGTGTCTCTTGGGCCCGGGCAGGAGCAGCGGTGGATCGAGCAGGACGAAAGGTGGTTTCAGATCTCGGGCGGCCAGGGGCGTTGGCAACGACGGAGCCGATGTCCTGCCGGGTCTCGGGGGTCTTGGGTGCCCCTCCCCGCCGGGCCAAGGGGCAGTCTCTTCGGACATGCCCCGCTGATCGGCAGAGGTAGCACCGGGCCTCTCCTGTGGAATAGTAGACCTGATAGCGAGCTCCCTGGTAGGGGACTAGGAAGGACCCCTCGAGCGCCTCTCTGTCACGCGCCGGCGGCGGCGGTAGAAGCTGCACTTGCCAGCGGAACGAAAGGACATGATGGAGGGTGGGGTCCTTGCAGCCCAATGGGAGAGGGCTAATGACGGAATCGGGTTTCCCCAGGGTTGAGAGAGCGGGTAACAGGGCGGCATTGGGTAGAAAAGGAGGGACGGAGGTCAGGACTAGGCAGACGCCCAGGTCTTCTAGCGGCTCCAGGGGGACAAATACCCCCCCCCCCCACCACAAGGCCCTTCTCCACCGCCTCCTGGGCGGCAGCCTCCGATGCTAAGAAAAAGACGACCATCCCATACATTTTGGAGGCCGCCACAATGGCCGTGGGTCCTACCACCCTCACCAACGCCTGCACGTATGTCTCCATGTGGGGCGAGGCGGGCACCAAGAGGCAACGGATGCCATGCTTCCTGGTCATGGTGGGAAAGGGGCCTCGGCTGCTATTGATGGTAGTGGAGGCGGTGGGTGGGCGAGATGACAAGGCGGCAGGCCGGGGGGGGGGGCTGCCACCGCCTGGGTATACGCCCTGAGGGCCGGGGGAGGGACGCTCGCAGAGCTGGTGGAGAGAACAGCGGGGAGGGACACCATGGTCGATGACGACGCCACAGCGGTGGGGGCAGCCTCTGCCATGGAGGGCTTGGTGGTTGTGGCGAGGCCCTTCCCCTTCTTCGCACCCTGGCCTTTCCAGCTAACTGGGGGCGCTTTCCTAGAATCTGGGGGGGCGGTGGGCGTAGCAGCGGTAATATTCACCCCAGTGCCTCCGGCTGCCGATGCCCCAGCGGGGGCGGTGGCAGGTGTTTTGGTAGCAGTGGTGGGGAGGGGGGGTTGGGCAGGGGGGTAGGTGGGGGAGGGGCAACTGAGGTTGTTAGAGGGGCCTCACCCCTCTCATTCCCCGCCATCGTGAGCAGGGAGAGACGGGGAGACACCAGAAGGAGGAGGGGGGAGAGGGAAGCAGATTAACCACTTCTCCCTGTTGGGCTGCAGGCAGGAAGGGGGGGCCAAAAGGGTCAGACTGGACAGGGGAAGGAAACAGGAGTTGGGGTCAGGTAGTAGGGGCAAACTGTGGGGTGGGCAATCCGGGGGGGGGACGCGGACCCACGCGCGTTTATCCAAAGAGTCTCGTTTGGTCGGCTGTTGTGTCTGGTCCAGATGATGGAATTCAAAGCAAGCAGTTGAGGCTAGAGGCAGATGGCAGGTTGCCAGCAGGGACGGACGGCGGGGGGGCCGTGACGGTTGTAGTATGGTTGGGGGGGGCCACCGATGGATCGGGGGGCAGCTCCGTGCCACACCCCCTGTGCCCCTACAAACGCAGTTAAGACGCAGTCAAACTCCCCCCACACGAGAGTACAGTTCAAAAGTTACTCAGTCTTACGGCCCCCTCCACGATGATTTGTAGCTTCCCCAGGCGATGTCTCTGTCAGCTGTCTTCTCTCCCGGTCTTTGTGGAGCATTCCAAAAATGCCAAGCAAAGATAAGACGACGATTAATTGCAGGTCTACAAACAAACAGCAAAACGGTTGGGTCTGGGGGCGTCCACTCCCCTCCTCCGGGGAGCGGGTCGGCAGTCCTCCCCCCTCCTCCGGGGGTTGCAGCTGAAGCAATAGCAGCGTCCGAGGGCAGGCGTGGGGGGGCTGGCAGGCAAACTGGCAGCTGACCAGCACTCGAACGGCAGCAAAAAAAAAAAAAAAAAAGCAGCAAAAAAACCCAAAACAAAAAAAAAGCGTCTGGCCCGGTCGCGCGCGCGTGGGGAGGGGGGGGACTAAAGCAGGGGCAAAAGCAAGGAAAGCCTAGGCCAGAGGGCAGCAGGAGAGGGTTCGAAGGGAGCCTTTTTCCCTGGAGAGGGAAGGAAGTTTGCTAAAGATTAATTAAAGCACCTGAAGCCAATTAGAGCACCTGAAGCCAGTCACCTGATAAAACCCCCCTGCTTCAGTCAGACAAGGGAAGGAGTTGAAGCAGAGTGGATTGGTGTTGGAGCAGAGAGCAGTTTGGAGGGAAGCAGGGGAGAGTTTGGAGAAGTGCTGCAGTGGGCTAAGAAGACCAAGACCCTAGGTAAAGGGACACCTGGTTTGTGAAGAGGGAGGGCAGGAAGCCCCACAAGCTGAAGGGCAGGAGAGGGAAGTAGCCCGGGGAAGGAACCACTAGTTCAAGCAAAAAGAAAAGGAGTACTTGTGGCACCTTAGAGACTAACCAATTTATTTGAGCATAAGCTTTCGTGAGCTACAGCTCACTTCATCGGATGCATACTGTGGAAAATACAGAAGATGTTTTTATACACACAAACCATGAAAAAATGGGTGTTTATCACTACAGAAGGTTTTCTCTCCCCCCACCCCACTCTCCTGCTGGTAATAGCTTATGTAAAGTGATCACTCTCCTTACAATGTGTATGATAATCAAGGTGGGCCATTTCCAGCACAAATCCAGGTTTTCTCCCTACCCCCCCACACAAACCCACTCTCCTGTTGGTAATAGCTTATCTAAAGTGATCACTCTCCTTACAATGTGTATGATAATCACACTTCCTCGACACTACAGTGCTAATAAACGGTGGTCACATAAACACTACCCTATACCGGAAACCTACTGACCGCTATTCCTACCTACATGCCTCCGGCTTTCACCCTGACCACACCACACGATCCATTGTCTACAGCCAAGCTCTGCGATACAACCGCATTTGCTCCAACCCCTCAGACACTGGGGAAAGTCCAGACTGACTCCTAAAAAATTAATAAGAAAAATACTTTGAGATCTTCAAAGGTGAAGTACTTGATAAATGGAAAGTGTTTCACCAACACTACCTGTGCCTCAGTGTCTCTGTGCCCAATTTCACAGATGGATAAACTGAGTCAGAGAGAGATTAAAGCACAAATTTTCAGAAGAGTTGACTAGTTTTGAGTGTCTCCAGTTTCACTGACCACCTTGGGTGAAATCCTGGTTCCTCTAAAATCAGTGATAACATTCCCATTGACTTGAGTGGGGCCATGTTTTCACACCTAGAGCCTGCTTTTTCAGAGGTCCACAAACCCAGTTGCACTCAATAAGAGCAGCAGATGCATAGTACCTCCAAGAATCATGCTCTAGGAGTCTCAAGTTGGATACTCAAAGAATTAGGTACACAAAATTGGTGGGCTCTTTTTGCAAATGTTGCTGTGACTGCCTTATCCTGGTTCACAGAGTGAGTCAATAGCAGATTTGGGAACACAACCTAGAAGAGTCCTGATTCCCAGTCCCCTGCTCTCAAAAACAACCATGCTGCCTCTCTACAATCCCTACTCACACACTTATTAAGGACAGAGTCTGAACCTAAACTATCAAATAGCATTGCAATGGTAGGCTTAATCAAGTTCTCAGTGTTACTTTAAAACAGACTGGGACTTAATGTAATTTGTGAATGGACAAAGCATGTTCAAATGGTTAAAGCAGAGGACCAGGAGACCTGGGTTCCATTTTGGCCTTCTCATACATGTTGTGTGAATGTGGGGAAGTCACTTAGCTGCTCTATGCCTCAGTTTCCCCATACAAAAGTATGAGATAATGCCTACTTTGCAGGGTGATACGAACCTAAATTCATTCATATTTGTGAATGGCTTTAGGAAGGCACTCTGTAGGAACTGCAGCTTTTCCAAAAAAAATTGTCTATGTTGAGGATTTTTTCTTCTTTTGATGGGTGACTAAAATGTCACTAGTTTATTCATTATCAATCATTAAGGTCAGACAGAGAGTAGATTTTGTGCTTGCACTAATACATTTTCAAGACACTTTTGCAAGGCTGAAATTTTATACCACCGTCATAAATTCCAACTTTTTACATTGTGATATTAATAGTTTCAAAGAGCTTTCAGACCACAGTACACTAAACACAAAACCATCTTAGTTTCATATAATGAATCTACTCTGCATACCATATGACAAAATAACTTCCCAAGGTTTCTAATATATTATTTTTAAAGAGATAAACAGCTAATGTGCATGGGCAATAACTACTTTCCATGTGACTTAAAATATTCCTTCTACAAAACACCACAAACCAAACAGCCAATATTATAAACAAGAAACCTGTAATATGCTATGCAACAAACAGACAAAGTAACTGTGTAGCATGCAAAAAAGTGTCTTGAACCACAAAGCTACTGTGGTTTTCCTTTTGTATGTTAAAAAGTACTAAACTAATTAAAATTTTATTCAGAAATTCTCCTGGTCTTGGCTGAAGTTTAAAATCTTAATTGATAAGTTGAAACAATAGCTGTATAATTGGTTTACTGCAAAAAATGTGTTACATCACTATGATCCTACCAGAATGCTCTCTAGAAACAAAATGATAAATTTCGCTAATGGGATTTAATCCAAAAATTGGAATATTCTTTCCCCGTCAATTACTTTGTTAATAATGTATAAAATATGCAGAGTACATTGTGTAATTACAATTATGCAAATAGGCTTTTGTATTAATCAGAAAACAAATGGTTTTATAAAATGATACACAAAGGAACATAAAAATAAAATAAATGAAAGGATTTGTATTTAGTATTTTCTTGTTCAAAAGTCAGCTATATTGTGATCTATGAACTAAAAATCACCATTTCTATCTAACTTCTAGTTATAGTTGTTACTTTCAACTAGGAATTAAATTGATTTTTCTCAGTCTGTTCTTGAATGTGTTTTCTCCAATTCTTACACTAAAGTGCAGAGCTAAAGTTTAAGGGCAATTGCATGTTATTTATCTATTTTGATCTGGAGTCACTCTTATAAAGCATCTGTGTAATTTTAACTCAAGTCACTATGCTAAGTGAATTTCATTTTAGTTTGGCAACTGTACTGAATATTCTCAAAGTCTTGATAGAACAGAGTTGATGCATTTGTATTGGGTCAAAACAGAACATAGTAGAGGAATCAAATGAGCTAATTACCCATCAATCACAGGAAAATATTGTCGCTCTCTAGACTCAAATGGGGTTTGAATAAAATGTACAGTATAAGGCTGTAAGGTATTTAGTGCATCTCCTCAGCAACACAGGCTACTGCAAACACATCAAATTTGCCTTCTAGACTAGCTTCCCACAGAATCTCAAATCAAGTCCAAGGTCTCAATCCTTATCTTCAAAGCGCCCCATGGCCCAGTCCCAGGATATCTAAAAGATTGTCTAAAGATCCGAGATGAAGGTCATGATTGATAAGTACTCTCCTCTGGCACAATGGAATTCTCAACAATAGAAGTAAAGCTTGTCTGTGCAAGGCACAAATCTTCTCTGGAGGCAGTCTGACTGTGGGATGAACTCCCCCAGTAACTCAGGACCACAACAAACTTCACCACCTTTTGCTTCAATTGCAAGGCATGTTTCTTTGACCTTGCCTTTTCTGACATAAACACATAACAATAGGGGTATATATTTTTTCCCATACAAAAAAACACTTTAAAAACATGATGCTCCACTGCACAAGCTTCTCCCTCTGGAGAGAGGGTGAGAGAACAAACAACATGTGACAGATGTTAGTCATGTGCCTTAAAGGACGATCAGAAGGCACTCAAATACTACAGTGATAAGTAGGATATAAAAACCTATACAGAATAGAATGAAAAAAATAGGGTGATTCAGTGAGAATCATAGCAACTTAACTATAGGGAAGAATGGACAGAATTTAAAGGAAAAAGCATAAACTAATGAAGGTCTTACAGGAAGATAGTGGTCAATGACTTCTGTTGAGAGAGATCCCAGACTCAATTAAATACCTTCATAAGGCTGATGTACCATTGTAGGTTCATTGTGTCTATTGATCCACTAGGAGCTGCATCACTGTCAAAAGTTTAGCACTGTTAGTGTTTTCCATACACTGCCGCTAGAGAAGACAATTGCTGTTTAAGATGAACGTTTGATTTAACACACACACACACACACACACACACACACACACACAATAAGGACAGGTAGGAATTCATTCCATATTCTTCAGGCATTAGGTTGGTCACTAAACCAGATCTCACAAGTAATTTAGAAACGTTTTATCTTCTCCATTCAAATCATCAATGAAAACATTGTTGAATATTTCTCAGGCAACATATTAACTGGGATTCAACAAGAAGACTATCAGCTGCTAAGCTTTAATGCAGACATGAAATAGAAATACAGTCATGTATGGATATGAGACATCAAATAAAAAAAATCAAAGCTCTGGCACATGGTACAAAGCTACAGCAATATCACCAAACAGCCAACAAACTAAAGAATTTCATTAAACCAAATACTATATTAAAGTATGGAAATAACCCAAACCCAAATGTAAAACAACCTGCAGATTTTAGTGTTTTCAGACAAATGGTAAATGCTATAACCTCAAAGCCAACAATATTTCAAGATTTATATTTGTGACACTAATTTGCTTTGAAAAAGTAAATTAGACAATGACCTGCAGCAGAATCAGGGTCTACATTTTAAGCAGAACAGACTGCCTTGCGCAGTATAAGGGCAGCAAAATGCTTAGTGATTGTGAGTTTTGCTGTGAACTGCATAAATTTCCCAGAACAGCAAAAATAGCCTAGAGCCAGCCCTGACCTTCAGTATTCCAATATTTGCTCTGTCCTCTTGCAAACAGGCTAACGGACAACTTGATATCCTTTTCAAATGATTTTAGCTATAAAGCTATATGAACAGGGAGGCTGGACACAACCACAGGTCACTTGTGCCAAAGGCTAAAAATTGAATTAGAGTTCTATGACTTATAGTAACTGGCTGGAATAATACATAGAACATGTTTAACTGATTTTAGTTAGCTGAAGTAAGTAGACTGGCAATCAAATCAAGACTGAAAATTAAACAGACTAGCAGTCAGTGGAATAGGGAAAATTGGTTGAAAACATAAGAAGGATCTTGTTCTCTCATTTGCATCAGGTTTATACCAGTGTAACTCTGAGTTCCAAGGAGTTACTCTTAATTCACACTATTGTGAGTTAGTGGAGAATCAGGCACAAAATATTTAATCTGAAACAAAAAATGAACCTGGATTTTCTGGGCTATCTACCTTAATAAGCATCAGCTGTGAGAAAAGTCTCAGCTGGTAGGTACTAAAATCAATTTAAGGGATTTAATTAGCAAATCCATCAAGGGAAGTATAAATAACAACTAGTTTATAGATGCTGTGAACATCTGATTGCTCAGTCAGCACTAACATTAACAGGACACATCTGTTCAAAAATCCCCTTCAGGACTGGAGATTACATTTGACAAACTGTTTTTACTACAAGTGCATTATCCATAGGCTCTGGCAATCAGGTTTTATGAAGGACTAACAAATATCAGTAGCACAATCATACATCAGAATGCAGATAATTTAATTGAGGGCCTCTGTAAATAACTGTCATGCTCTTCTGCTATCTTAAAGACACTTAAGTGAAAGATCACTTGCATTAACTCCTAACCAAATAAAACTTATTAGCATATAAATGGGGTTTTACAGTAGGTAGGCATTTAAGAATTATTTATTCAGTAGTCAAAGTAGTCTGTTTAAAAAACAAACAGAAAAGATGGATTGTAAACTCTTTAGGCAGGGTCTAACATTGGACATTGTGCAATGAGAAGAATAAAGGATATGGGAAAGACACAGAAAAGAGAGGATTAAGAGTATAACACCTTTAAGTGGTTATCTAGGCTTGTTTCTGGCACATGTTGATCTCCCAACTACGGATACATCTGTGACCGGTTGGATCACAGAAACCCCTTTGGGACTGTGGGCACCTGATGTGCCTACACTACCTCTGAGCCCGTTTTCCCTGCCAGATTGGGACTTCAGTACCTTGCCTTGTTTGAGCCAGACACACTTTCCTGCTGCAAACACAGATCCAAGTCTGAACCACGTCTCCCACAACTGCAGGCTTAACTGAAAACAGCTTAAGAAGTGCTCCCGTCTCCCGCTCCCAATGGGGTCCAATCCCTGAATAAATCAGTTTTACTCTTGTCATAAATATAAAGGGAAGGGTAAACACCTTTAAATCCCTCCTGTCCAGAGGAAAAACCCTTTCACCTGTAAAGGGTTAAGAAGCTAAGACAACCTCGCTGGCACGTGACCAAAATGACCAATGAGGAGACAAGATACTTTCAAAGTGGGTGGGAGGGAACAAAGGGTTCTCTCTGTCTGTGTGATGCTTTTGCCTGGACCAGAGCAGGAATGCAGGTCAGAACTCCTGGAAAGAGTTAGTAAGCAATCTAGTTAGATATGCGTTAGATTCTGTTTTGTTTAAATGGCTGATAAAATAAGTTGTGCTGAATGGGATGGATATTCCTGTTTTTGTGTCATAGAATCACAGAATATCAGGGTTGGAAGGGACCTCAGGAGGTCATCTAGTCCAACCCCCTGCTCAAAGCAGGACCAATCCCCAATCAAATCATCCCAGCCAGGGCTTTGTCAAGCCTGACCTTAAAAACTTCTAAGGAAGGAGATGCTACTGTCTTTTTGTAACTTAAGGTTTTGCCTAGAGGGATTCTCTATGTTTTGAATCTGATTACCCTATAAGGTATTTCCCTTCCTGATTTTCAGAAGTTTTTCTTTTTCTTTAATTAAAATTCTCTTTTAAGAACCTGATTGCTTTTTCATTGTTCTTAAGATCCAAGGGCTTGGGTCTGTGTTCACCTATGCAAATTGGTGAGGATTTTTATCAAGCCTTCCCCAGGAAAGGGGGGGTAGTGCTTGGGGGGATATTTTGTGGGGGGGACGTTTCCAAGTGGGCATTTTCCCTGTTGTTTTTGTTAGACACTTTGTTGATGGCAGCATAAGGTCCAACATAAGGTCCAAAGACAAAAGGTAAAACAGTTTGTACCTTGGGGAAGTTTTAACCTAAGCTGGTAAAAATAAGCTTAGGGGGTCTTTCATGCAGGTCCCCACATCTGTACCCTAGAGTTCAGAGTGGGGAAGGAACCTTGACAACTCTGTATAAAGCTTATACAGGGTAAACTCATAAATTGTTCGCCATCTATAACACTGATAGAGAGATACACACAGCTGTTTGCCCCCCCCAGGTATTAATACTTACTCTGTGTTAATTAATAAGTAAAGTGATTTTATTAAATACAAAAAGTAGGATTTACGTGGTTCCAAGTATTGACAGAACAAAGTAAATTACCAAACAAAATAAAATAAAACAAGCAAGTCTAAGCCTAATACAGTAGGAAACTAAATGCAGCTAAATCTCACCCTCAGAGATGTTCCAATAAGCTTCTTTGACAGACTAGCCTCCTTCTAGGTCTGGGTCCAGCAGTCACTCACACCCCTGTAGTTACTGTCCTTTGTTCCAGTTTCTTCCAGGCCTCTGTTTGGGGTGGCGAGGCTATCTCTTGAGCCAGCTGAAGACAAAATGGAGAGGTTTCCCAGGGGAAATATAGTCTCTCTTGTGCGTGGAAACTCCTCTCTCCCCCTGTGTAGAATTACAGCTACAAGATGGAGTTTTGGAGTCACATGGGCAAGTCACATGTCCTTGCATGACTCAGTTCTTTACAGGCCGACGCCAGTGTCCACATGCTAGTTTGAACGTTTCCAGGCAAGCTCAGATGTGGATTGGCATCTGTCAAGGTCCACTGTTAGCCAAGTACTTCCAATTACTTGAATAACCCCTTCACACTATGTTGACCAGATTTGCCTTAGGTGCTTCCTACAGCAAACACTTTAAATACAAGCACAGAGCAAACGCTCATAACTTCAGATATAAAAATGATACATGTATACAAATAGGATGAATACATTCTGTAGAACATAACCTTTGCAAAGATATGTTACATAACATATGTAGCATAAAACATATTCCACTTAGGTCATATTTACATTCATAAGCATATTTCTATAAAGCATTATGGGGTGCAACGTCTTCACTAAAGAAGTAACCCAGACTCTTACCCAGGTGATGTCTCCAACCCTCCTACTGTCCACACACAAAGACATCTGACATGGGTTTGGTGGTGATTTAAACCTGGGCTAGCTGGCCAGGCAGGTCATATAGGTTTGAGCCCAGGTTCCACTTTAACCCAGGCTAGTAACCTGCCTACTTTCCACTGAGGACAGAGGCTAATGAAGCACAAGTTCTGAGAGTCCTCCAATGCCTTCCCGCAATTCTATATGGACCATATTTTCTTACCCTCTACCTACTCCAGAGGTGGGGAAACTACAGCCCATTGGCCACATCCGGCCCGCGGGACCCTCCTGCCCGGCCCCTGAGCTCCTGGCCCAGCCCCTCCCCTGCAGCTTCAGCTCACTGCACCGCCAGTGCAATGCTCTGGGCGGTGGGGCTGCAAGCTCCTGGGGCAGCACAGCTGCAGAGCCTGGCCTGACCCGGTGCTCTGTGCTGTACAGTTGCATGGCTGGCTCCGGCTGGGCGGTGTGGCTGTAGCGCCGTCAGCCACCAGTGCTCCAGGCAGTGCGGTAAGGGGGCAGGGAGCGGGCAGATTGGATAGAGGACAGGGGAGTTCGGGGGGTGGTTGCGGGCGGGGGTGTGGATAGGTGTTCGGGCAGTCAGAGGGCAGGGAACAGGGGTGTTGAATGGGGGCAGGGGTCCCGGGAGGGCAGTCAGGGAAAGAGGGGGGGTTGGATGGGGGAGCAGGGGGCAGTCAGTGGACAGGGAGAAGGGGTGGTTGGATGGGGAAGGGGTCCCGGGGGGGCAGTCAGGAAGGAGAGGGCGGGTTGGATGGGGCAGCGGGGGGCAGTCAGGGGCACGGGTTCCAGGGGCGGTCAGGGAGAAGGGGTGGTTGGATGGGGCAGGGGTCCCGGGGGGCAGTCAGGAATAAGAGGAGGGGTTGGATGGGGCGGTGGGGGGCAGTCAGGGGTGGGGGTTCCGGGCACGGTCAGGGGACAGGGAGTGGCGGGGGGGGGAATGGGGCAGGGAATGGGGGGCCATCAGGGAACGGGGGGGTTGGATGGGGCAGGAGTCCTGGAGGGGGGCGCGTCAGGGGGTGAGAAGCGGTGGGAGGATAAGAGGCACAGCCTCCCCTAACCAGCCCTCCACACAATTTCCAAAACCCGATGCTGCCCTCAAGCCAAAAAGTTTGCTTGCCCCCAATCTACTCCCTTCTTGTGCACCAAAAGCACCTTCCAGTTTCTGTAGTGTTTAACCCCCGCATTGCATGCACCTGGCTACATTTCTACTGTGTTTTCACAGCACCTGAGCAGAGATGCCATCCAAGAAATCTGCCTACTAGTATGCTGCCAGATGGCCAGATGTTGACACCAAGGAACTGGTGGACCACCAACGATACCTTTGTAACTCTTCACGGTCTGCTTTGGACTTAACTATCTTGTGTAGGTTTGTATCATCTGCAAATTTTGCCACCTCATTGTTTACCCCACATTCTATATGGGGGCCACCAATTATATGTTGATGTTATGGGAGATATTACAGCATAAGGGGTGTGGCTTTCCCTGTTTATGGCCAGTCTCTCAACTTTGATGGGGGATGTTATGTTATGTGCTGTAACGTGGACTTTGAAGGAACCTCCATTTTTCCTGCACCCTCTACCTCTCTTCTTTCCCCATCCATGTGCAATCCAAGATGGATTCCAAATGGGGGTGGGGGCAAACATGCATCCAGCGATTTAACTTGGCATGAAATGCTGCATGCACATAAAACAGGGATTATGAGTGCAAGCAGAGTAATCCCTACAGATGGGCGGCACAAACATATACATGTATATATCTTGCAGTGTGCTTTTTCACGTACTGGCACTAGCATTAAAATGTTTTCAGAGGCAGCCTAGATTTTAAGTCTGCTGCATGACAGTATGAAGTCCTAAGCAGTGGCAAAGTCCTTCAATACCGCAGTGCAGTGGAGTACCACTGATCAGGGTGGAAGGAAGGGAAGGCAGAGTGTTACAAAGGCATATCCAGTGGTGATTCTATGCTGCTGCATCCTACTTCAGCATTCTGTTTATACTGGCACCAATTTTTGTCCATTCTGCTGCAGAAGAACTTCTCATACAGAAGGAACTCTAATTCTAAATGGTCTCTCAAGTTTCTAGGCAGAACAAACTTTCCACACCCCACTTCATAGTTCACTAGAGATCTCCAGGCATCATTGTCCAAATCAGTCACCAGGCAAAAAAGGATCTCCAAACCACAGATGGATGGCTTTCTATCAAAAGCCTGGAGTGGGAATTCTTTCTTCCAATCTGGAATTTCCAGCAAATTGACCTCTTCCTATACCACCACTGCCTGAAATAATATTAAGATAAGCAGTGCAAAACAACATGCTCTGCATGCGTCCACAAGTGTTATTTCTGAAGTCAGACACCTCAACAGTTAATTAAAAGTAACCTGAAACAGGGGAAAAAATTGGGCTTGTGCTTTTTCATTATGTGTAAGTTTGCTTCTTTATGATGTAAAACAGTGATCCCCAAAGTGTGTGACACCCCGCCTCACAGGGTGCAGAGAAATGTTTGGGGGGCATGTGCGGCAGGGCTCAGGTCGGTCCCCACAGGGAGAGGGCAGCACCCAGCCCCACATGGCTCCCAGCCCTGCTCCACTCTGCCTCCTGCTCTGGCCCCAGCCACAGCTCCACTCCATCTCCTGCCTCTAGCACCAGCTCCTCCCCCAGCCCCAGTTCAGCCCCAAGCTTCGCCTTCAGCCCAAGCTCCTCTGCTGAACCAACTGTGCAGTAACGAAGGTGGGGAGGTGCGAACAGATTCAATTACTGGTAAGGAGGGGCGCAACAGGAAAAGTTTGGGCACCACTATGTGGAACGACACCCTCCAGGTTTTTATCAAAAGAAAAAAAAATACATTGCTTGGGGTTTTTTGTTTTGTTTTTTGTTTTTAACCCATAAAACATTCAAGTCTTCTCTACCTTGAAAGATTATAGAGACTGGAGAACTAGTGAAATTATAGAATCACAACAACCTGAAAGCTTTGCGTTTGAGAGGTGAAAGGATTATAAGTCAGACTCAATCTTTTTGGTTCCCTTAACGTCAATGACTAACATCCATTTTGAAGAAATGTTGTCTGTTATTCGTTCAACAATTCCACTCCTTCAGTTAAACTGTAGGGTTCACAAGTTACGTGTATCAAGATTCTGACCCCACCTTCAAGGCCTCAAGCAAAAGAACAACCAGAGAAGATCAACATTTAGATCCCTTATATTAAAGAGATAAAAAGCAAGCAGAAAACCTCCCAACTTTATTACAAATAAAAAACTTCCAGGCCTTTATTCATACATCCATAGACTAAGGTCAGAAGGGATCATTGTGATTATCTAGTCTGAGCTTCTGCACATCGCAGGCCACAGAACTTCACCTGGTTACTCCTGTAATAGACCCATAACCACTGGCTGAGTTACTGAAGCCTTCAAATCAAGATTTAAAGACTTCAAGTTAC
This sequence comes from Natator depressus, assembly GCF_965152275.1. Lineage (NCBI taxonomy): Eukaryota > Metazoa > Chordata > Testudines > Cheloniidae > Natator > Natator depressus. The sequence goes on along the minus strand of NC_134242.1, from coordinate 21,434,774 downwards.
AGAGAATCCCCCATTTACTCTAGTTTAAACCAGCAAGTGACCCATGCCCCACACTGCAGATGAAGGTGAAAAACCCCAGGGTCTCTGCCAATCTGACCTGGGGGAAAATTCCTTCCCACCCCAAATATGGCAATGACTTAGACCCTGAACATGTCAGCGAGACCCACCAGCCAGACACTTGGGAAAGAATTCTTCTTCGGGTGCTGTCTCTGTGGGTGCTCCACTGTTTCTGTAGTAACTCAGAGACCTCCCTATCTACTGTCCCATCTCCAGCCATTGGAGATATTTGCTACCAGCAGTCACAGATGTTGCATACAACACAAAAATAAATACACCTCATACTTTCATTTTCATGCCCCTGCTTCAATTTTTCTCCTTGTTTGCATAAGTTACTATAGTCAATTTGTCCGAGCGGAACCAGATTGATCTGACCGCACTGGAGCTCTGTAAATGGAAGAGGGCTAGCCACACTGCCAGGCCCCAGACCCTCTTCCAAGAGCAACCACATTACCAGGTTGTAATGTGAGGTTGTGAGACAGACATTTACTCTTTGATGTTTTTGCCTCTCTGTATTTCAGTCAGAATGTAGTGGCTTCTCAAGGACCCAAGGCATTGGATCCAGGCAGGGGCATGCCCCCTACCACCCCAATAATCATCTCCGCCACTGTCTCTAGCTTTTGCCCAGGCCCCCCTGCCAGGATTACCACCCCTGAGCCTGTCCTCCTCTCTTTCTTCCAGGGTGGGAGTCTGGCTGAGCGCCACTGAACGCTCCTGGGAAAGGCACTGCAGCTAGCACTCCCGCCGAGCCCCACTGGAGGGAGCCTGGAGCAGGGAAGCCAGGCTAGCTGCACAGCTCTGCCAGAGGGGGTACGGGAAAGCCTGCCTTCCTCATCTGCAGCCTCTGGAAATGTTTGGAGCCCACCTGCGGTACAGAGAAGGGAGCTCAGGACAATGGGTGGGGGAGGCAGTGGGGTCCGGGGGCCTTAGGTGGGGGGGTCTGGTGTTTAAGGTGCCCTTCCAAAAGTAGTCACATTTAAATCCCTGTGCATGCCCTTGGATCCAGGCAGACTGCCATCAGTCTCCAATCCTAAAGTTTGAGGGAAATCCAGTAATTCTAAATTTGGGCTTGAATGTAGTTTACAGAATGTTGAGTCCTAAAACAATCTTACATAAGGTATGCAGCTTAACCAGCACCGGATTGGGTAAGGAGAATCCACCTGACAAGGGCTATTCATCATCTAATCCTGCATGGATCGGGTAGAGACTATGATGCTTTGAGGCGTTGTGTGACTCTTAATGCGGAGAGAATGCACTGATGAGACCGAATTAGCCATGGTGTAAAGAGCCCCATTTCATATACAGGTAGTATAAGGCATACTACGATACTAAACGCTGAGGGTACGTCTCCATTGCAATCAGAAGGGTGACCGCAGCACATGTAGATATAGTATGGGCCGGCTTTAATCTAGCTAGCTCCATTTACAGTAGCAGTAAAGGTGTCAACGCGGGCTAGCCACTCAAGGACATACCCAGTATCCTTGGGGGTGCTTGTACAGGCCATGCTGCCAAGGCTTCACTGCTACTGTTATTTGAGCTCGCTAGATCAAAGCTAGCTAGGGTATGCCTGCACATGCTGCAGTCATAGATCTGATTGCAGCATAGACACATCCTGTGTTGTTCCTCAGTTGAAAGTAACTTTTGTTCCTAAGATCAGAGTTTTTGGACAGCTAGGGACCTGAGTTGCTAGTGTACAAATGCTCAGTGAGAAAATAAATCTCAGATGTGATTGGTTTCATTTAGCTAACCATATTGAAAGGGGATTAGAAAGGAAAAAGGTGAGCAAATAGACTAAAAAGCACAATTTTCAAAGCAAAGAACTCTGTGTAGGAGAGCAGCTGGCTTGCAGGCTAACAGTGTCAGCAGCTGAAATAAGATAAAGTTACCTCAGATAGGGTATCAGTTCAGATAAACACGCAGAAAGTGGTTTGTAGAAATGTGGAGATGCAGCAATCACCTTTCTGCAGTAATGTGCTTCAGGTGTGTGGACTGAGAGGTAACTCCGCCTTATTATTATTTGTTTTGTGGTAGCACCTTGCCGTCCCAATCAGTGATCAGGACCCCTGTGTGCTAAACACTGTTCAAACATATAATAGAAAAAGTACTTAAAATCTTGGCATATGATGAAATAGGTGGATAACCCAAACAAATGGGGAGGGAGGAATGGGGCAGACAAGGTAACAGTGAAGCCATCAATGACTATAAAAATAACCAGCTGCCTCAGCACACTAACAATCTAGCTATTTCCTCAAACAGTTATAATATTTCCAATTATCTTTGAAAGCGCAGAGCATACATGCACACTAGCAGCCATCAGGCTTTAAGATTGCCAGCTCCCTCAGACCTCAAGTGATCCCATTCCAAAGTGCTTGCTACAGAGATGCCTTTTACCTACCAGAGATTTAAAAACCACAAGTGAGATCTGGTCTGGCTGGCACATTTTGTAGGGGGTAATTACATCACCTAAGTTTCAATGTTTTCTGTTGTCACTTGATGGCAGGGAGAAATTGAGTATCTGGAGTACCATAGAATGATAGACAACATACTGAAGTTCCAAAAGCCTTCAGGGTACAGGTCATCAGTTTTTTTTAAGCTAACCTCATAGGTTTGGGCAGCTGGAGGGGGGATATTACAAGAATCCCCTATCGGTCTTTGACTAGTTTCTGAAAATATACTCAAAAATTCAGTGCCATGATGTCTTAGAAATATCCTAATCTTTTATTTGTACAGAATAGATATTAACTGTCCCAGACATTTATAAATGTAGTAAATATAAGAAAGAGGATCATCATTCAATAAGGCTCCAAAGGAAAAAAGTACCCTTGAACAAAATTAACCGAACCTTAGCTAGTCAAGAATACCATTTTTACACTAAGGGATTTAAAGATTATGAGACGATTTGAACCCATCTGTCACATTTGGCCTGGTTTCATTTTGTGAAGCTTTCTTAGTTAAACTTCACTAAAAAAGCTTGTCAACACATGACTATACGACTATTTTTAGATGATCTCATTTTATATGCTGGCTTTGATGTACTGATTTTCTACAGGGAAAGACTTACAAGGAGAGGCATTAGGAACATTGACTCCGCTGAAGCTGCAAATTATTAATATAGCACGCTATGGCAAAAAGGCAAAATTAACAAGCAAAATTGTACGATAAACCTTAGCAGGATCTTTTCCAAATACAGTTGTACTTAGCATCTAACAATTTGTTGTTTAAAAAGATTTGAATTCTGCAAGGAGCAAAATATTGGAAGTCATAGGAGGGAAGTAATAGTTAATATAAACAGATATTTAAAACCATCTATCTGAGGGTTATTTTAAGACATCTATAACTATGCCATCAGAGTGCAGCTATCCATGTACTTCTCCTCCAAGGAGTTTACTGGACTATTGTAAAGGGAAGTGGAGCCTGAAATGTACTTGCTTCTGAGCAGCAGGCAGAAGCTCCACATTAGTCCAGTTTAACCTCAGAGATGGCTGATAAAATTGCTCTCAACATAAGAACGACGACCAACATTTATTTATTCCACATAAAGTAATAATTTAGATGCTTATCTACCTTTTTGTCTTTGTATGAGTGCAATACCATTAAGGGTAGAGCCTTGTTAAAGCCAATTTCCAAAATGAAGTTTCAGTGTATCAGGTACTTCATATTTTGTAACTTTTCAATATCTCTGGCTGACACTTAATAGAACCCCAGCTGATTGTGATTACAGATGTTAAGCACTGAAGCGTCAGCCACAAGATACATTTTGCTGACATCCAGCATACTCTCCTGCTGGTGTAAAAGTGTACTTTTAAGTGATATTATAACAATCTGTTCTATTTTAAATTACTGTGTTTTTCGTCGCCCCGTTCCTGCATTCCATATATACTGGAAATGGTTTGACCTTCTTATTACGTTAAAAGGTGTCTGGCAAAAATACTGCAGTTGGTTTTTTTTATACACAACGGAAGAAGGTGATGCTTCCAATACAATTGCTGTATCACTGAATAGCTGAAGGACTTGGAATTGTGAACAACTGCAGCAATTATTTTTAAGTATACACATTTTGCACTGTACTTGTAATCAGACCTCACTTCAGGAACAGGTAGCATCATTTACTTCTTTTGTAGTAAACAAGTGACTTGATTAGAATGCTAAGCTAGCTCCAGCTCAACGTTTTTACAATTAGAGGTATTTCTTCCTGATTACGGTTCTAAATATTGGCTCTTGGTTTACATTGTGTTGCTCTAGGTATTATTTTTAAAATGTATTATATGTTGAGAGACTTTTCTAATTTAATTATGTTTATAGTTACTCTGCACAATTGCTTCATTTCAGCATTTAAATCCCCAAATATTTGCACTAAGTGGTTTCCATTGCACAAACGTGTATTTTTCAATAAAGGAAAATAATGTTTTCTTTCTCATCCATTCAACAAGAATTGTCAGTTTTCTCAACTACTTTTTTCTTCCTAACAAATCTCTATGAATCAAAGTGACTAAAAATAGATGACTATAACAAAAAACAAAGATACCAATCCTATAAACTGTTTAATATCAACAAGTAATTAACATTCTGGATAATGGAAGTCCCTGTTAAGACCTCATAATACACATCCTGAGATATCCAAGCTTGTCCAGAGACACCAGGGAAGACCAAACTTGGCCTTTCAGATATTTTTAAAATAGAACAAAAGCAGAATTAAAGGCACAATTAAAAAAAATTAAATCCTTTGCTGTTCATGTTAAGTACTTTGCCCTTCAAGAACCTAAATATCTTTTTAGTACACAGTATGTATAATCTGCAAATGGTATGGTAATTGAGAGTTTCTGAGATCAAAGTAGTTAAAAAGAATCAGTAGGCAAGAGTATAAACAAAGCAGATGAAGTAAATAAATCTGGCTACTAAAGCGTAAGTACAACGTTGTAAGAAAAATAATTCAAATGTGACACTACTGCGTATTTGGTTTTCCAAAGCTGATTTAAGGAAGAGAACCTCGGATGATAGTAATTATTAGGAGATTATTCAGGAAGATTATTACTGGGTCAAAATCAATTATGGACTTGCCTATATGGAGTTAGCATATTTTCCAGTAAATTATATCCCAGTACACTGATGTGCATGCAAAAAAGAAGTTACAAATATCTGAACTAACGCATGATGGATGGTGAAGGAAAAACTAGAAAAGCTAGGAGCCATTCAAGTTTCTTATTGCGATGTAATCAACGTTTCTCGAATTTACCAAAAACGTTGTGTGACGTTTTCACAATGCCTCTACAAATGCATCTGGCATTTGTTTGCACCAACTACACCCTTCTTTACTCATATGAGCAAACAATGAGCTCTGCAAAATGAAAAGATGAATTGGTTGACACCTGCCAAGAATTGGGTTGATGGTGGTAAGGCCTACATTTAAATACTGGGGAAAAATGTGTTTCAATCTCTACATTTAGCATTCATGCTAATCTTTCCACAGGAAGGATGAAATTAAAAGATTAATGATTCCTTCCCTCCTTCCCCTGAAATTCTGTTCCAGTTGGGATTCAAGAGTTCAGGTCTCTTTTCTGGAGTATGGTTAAGGGTCTCCTCTAACAAATGGGAAAGAGGGGTTTAGAAATTATTCTAAAAAGATTTACAGTTAGAAAGTCAGGACTATGTTCTTCAAATTTTCTATTATCTTCTAATCTAGTCTGGTGCTGTTGATAGATGTAGCCACTTCTTCCCAACTATTCTTTTTTGTGAGAGACTAGACATAAGAGGACTAGATACTGAAAGGAAGGATGGTCCAGTGGGGCGCTTGCCTGGATCTCTGCCACAGGGTTCCTGTGTGACTTTGCGCAAGTCACTTAGGGACAGAGATACAATCTGTAAAATGAGGAATAATAGTACTTTCCCAATCTTGCAGGGGTGTTACCATAATGTCTGAGCAACACACATTCGCAACAGAAACCATATACTTTAGACAGACAAGGGACCTACAATGGAAGGAGAGAGGAAAACAATCTAGGAATCGGGGTGGAAGTTCAGAAGCTGCTCATTAAGAATTCTCTCTCACACTATGAAGAGTCCTTCTCCAGTAACTTCTGGGGTTATTTTAATGTGTTTTCTCTAAAAATTTCTTCTGCATTATCATGTGCTAGAATCGCCTCATCACTACCTGTGTGACAAAACATTTACTGCAGAGGTTTTTGGGCAGCTAGCACCTCCTGAGTTTGTGGTTCTATTGCTTCACTGGCTACTCTATCAGGCTATGGAAGAAATACCAACAAATGGGTTTAGGTAGCCCTGTCATAATGGACATGAAATTATTTATGTTGAAATAGATAGATAGTACATCTGGTAGAGGAGAATAAAGGGATTAAAGTCAGCAGAAGCAGGGTAACGTTGAATCAAGAACATATGAATAACAGAACCCTAAAACTGTGACTAGCTATTGGTTAACACTGAACTTGTGAATATCACCAAATTCCTACTGCAGCCTGATATAAGACATCCACATTTTATTTATAATAATTCATATACTAATTAAACCTCCTACAGTAGCAGCAAGGACCAAATATTCAAGAAGCCCTGGAAATAAAAAAAATCCTAATTAATTTCCCCAATTATGTCCATCTAAACTAAGACAGCTAAAAAAAACTGAAAAGCCTAAACAGTATTTTCTTACTGACGTGATACAAAAGTAACAATATAGAATATATGTTAAATAGCTTTGTTCATAAAGGATGGCAAGTTGCTGCAGGCAAGGATATTTTTGTGTGAATCGTCTATATCTGTGCTTTTTAAAAAACAAAACGGGTATTAAAAATTGTAGTACACAACCCTGGTGAAAGTGTGCAAACTACACATTTCCTCACTGAAATGAAGATGGAGGAAAAATATGTTCAGGAAATTTGCTATTTCTTCAATGACTAACAGACTGCATTTTAATGGCATCTATAAAAGCAGTTTTCATTAATGTATTTTGTTTAGCATTTAAATTATTCTGCATAAACATTCTTGATTAGTATTATGGAAGTAGTAAAGAGTTATTAAGGTTATGTTATTTTTACATGATGTATTATTTACTAACGATGCCACCAAAACACATTTGGGTTTGTAGAAATATATGGTATATTTTTAACATACACACACACACGTGTTGAATGAAACGAGTCCACACAAAATCTGCAACACAAAATTGTAATATACACAAAAATGCATGCAATGTTCTTAATTCTGCAACTGCATCATTATTGGTAGATCCTTATATCCAGGCAGAGTCCCAATAATATCAACAGGGCTCTGCACTGGTGCAAGGGTCCATCCTTATAGATTCAGCTCTAGGATCAGGCTCTTAAAATATTTGTATATCGGTAGATACGTACCAACTATTTTAATACTGAAACAAATAAGGTCCCCTTTTATCTGATTCCTTGCTTGCGCAGTAGCATCATTAATGATGTCAAACTATATCAGTTAATAACTGTTGAAACAAGTGGAGTTAAATAAGATGGATAGCTTACAAAAAAGATAATAGATAGTTCTGATAAGAAAAACTGGGAGATAAGAGGACTGGATATAAAACGTTCCTTTAAACTCAGATAATATCCTCAGGACATAACCTCAACTCCCTGGACTAGAATCATGGTTTCAGAGGGTAAAGGTTAGGGTTCCAGATGGTAGGGCTCCCTGGTACATGATACGTGGTGCACATTGATGGCTATTTTTGAAAGTCAGCTTCTGTGTATCAGCATGTAAATGCTGTACCCAGTTTCCCAAGATGGGAATGTACTAGAACCGCAGTTCTCAAACTTTAGCAACCCGAGGACCCGCATTTTGATTTAAATTTTTTCGTGGACTCCAAACCCCGCCCCCCAGCTCAGCCCCAGGCCCCACCCCCACTCCATGCCTTTGCCCAAGGCCCACCCCTGCCCCTCCTCTTTCCTGCCTCTTTCCACCCCTCCCCGGAGCGCGCCCTGTCCCCACTCCTCCCCCTCTCTCCCAGCACCTCCTGCACACCACAGAACAGCTGTTCCCTGATGTGCAGGAAGCACTGGGAGGAAGGGGGAGGATTTGGGGGGGACCAGTGGACCCAACGGACCCTCTGGAGTAGCCTTGCAGGTACGCCCAGGGGTCCACGGACCCCAGTTTGAGAAATGTTGTATCTGAAGACTGCATCAAGGACTTAGAAAATGGAGTGCCTTACCAACTGGATTAAGACAAGAAGCTAGTAAATAATAACAAACATTAAAAAATAAACAATAAAGAAACCCTGTTTGAACTATCAAGATGTGCAAATGCCAAAACTGAAGAACCATACGATTGCATTGCTATAAACTCATGTCTTCCGTCACCTCATCACCTCTCTACTCTTGGCTACCCTCCCTTGTCATGCCACATCTAAAATTTAGACTATGCTGTCCTCAGGACAGGATCCACGCCTTTCTGTTTTGTTTAGGAAAATGCTTAGCACATTTCTGGTAATATAAAATAAATAAAATATAATAATAATAATTATTATTAATAATAAGCAAACAACAGTACCAATGTCAATTTTGGGGCTTACAGTTCAGGAACAGTTGCACTATTACTGCAGAAGGCAGCACAGGTAGACTGATTTGAACTTCGCTACAAGGTAGCAAAATTTGAAGATACATTACAAAAGTAAGAGTAGATCAACCACCACCAAAAGTAAGAGTAGATCAACCACCACCAACAGTATGTTAAAAAGGACAAAACCATCATTAGCAAAATAGCTGTTCTTCCAGCTATGTGGTATTCAATCCTTGAATTGGAGCATTTCCTTGATTTTAGTAGAAGAAATGTGTTACTGAGTCATTTCATAACTTTGAGGCCAAAGTTTAAATTTTCCAACACAACCACTAGCAACTTAAAGGAATTTCAAGACTGAAGGAAAGCTGACCCATTTTTTCCATTAGTTGCAACATAGAAAGAAAAATGAATATACCTGCTTCATCATAGGATACAGTCAATTTTTCCAGCATTTCTCGGTCAATTGACAGAATTTGCTGTTCCAGGATGGTTTGGTAAGACAACACACTGTTTTCTTTGTCTTTCTCATAGTCTTGAAGATGTTGTTTCAGGACTTCAGGCAGGCGGGACTTCACATAGTCTGCTGCTGACTATACAGAAAAGAACCAAATGCGTCAATTAGCTCTTAGTGCAACTTCTTCTGGACAGCTTTATCCACATTCCTCCTACCCTCCCCCCCATACACAAATTCTTTTTAAATTTAAGAGTTAATGTTCCTCCAATATATTTCTTCACACTGCAAACACTTTTTATTAAAAAAAGGAAATTACTTAAGATAACATTCACACTTAACACTGCCATCCCCCTAAAGTGCCAAAACCATGAATCAGGCCCCTAAAAATTGTGGTGTTTTTAATGTTAAATATTAAATCATGGTTTTTGGTCTGTCGTCTGATTTTTGAGCTCCCCCTGCAAACTCCTAATGTGAAAGCGAACACTACTGTTGCTAACTTTCACAAATTTATTGTGAGAAATGTTATTTTGGTCCCTGCTACAGCAGCTGTGGCTTGAGAATCCAACTGAGATCAGGATTCCACGGTGCTAGGCACTACATACATAGTAAGAGACAGTCTCTGATTCAAAGAACTTAAAATCTTGTGCAAAGCACAACGATGAGTTTGTAGCATAAGGCATGTCTACACACCAAAGAAGAACCGATGTCTGGCCTGTGCCAGCCGACGAGGGCTTCCAGGGCTGATTCATTGCTATGAATCCTCTTGGATTCGGGCTGGCGCCTGGGCTCAAGGACCCAATGAGGTGGGAGGGCCCAGAGTTCGGGCTCCAGCCCAAGCCCAGAAACCTACACAGCAATGAAACAGCCCTGTAGCCTGAGCCTCGCAACCCCAAGTCAGCTGGCATGGGCCAGCCACAGATTTTTCTTTGCCGTGTAGACATACCCACAGGGGCTGGAATTGGGACCCACCAAACTAATCACCTATAAGGGCCATCAAACGTGGATTAGATTATAACAATTTTTAACGTCTGCTATTTGGGTAACCTGCAGGGAGTGAACCTGGGAACTTGGGAAGTAAAAGCATGAGTCTCTACTACCTGAACTACAGAACCGGGTCTATCAGCATGTCTGCAGCAGCAATCATAAATCTTTGTATGTACTCTAGCCACCAGAGGGTGACACAGAGCCACACCGTATTAATGTGGATTTCTAAATCACGTAATTTGGCATGCTCCTTCCAAAAGCTAGTGGCCTATATTATCTATACACATAGATTTAGTTCCTAGACCAACTTTTTTTTCTTGTGTGTTTGTACAGTACCTGATATAATGTGGCTGGAGCTCCTAGGTGCTACAGTAATACAATCAAATCAATCAATAAATGGCAAATTTCAACCTTAACCATGGACCTCCTATGACTCAGCCATAATCAGAGCCTGAAGACACTGTATTTGAATGATACACCTTGCACAAAGACTAGTCTGAATACAATAAATTAATTATAACACTTTCCTATGTACTTTTCACTTCCATTAGTGTAACTGGGAGTTACACACATTCATTGATGGAATGACTATGCCCCCTAGAGAATTGTAGTGAATTAGAGATACACCGAAGTGACTGGATTCATCTCTAGTTGAGGCATATTTAAATTAATCACCAGGAAGTTTATGGTGCAACATTTGGTTTCAGTAATTCAGTTACGATTACCCATGCTTGACCAGTCATTTACAACCATAGCTAAATTTGCTAATGTATGTACGTGCATGCACACACACTTAAAATATTACATCACACAATGAGTAAGTAGTGTCTTATGTGAACTTAAATCACCCTTCAAATCATACAAAGCAATTGCTTTTCCCACTGTTAAAATGCACTTAGCTCTGGGAAAGAAGGTAGTAGAAGCACCCAGGAACGCTATACAACAAAAAACATAAAAGAATACTACACTATGCCCAGTCAATGCCCGAAAGAAGCATATTAACACATGGTAGCATGGTTGTACCAAATTAGGGGGGATGAGCTAAAATTTAACTGGCTCCTTCAGATGAAGGATGAGATACTTTGTTGAGTCAGTGTGGGGGAAGGTTGCTCTAATACTGTCTTCTGTGGGGAGATACAGGATAGCTTTCTCTTTTCCAGTGCTGGAACCTTTCACGAACACCACTCAAACAGAAAAGCCTTCTCCTCTCTAGGCATGTGATTTTTGCTCCTGTCATACCAACACGGCTGGAAAGGAAAGATGTGGCAAAGGCCATTGCTGAGTGCTTGGGCTTCCCTGCTAGTATCAAAAAAGATTTTAAAAAATGAACTATTTCAGGCCCGAGACTGATCAGAAGTTACCTCTTTAGTTCTGCACATACACACTTCCCAGGTTTATAGTTAGTACCCTTAAGTCAATTGGTGATTAAATTACACCTTAAAATATCATTGTAGTTGTGTTCAATTTGTCTGCAACCTGGCAGTACAGAACAAATAACATTATTCCATAAAATGTAAAAGACCTCACTAAATGAGTACAACATACTTAATGCTAGATTTTAATAGTCATTTTCTCACAGCACTGGAAAGCCAAAAGATACACCATAAAGTAATTAGCCTCTCCCTATCTTGGTGTCAAGTTCAGGCATTTACATTTAACTCTTCCTTGCAAATAGTTTATGCTTTCTATAAGGATATTTTTGTATTATCCTACTGAGACAATTCTAAAATAAAGGATACAAATAACAGAACTTTGTCCAGAAAACCCTCCTTACAACATACATCCATTACATAGTACATTTATAATTCTCATCAAGATGATTATACAGCCGCTTCAAAACTTGCCAAGTTGAGATCAGCCATTTCAGGACATGTCATAATCTGAAGATAACATAATACTTCAACATTCACTCTTAAACTGGGTATATTTTTTGAAAGGTACAGAAAAAAATTATGTGATTTATATTTCCAAACATATCTCAGGAAACCACTGTCATACTGAGGTATTATACTTAACAGGAAATAATTAGACTGTTCTTTAACCTTCTGAAGCCAAGAAAGGCAGATAGACACCACTTGGTTATTTAAACAAGCGATGACATGCACATATGAAAGACTACTTATAGGATGACCTAAAAACAAAATCTGAAGGGGAGACTAAAGTAGAAATTGAAACACTGTTGAAAAAAAATCTGTTCAATCTCTCATGTACAATACATTTTTCTTAAAGAAGAAGAAGAAAAAACATATGCAAATCTTGCAGCCTTTACATATTACATCTATGGTAGATATAAAAAAATTAAGTAATGAAAACGTCTGATAGATAATCTCTACAGGTTTCAAAAACTAAAATAAGTACAACTGTGATCAGACTAAAAAATTATTTTGATGGGACTATAAAGCACCTGCAGTGGATCTGAATTTGCCATTTAATAAATTAAGAGAGTGTCTTAATAGACCAAAACCAACAACTACATGCAACCACTAAGTGAACTGGTCAGATGACATGGACTCAAGTGCCAGGAACATGTAGGTGATACACAGTTCTACCCATCCTTCACCACATAGATAGCTGAACCTGAACAAAACAGAGGTGACGCTGGTGGGTAGAGGAAAGCATTTTGAAGAGCATGCAGCCACTGTGCAGTCTCTTTTGTTTGAAGGCACACACTCACAGTTGATCAATTCAGTCTATAGTCTAAGAGTACTCTTGATTCCTAGCTGACGCTGAGCTCTCAAAGCATCCAAGAGCAACACTTTCGGCCATCTCCAGTTGGATAGGAGACTCCATCCCATCCTGAAAGATAAAGACCTGACCTCAGTTATTCTTGCCTTCATCGCTTCTCAACTGCACTACAGCAATGTGATATAACTTGGCATGAAGACTTCAGCACTTAGGAAACTCCAATTAGTACAGAATGTTGTAGCACATCATCTCAGCAACACAGGCTCCTGCAAACACATCGATCCTGTCCTCTGCTCTCTACGCTGGCCTCCCACAGAATTTCAAATCAAGTTCAAGGTTTCAGTCCTCATCTTCCAAGTATTCCAGGTCCTGGGCCCCAGATACCTAAAAGACTGTCTAAAGCTTTTGGACAAAGACTGTGATCCAGAATAGTAAGTGTAAAGCTCATCTGTGCAGGAGACAGAATTTCTCTGCGGGTGGTTGTGACATTACCCAAGGTACAATCTGGACTGATGAACAGCTGTGTCCCCTCAATCCTCCAACCTGGGGTACCTTTTACACTGCTTTGCTGTGAGAGCCACCATTCCTGGTCTGCTCACACACAGCCTCCAGCATGTAAATTACTCCCAGTTATATTGTATGAGTGCTATAAGCCAGCCACTCTTGAATTCCACTGCAGAGTAACACTAGCAAATTCCCAGTCCCAGACTTTCCCCCAGAAATGTGCATCTTGTACTGCCCAGCTCTCTCCAGGACAATACAAGCTCATATAAAGCCTTTCATTTTATTAATAGAAAATGATATGCACAAATCCTGTTATCCCAAATGGAGTTTCCCAAATACTTCAATCCAAACATAGGTTTAGACAAAACAATCAAACAAGTTTATTAACAAAAAAAGATAGATTTTAAGTGATTACTAGTAATGAGGCATAAAGGTCAGAATTGGTTACAAGAAAATAAAAATAAAATGCAACTAATGCCTAACTTAACAAGCTAAGTGAATTCAAAGCAAAGTCTCTCTCACCACATGTTCCAACAGTCTTACTGGATGAATTTCTTTCAGTCAGGATCCCTCCCCCACTCCAATGTTGCTTCCTATGTTTTTCAAGTGCTGTCAATATCATGAGAAAGGTTGCAAATCTGTCATGGAGGTCACAGATTCGGAGACTTTCCAGGACCTCCCTCACTTCTGCAGAAAGGTGTGCAACTGACCAAAGGGCCGCATGAGCTGCTCAGGCAGCCCTCAGGCCAGCTGCACTAGCTGCTGCTGGAGCAGTCTCGGGCCGCCCCGCCCTCTCTCCAAGCACCAGCAGCAGTCTCAGATCGCACGCACACACACACACAGCACCAGCCCAAGGCTGCGTGCTGCTGCTGTCTCACCCTCCCCCAGCACCAGCAGTGCGGCGCCCCCCAGTTGCCTCCTGCCACTCCCTTCCAGCACCAGCAGCACACCCAGGCTGCCCCCATTCCCCAGCGGCACCCCTGGAGCCCTGACCTCCAGAGCACCCTTGGTGCCCCCAGAGCCCCCCTCCAGGGCACCCAAGATTTAGTCAGGGTTATATGGTACAAGTCATGCACAGGTCCCAGGCTGTGAATTTTTGTTTACTACCTGTGACCTGTCCATTACGTTTACTAAAAATACCCATGACTAAATCTTAGCCTTAATCATGAGTAGAGAGAAAGGGAGAGAACATGGGGCATCTGCTCTCCCTTCTTATAGTTCTTTCTCTTCTTTGAGAATCATTTCCAGCTGAGGTTCAGGAGACAAAGTCTCTGTGGATGGGAACCCCCTGCTGTTTCTTTGTCAAGATGTAGATTTTCACCCACATCCTCTTTCCTGCCAAAGAATGGCCACTTAACCAGTGCATTATGTCCATTTGATTTTGTTGACGCCTGGCTGAGGCATCAGCTAGCCTTTTGTCTCTGGGGAACTGGCTTGTGACTGCTCTCCAGACTTGGAACATGTCTTAGTAATATCATACAGTAGAATCTTATAACTTTACATACAGTGTTACCATACATATTTTACAGGACAATAATGATCAGCAAATTATGAGTTTTCAAATGATGCCTCACAAGACATACTTTGTACAAACTTTATCATGGTCCTATAAAAGGGGTGAACATGGGGTACAGACTGCCACAGTGGTCCAAGATGATGAAATGAAATACATAGGAATTAAGGACATTCACAAATCTCACCTTTTTCTGCTCCAAGTGTAAGGCACATTTCTTTGATCTCACCTTCTCTAACACACACATAGCAACAGGCCTATTTATAAAGAAAAACCCACACCCTACCAAAACAAGACACTCTTTTGCACATACTTCTCCCTCTGGGGACATGATTAAATAACAAAACGTGATAGACGTTGCTTAATGCATGACTAGAATGCACTCAGTTATGGGCGATGAGCATGGTATAGAACAGAATAGTATTTAACTGTGATAAACATGATTCCCCATGAAAAAAAATCTAAAACGGTCTTAGGGATGTTTTTCCTAAAGTCAATTCTGGAATCTGAATTTTTCAAATTCTTTTGATTTCATTAAATCACATTTCCTACACATTATAAGAACAACTGAAATATGGTCATTTGAGCAAAGAAATATCTTCATGCGTCATTGAACTGAATAGGACAATTAATTTTTTTCCAAGCTCTACTGAAACAGCAGCATTTCACTTTTTTTTATTAAAAGAAGGGTGTGGGGGAAGGAGTGGCTTTCTCAGTGGTATAACAGCAGCACTTTGTGCTACCATCTGGGAGCCTATATATCAGGAATGGCGTTAGGCTTCTACAGAACACCGGTCTTGAAACTGACGGAAGCTCAGTGTTTGCCTTTTAAGCATAGGAAACTGCCTACTGCACCCTCCCATGACAACCAGCAGCAGAAGAGTTCCAGCTCAAAAGAAAATATATCAATCAACTACCATTTTAGCTACAGGACTGCATGATAGCAAAGGGAGTAAGATGAATCCAGGGTACAGCAGTGAAAAGAGAAGAAGAAATAATATTTAAAAAAAATGGGAAATAAGGCTGAATTATGTGCAAAATAATTTAGATCAGATCTGCAGGTTCTTCTACTACGTATATAATTTAAACCCAAGAGAGGTTAACACAAGCCTCCTAAAACTCTGTCAGCACCTTGCTGTTGCATGAAAGGGTATTTCAGAGGGCTAATATTCTGTCATACTTTTAGCACAGTCAAGGTTTCATTGCCCTTGCAGGAAGCTGGATGTACATGACAATCTGGCAGCAGTAACAGCGGCGGCACATACTTTAATTTACTTCTGTCTACCTTGAAATTCATCTTTGTTACAGTAGCATATCATTAAACTTCTGACAGCTGCTCTTTGGCTCCAGGCTCCTTGGAAAAATAATGTCAGGATGCATATACTTGCTCAGTATGGAGGTACTGCAAAGTATTCAATTACAGAACATTAAAATCTGGGTTGGGTTACAGTCTGCTACACTGTGACAGGCAAGTCTTTAGTTGAATTTTTGCTAGTACTGACAACAGCACTATGTGAAATTTTATGCTTAAATCCTTATTAAAAGATGGAAGGAGTCATTTTCAGCCCCTGAAGAGTTAAAAATGTGAGAGAATATGATCCTCATGAAATTGAGGGAGTATTAAATACTAAAACCAGGCACAGTATGGATAGGAACTGTGTAAAGTTCCACACAGACAGTTTGGCTAATGCACTTTAATCCTGATGAAACACACCCCTATTAATCTAGTCCTGGGTAAAGAGACCAGACAAGACAAGACAGACTCTTCTGATGGTTCTGTGACGTAGGCAAGTCTATAAGACTATGATGCAACCAAAAACACATTTCCATTTGTATTATAATTAGAACTCAGGTCTCTAGAAAAATGCCAGTGCAGAATCCAATTCACCCCTACTAGACTCCTTCAAGACTGGTTTCTCTTCTCTCTGTGTACTGTAGTCCTAGATATTGTGG
Source organism: Natator depressus (assembly GCF_965152275.1). Lineage (NCBI taxonomy): Eukaryota > Metazoa > Chordata > Testudines > Cheloniidae > Natator > Natator depressus. The sequence continues at coordinate 21,418,098 of NC_134242.1, read as the reverse complement.
TTTGTAAAAAAGGAGCTAACTTCCTTGTCACCAGGAAATGTTAAAATTCAGTCCTACAGTTCCAAATGACTTAAGTGGGAATCTATGCACACATCCGAGACAAAACTAGACCTTGCAACAGAAAGGAATGGTTCCAGTATCTTGCCTTGATTCAAATAAATGCATCCATAATAAACTAAATACTTTCTAATCCTGCTTGTGTGTGACATGACAGGTTTTAATGACTCATACTGTGAGTTAAATGCAAAAAATATTCAAGTTCTTGTGGGTTTTACTAAAACAACTCTCTAGCAACTTTACAGATTTTTCCTCTATCCTGATAGAGGCATTAAGGTTTGATCTTGAGGGATGCTCAGGTTGTTCAGTGATACAGCTGCACAAGTAGATATATACTGGATTTACAGAATCTTCTAGTACGTTCCTATACAATCTAAGGGTAAGATAAGGTGAAATAACATTCCGCACTGCAAGTGAGAGAACAAAATATTATCTGTGAAAGGTCACAAGTCTTTGGGTTTTTTTGAAGCATGTGACATACAATACTAAACAATTTATTTCACCATTGTCTATGAAACATGACAGATTCCCTACCTAGGCCTATAAAATGGTTGGAAGCCACTGGGCAAAGGTAAACAATGGTCATCTTCTTCACAGACAACTTTCCATTCTAGATCTACTCTCTACAGTCCACAGTTTATAGCATCTTCACTTCTCATTTAATAGAAAGCTAGAGAAACAAGAAAAATGATGCTCTAAAAGAGCCTTGGGATGAGACCTTGTGATTTGTTTGTTTGAAGCTGAGAAAGATATAGCTCTATCAGAACAATCCTGTAAAGGTCAAATCCTCTATCAGAGCACACATAGCCTGAGAAAACTGTGGACTAAGGAAACCTGCAATACCTAGCACTTTGATTAATACAGCTTAGATTCTCTCTGTTACATGGGTCTGTTTAATTCTGTCCTCAAAACATATAGATGTCTTGACCCTATTTTTGACTGCTCCCAGACATTTAACATTGTGACATGAGTTTAGGAAATTCTGATTAATTGGACCAAGCAAGCTGTTGAATTCTGGTAACTTCCTGGTAATGTATTTTGGAGAAATCCACTTTAACTCCTTCCTCAAACAGATCACTGCTTCAAAAGGAAGGACTGAGAAACGTAGATTAATGACTCATTTCTAGGCTTATCTATAGTAACCTATTATTTGCTTGGGGGGAGAGGATGTTTCTATCCATTTACTCCCAATACTTGAGAATGCAGCAGCTTGAATTCTCACTGGGTTTACCTCCATTCCTAAATGCCCCTACTCCAATTCACGCAAAAAGTACCTAACTGATTTTAAAGCTATCATATCTATACAGTATAACTTAATTTTTTTTAAAAAAATTCATGCAATAAAAAAGCAGAGGTTATTCACAAAATCATATATTTTCCCTCCATTCACTTTGAATAAACCTACATTAAAATCACACTAGGAAATGTCTCACTCTATAATAATCCCAAAAGTAATTAGCATCCCTCAGCTACAGTTTTTTCCACGTCATGTCTGTTTACTTGATGAAGAATCTATATTCAAACTGAAAGTGCTTGAAAATCCGTACTAAGGCTATGTGTACACTAGGAGATCTTAAAGCAGCACAATTGTACTGATGCAGCTATGTCATTGTAAGATCTCTTGTGTAGTTGCTCTGTGCCGATGGGAGAGAACTCTTCCATCGACATAATTAAACAGCTCCCAACGAGCTATGTTGGCAGGAGAAGCTCTTCCATTGACATAGCATTGTGCACACTACCACTTATGTCGGCAAAACTTATGTCGCTCAGGGGAGTGTTTTTTTCATACCCCTGAGCAACATAAGTGGTAGTATAGTCATGGCCTAACTCATTGCTGAAAATTGGTCTCCTTTTCTGTAGTGTGACTGTTTGGGAGTCTCATTGCACGTGTATAAGTGAAAGTCTGAAACAGTTAATTACCAGGTTTCTTCATAAATCTATTCTAAAAGGCAAGTGGTGACTGGATCAGAGAAAAGTCACCCTGATTTACTACAAAAGGTGATTTCAAATAGATTTTCAAATATCAGTAGTGAGGAATTTAGGAAAAGGGCAGCACATCTTATATACCATATATCACATTTCAGACACTGTACCCATCTTTCATATATTTATGGGTGCTTTCCTGCCTGTCTCTTGCTAGTACTATAAATTGCTCTTGAGCTGTTTTGGACAATATCTAATACTTCAAATGGTGGGTGAATGGATCTTGGTATTGTCCAAACAGTGACTAAAAATCATCTTAAAATGGAGACAGGCAGAGATGTTATATAGAAGATGAGGAGAGTCTCTGATGTGCGAAAGACAACGCCATACGTATAGGAAAGTTACATATGTCTTCATTTTTATCACATTCTGCACAGATTGCTACAGCTCAAAAATTTTTATGGCCTGGAATTACCAATCTGTTCAACCTTTAAAATTCAGAATCTTTCACTGATACAAATTCACTGACCTTGAATATTTCTCACACATGGAACACTCTGAACCACTTCTACAGCAGCCTGTGGGGCAATTAGGCAAGTCTCATTAAACCACATATATCAGAATAAAAATGCACCTGTGGCAAATCTTCTCAAACTGACAATGATCAGGGGATCTGCTCATTGCAAACTCTTACTTGCTACCCTCCATCATCACGGACAGATGGTAATGTGAACGTTGAATATAAAGAGCAATTGGGTAGGAGGAATACAACAGATATGTCATCTACTGAATTACATAACTTTCCATGCACAATTGAGAAAGCCTCTTTTCCAAAAATCAGAGTAGTTCCAACATCAAAACTGTGAATAAGATAATACTCATAAGCAGAAAAGACACATCCACAGGCACACTTGTAAATGGTTTCATGTACAAGAACTGACCAAGTTACTTTATTACAAATTGTTTATTAAGAAGGCAAATGCTAAGTGACCTTCAAAGTCTGTGGAAAACGAGTGTACCATTTTTAATGCTGCAGACAACAGTTATGATAAGCATGCTCACATAGAAGGCAACTGAAGAATCTAATTACCTGGAAGGGAGGTCATCATTTATAATAAAAATAGATTTCCAATGTAGGGAACTGGCAGAATGAAGAATTCCCGCTCACTGATTTACGGGAAACAAAGCCATTGCACAAACTGATCACCTTTGTATTTTGTAGGCATGCAATTCTGCCCGAGCAGCTGGGGTGAGGGGAAGTTTTATTTCAGAAATTTCTTCTGCTAAAGTCTAATTATGCACCTTTAGTTGAATGTCTTAAAAACATTATCAAGGTTTTCTCCCCACACCTTTCAGCCCCCTCTTCTTTCTGTATATGTTTCTCTCTCTCTCTTTAAAGGAACCTCAGGTGCCACCTTCTCCCCCTCCCCTTCCTTGCTCCACACCAAAGCTGGCTTCTTCATAGGAGGACTTCTGTTTTCACTGCTATCAGTCTAGTACCTTTTCTGAGCAATAACTTCACCAGCTACATTAAGTTTAACTATAAGGGACACAGTTGCCATTACACAAGACAGAAGCTCACATGATCAAAGGGGAAGAAAGATTTGTTACATATGGTCAACTTCAAACTCCCTCCTCCCATACATGGGTGCCTTTTATATTTTTCCAGGTTGCGTGGTAACCTTAAATACTGAACAGCAATAAACTCTATTACCTAATTTATCTAGGTATTTATTTACCTAGATAAATTAGGTAAATTATCTGGTTTCATACTGCCAAATATTATCTAGCCATATTATATAAAGCTCAGTGGATCCATTTCTGTAAATAATACACTACCACCATATAACTGTACTTGCTTGGTTCTGTACCCAACTTTATACGAAGTGCCTATTAGGGTCTGAAATTTCTGTGTATGGTCTGTGCTTGAAAGTTAATTTTTTTTTTTTTTTTTTTTTACAGTTTGCACAGATTTTTAATTTTTTTTAAATGAGAGAGTGAATTAAAACCAAATCAAAACACTTTTTCGACAGTAAAAAAAATTCTAGAGACAGTTTTCTGAACATGACTACAGCAAAAAAAGGCCAGATTTTGTAGATGAGTTATTCCCTTCTACTCGGTCAGGCACACAAACAGGTCTGCTTCTCTTCTGAGATTATTAATAGCTATATGTTATATTATATCAGTTATAGGTTATCACACAGTTCTTTCTAAGAGGAGATATTTTATTCTTAAGGTAAAGCACTGTAGAGAAAACACATTAAAACCAACAGAACCTACACTCGCTACTAAGTTTACCAGAGATCACCCCCTTTTCCCACAAGGGCTCTGGCCAGTGTTGATCCTTCCAACCCTTCCCAAAGGATTGGAGCCCTCTGTAGACTGGCGGTCCTGTCCCATTTGGGTATGTCTGCACAGCAAAGAAAAACTTACAGCTAGCCCGTACCAACGACTTGGGGGGCCCGGACTGCAGGGCTGTTTTGTTGCTGTGTAGACTTCCGGATTTTCCCACCTTGCAGGGTCCTACAGCCCAGGGGTTCAGCCCAAGAGTAGAAGTCTACACAGCCATGAAACAGCCCCTGTAGTCTGAGCCCCAGAAGCCCGAGTCAGCAGTGGCACGGGCCAGCCACAGGTTTGTTTTGCTGTGTAGACATACCCTTTGTCAGCTTAAAAACTCAGGCTATTTATTCAAAGGTCCTTTCTTTGTCTGTTGATTTCTAGAGAATCTCGTGTGAACCTTTGTAGAGACCATGAATAGGTAATCATCCAGACAACAGGACCCCTCCCCAGGGAAAAACTTCAAAGGGCTGATAACCAGAGGAATTACATTAGCATACTCCCTCCTCCTAAAGAAGCTACATACAATCTCACAATAACACAAACAATTGCATTTTAATACAATGGACCCCAAAAGGTAATAAACTTAATTCAATGAGGTTTGTCCAGGATATTGCAGGAAATTGTCGTCATCTGTCATAATAACCACATAGCCAATGAGAATTCCAGAAAGGTTTGCTGTGTTATTCTGGAGAGCTGTGAAGATGCCTTCCATTTTTTGTGTTAGCCTGAAGGCTTCCACATCCAACAATGTGCAGTATTTTAATCCAAAATGAATATCAGATTTCCCTCAAACTAAAGCTTACATATATCCCTATAGGGAAAATTTTAATACCTGTGATATATGGTAGCGTGCAACAAAACAGAAGTGCAGAGAATTAGAAAACCTGGGAACAAGTGTATTCATGTCATCTTGTTATAATAATTATTATTGTTGTTCCTTGACATCCCAGAGGTAGTGCAGCAGCAGCATTTTTCTGTGCTACCATGCAAGTGAGATGGCTTGGGGACACCCTCATGATTCCTGTTTCAGTGCAAACTTGGCCCTATCTACACTAGAAAGTTTTACCAATAAAACTTTTGCTGGCATGCAGCTGCCAACATTGAGATGTCAGTAGAACACTCTTGGCTGCTCTTGCCAGTGTCGCACGTCCTCACCGAGAGAGGCTGTGTCAGCAGAAAACACAGTACATCACAGGTAGGCATCCCAGTGTCCTCTGGGCCACTGTCCAGCACACTGCCTTGTGGGGCTTTTTGCAGTGTATTGTGGGATATGAACACTACACTCAGGGAATTATGGGTGCCTTAGATCAAGTTCCCACAATTCACTTTCTTCCATCCCATATGTCCCATAATTTTTGTGCCATTTTTAAAAAGTTCCTCATGCCATTTTTCAACCTCAACATTTTGCCAATAGAAATGTGGATAATGCACAGATGAGCAGAGTTCACATCTGTTTTAGAGACAGGGCACATATTCTTCTGTATGTTTGCCAAACTTCAACAACTACCACTACCCAGAGTGTCCCAGTGCTATGATGAAGACAAGACAACTAAGAAGGAAGAATGGATGATGCAAACAGTGCATAAAAACCACAAGGTGCTGTAAGCATTCGCTGACCATCTTCACATGGTGGAGCACCACTTCTGAAATCATGTAATGAGCACTTGGTGGTGGGATCATATTGCAGATCTGGGACAATCAGCAGCGGCTGCAGAAATTTCGGATGCAAAAGGTCCAATTCCTCGAGTTCTGTGCCGAGCTTGCTCCAGCTATCAGCACAGAGACCCCATTATGAGAGCTGCTTCAACAGTGGAAAAGTATGTGGTGATCATGCACAGAAATCCAGGCTGCACACTTCCAATCACTCAGTGTGCTATCAATTTAGTGCTGGCAAATCCGTGGTGAGGGCAGCTGTCAGCCACGAAGCATCTCCTGCTGCACAGGACTCTGACTCTCAGCAATGTTCAGGAAATGATAGAGGGATTTGAAGCAATGGTCTTCCTGAACTATGACGGGGTGATAGACAGGACACCTATACAGATTCATCACCACCCTCACACACCTTGCCTCCAAGGGCTTGGGGCACAGCAAGCCAGCGTGTGAATCTATGGCACTTAGCTTGCTATGCAGTAACATTCCGTGTGGACACTGCCACAGTGCACTAAAAGTTCCAGAGTTATTTGCCGTTTGAAGTGGGAGTATGCCAAAGTGCATCACAGAACTCTAAGTGAGCTGTTGAAGTATCCACATAGGACATTACTGCATGACAAGCCAGTGTTCTGTAGTGTCATATGCTAGCTTGATGTGCACTAATGTCCCATGTAGACAAGCCCTGAGTACGTAAATAGAAAGGGGTATTTTTTCATGGTTATGCAAGTACTGGTGGATCACCAGCGATGTTTCACTGACACTAACGCTGGCTGGTCAGAGAAGGTGCATGACACTCACATCTTTAGAAACACAGGACTTTTTGAGAAGATACAAGCAGGGTCATTCTTCCCAGACTGGTACACTGACCATGCACAAATTGTTGCCATTTTGAAAGGACAGCAGAAGTTTCAGACACCATGATGGGGAGGGGGAAAAATTATACATTAAAAAAAAGTCATGCAATAATATATCTGCCTGACCTCCCTTCCTCTTCCTCTCTGGGCTCATTGGGGTCTGGGTACTGAAGAGCTCCTGGCTCTCCATAGGGTTTGCACCCCCTCTGCAATGAACTCGTCGTTACTGAGGTTCCCGTCCTTGGTCTCGCAAGGGCTTCACAGTCATACTCAGTGTGGTGGTGGGGTACCCGTCTAGTGTAGCATGGAGCTCACCACAGAAGCAGCAAGTATGGGTGGCATTGCCCCAGATTTTCGGTTGGCCTCCTTCACCTGCTGGTATGACTGCCGTAGCTTCTTTGCCTTTACCCAGCGTTGCTTCTCCTCCTTTTCGTAGCCCAGCTCTTGAACCCCCTTTGCAATGTTCACAGAGGCATCTTTATTCCCATGGTTACTCCACAGTTGCGTTTATGATGCCCCTTCTTCCCACAGGTCAAGGAGAACCTGGACTTCCTTCCTGGTCCAGGCAGTAGCACAATTTTAGCTGAAGCTCATCTTTGTGCAGAGCCATACCTGTCTGCTCGAAGAGGTGGGCTAGTAGCTGTGCTTGCAAAAGAAAACAGGCATTTCCAAAACATGGTAGGGATCTGAAGAGGGGTAGTGCTCAGTGAGAGCCCTGGGCAGAGGAGTTCAAAACTGGGTCAGGTGCAGTCACTGTCACAAGGATAGGGACATTGTAGGACTGTTGCTAAAGGACTATTTTTACCAGTACAGGTAATGCAGCATCCACTCTGGCATTTTGCCAGCAGAAGTGTTGGTAGAGGACTTACGTCATTTGAGAAGATGGTTTTATTTTGGTGAGAGAAAGTCTGGGTTTTGCATAAAATTTGGGTGTGGATGTCTGCAATCTTGTGCTGACAAGACAACTTTTGATAGCAAAACTTTGTAATGCAGACCAGGCCTTAGATTCACTGCAGATAGCATATCTTCTCAGAATAATGTGACAGTCTATTCACATTACAATGCAAGAAAAGTTTGTGTTGATTGAAGTAGATATCAAAACTCTGCCTTCAGACACGTGTGCCACGTCAACTGATTTCAAAGAGTACCGAACGCATGTATGAGTCCTGAATTTGGCACTAGATATTTAGGATCTGATTGTGCTCTCACACCAGCATGAATCAGGAATAACCCAACTGGAGTCAGTAGAACAACTCTGGTACAAAAACTTTGTGAATAAGAAGATAGGCAGGCTCTTAATATCTATATGTAATAGCAGAACATAACTGGGGTTGTGAGACCCTAATATAAGACCTCTATATGACATTAGAAATGTTAGGAATTTGCCCCTTAAAGCAAAGAAACATGTTTTAAAATAGTTATATGCAAAGAAACACTTTAAGAGCATTCCCTTAGTGCATTACATTTTTGCCGTACTTGGTATACTTTTCCTGTTATAAAAAAAGTAGTACTTTTCCCATAAAAGACTATTCAAGCACATAGAACAATTTGTGCGTATGAATTATACCATTTTTGATCACTGTGTAATTTAAAAAACCCTCAAAAGCAGTTTTCAGTATTTTAGACTAATAGTAATTCACAGAAAAAGGATGATGCAAGAAAGGTATCATAGAATCATAGAATATCAGGGTTGGGAGGGACGTCAGGAGGTCATCTAATCCAACCCCCTGCTCAAAGCAGGGCCAATCCCTAACTAAATCATCCCAGCCAGGGCTTTGTCAAGCCTGACTTTGAAAACCTCTGAGGAAGGAGATTCCACCACCTCCCTAGGTAACCCATTCCAGTGCTTCACCACCCTCCTAGTGAAAAAGATTTTCCTAATATCCAACCTAAACCTCCCACACTGCAACTTGAGACCATTACTCCTTGTTCTGTCATCTGGTACCACTGACAACAGTCTAGATCCATCCTCTTTGGAACTCCCCTTCAGGTAGTTGAAAGCAGCTATAAAATCCCCCCTCATTCTTCTCTTCTGCAGACTAAACAATACCAGTTCCCTCAGCCTCGCCTCATAAGTCATGTGCTCCAGCCCCCTAATAATTTTTGATGCCCTCTGCTGGACGTGTTCCAATTTTTCCACATCCTTCTTGTAGTGTGGGGCCCATACTGGACACAGTACTCCAGAGGAGGCCTCATCAATGCCGAATAGAGGGGAATGATCTCGTCCCTCCATCTGCTGGCAATGCTCCTATTTATACAGCCCAAAATGCTGTTAGCCTTCTTGGCAACAAGGGCACACTGTAGACTCATATCCAGCTTTTCGTCCACTGTAACTCCTAGGACCTTTTCTGCAGAACTGCTGCCTAGCCACTCGGTCCCTAGTCTCCAGAGTTAAAAAATTCTGTTTTATGACACACACAAGATTGAGCACTAACAGCATGACTGTCATCCTGCAAACAGTGCACACGTAATTCTGAAACAAGAAAAATGTACGCAACATTAGCTTCACAAAGTCTTTAGTCAATCAGAAGTCTCATAATCATGAGAAAATTAACCTGGTTCCAAGGAGACGTGTAAAGTTTGAATTAGTATTCACACTGGATTATCAGGGATATATTAAGTCTATAATTACAGTAATCCACAGCTGCTTCAATTGTAGAAAATAATGAACTGTCCAGTGAGAACTGGTGTCCATGAAGTGGAAAGAAGAGGCCATCTGTTGTAGAGCTTTGCTCTGATTTTATGCTTTGAGCACAGATAGCTTGCTCTTCCTTGACGTAGTCTATATCTGGATGTATGGCTACAAGCGCTTCCACATAATTACATCACAAAATGGAAAAGGTAAAACTAATGGATAAATGCTGATGATTTATGGTTCTAAATTCTGCATTTTAGTTACTTCCCCAAGATGGCACTTTTCACTCTTTAAATAGGTTGTTTATTTAAATATCCTAGGATAAGAAGCAAGTAAGTCAACATAATTTGTAATATAAAATGATATGCTCTGTTCCTTCCCTCTCTCCAAAACACTAGTCAGATGAAAATTTTTTATGTAATATCAAGCTTATAGCAGAATAGTTGTACGGCATTTGTGGAGAAAATAATATCTGCTTCTGCTCCATGTCTTGGAGCAGAAAAGGTGGAAATAAACATAAAATAATATATTGCATCTTGCACTAGGGATATATTTCTATACTACCTTTCCTCTAAATATCTCATTCTACAAAGATCAATGAATTAAGATACAAACTCCATGTCAGGCAGTTAGTAATAAGCCCATTTTACAAATGCGGAAATTGAAGCAAAGAGAGGTTAACTGATTTGCGTGATGTACACTAAGTGGCAGGGCCACAAACAGAACCTCAAATCTTCATTTATAATTAATAGATTACAAGGCTAGAAAGGACCATTGTCATCATATATTCTGACCTTCTGCATAAAACAGGACAAAGGACTTCCCTGGATTAATTCCTGTATGAATTACAGCAAATCTTTTAGAAAAACATTGAATCTTGATTTAAAAATTTCTATTGGATGACAAATTCACCACAGCCAATGGTAAACTGTTGCAATAGTTAATTACCCTCATTGTTAAACATGTTTCAGAGTAGCAGCCGTGTTAGTCTGTCTTTGCAAAAAGAAAAGGAGTACTTGTGGCACCTTAGAGACGAACCAATTTAGGTGTCACAAGTACTCCTTTCCTTTTTGTTAAACATGTGTGCTTCATTTCGAGTTAAACCTGTCCAGCTTCAAGTTCCAACTATTGGAACTTGTAATACTCTTGTCTACGAGATTGAAAGGGTCTCTATTAACAAATTTCTCTTCCCCATTTAGGTACTTCTAAACTGTGATCAAATTGCCCCTTAACCTTCTCTTCAATAAACTAAATAGATTGAGCCCTTTGTTCTCTCACTATTAAGGCATGGTTTTCTAATCCTTTAATCATTCTTATGTAGCAGCACAGGAGCTAGCAAATAGAGCTGTAAACAGGGGAGTTTGAGTGGGAGTTCTGTTGGAGGAGAAGGTATTTGTATTTGGTTTTGTATTTGTATTATTTGTATGTATAGAGGTTTGTAGGGGCTTTGTGCTGGGAGAGAAGCTGAGCCCTGATTAGGGGGCGGGGCTTCTCTGACTAGGGGTCCTATAAAGGTAGCCAGCCAGTCAGGCAGTGGCACAGACAGCTTTAGCAGCACAGGAGCTGGCAAGCAGAGCTGTAAACAGGGGAAGTGTCAGTGGGAGTTTGTGTTGTGGTGCCTGTTGGGGGTTTGTTTTTGCTGTGGGTGGTGGTGTTTTGGTGTGGTTTGTGTTTCCCAGATTAACAGGATTTAGGTGGGAAGGCGATGACAGATACAGAGGCAGCAGTGGGAGTGACTCATGAAGTGGAAGACACAATGAAGATGACTGGATGTGGAAGCTGCGGTATGTACGTGATCCTGGAGGGGGCACCTGGTAAGAGTTTTGTCTGCATGAAATGCTGTCTGATAGAGCTCATGGAGGAAAAGATCCGAGGTTTGGAGATGCAGGTGGGAAGTCTGGTTGAATTTAGAAAGGGGTTCGAGCAGATTATGGAGCAAAGACATGAGGTGTCTGAAGGGAAAAGCTCAGACTTGCAGATGGAAGCAGGACTGAGGAATTCTGAGGGGAGACTGCTGGGTGAGGAAAGTGGTCAGTGGAAGCATGTGACTAAAAGAACCAGGCAGAAGAAGAGACGGGCTAGTGAAGTAGAAATAGAGCTCAAGAACAGGTTTGCAGAGTTGGAAAATGAAGAAGGGGCTCAGCAGGTAGCCACTGAAGGTGGAAGGGCAAGGAAGAAGAGAAGAGCGGCTAGTCCTATAGGAAAAGGGGAAGAGTCAATGGAGACTACACCAAATATGAGCCCCAGGAGGATACAGGATGGGTTGAAGAGGATTACAAGGGAGAATAGGAATGGAAAGAATTTGCAGCCAGAGGGAACAAGGGATAGACTAGAGAATAGCACCGTCACCAGGAAAAGGCAGGTCTATGTGATCGGGGACTCTTTACTGAGAAGAATAGACAGCCCTGTAACCAGAGCTGATCCAGAGAATAGAAGGGTATGCTATCTTCCAGGTGCAAAGATACGGGATGTAGACCTGAGGTTGAAAAGGATCCTAAAGGGAGCGGGAAAGAATCCCCTAATTATCCTTCATGTGGGAACAAATGATATGGCTAGATTCTCGCTGGAAAGTACTAAGGGAGACTATGCTAGGCTGGGGAAGATGCTTAAGGAAATCGAGGCTCAGGTGATCTTTAGTGGGATTCTGCCTGTTCCTAGAGAAGGGCAACAAAGGTGTGACAAGATTATGACCATCAACAGATGGCTTAGGCAGTGGTGCTATAAGGAGGGCTTTGGGATGTATGGCCACTGGGAGGCATTCATGGACAGAGGACAGTTCTCTCGGGATGGACTTCATCTGAGTAGGGAAGGAAATAGACTTCTAGGATGGAGGCTGGCACAACTGATTAAGAGACCTTTAAACTAAGAATTTGGGGGAGATGGCTGGGAGATGTCCAGGTAATCTCCATGCCGGATTTTAGCATTGAGAGGGAAGAAAACAAAGAAAGAAAGGATACAGCTGTGGATAGGAGAATGTATATAAGGAGGAAGGGCAGTGTGGATACCAATCTAATAGGTTATACTGGCTGTAGAATGACCATGCCTAACAGGGCACAGAATGTGAGCGAGGCCAAACAGCAAAAATTAAGATGTTTGTACACCAATGTGAGGAGCCTAGGTAACAAAATGAAGGAACTAGAGCTACTGGTGCAGGAAGTGAAACCACATATTATAGGGATAACAGATACATGATGGAATAGTAGTCATGACTGGACTACAGGTATTGAAGGGTATGTGCTATTTAGGAAAGACCGAAATAAAAGTAAAGGTGGTGGAGTAGCATTGTATATCAGTGATGAGGTAGAATGTAAAGAAATAGGAAGCGATGGAATGGATAAGACAGAGTCCATCTGGGCAAAAATTACATTGGGGAAGAAATCTAGAGCCTCCCCTGGGATAGTGCGTGGGGTATGCTGTAGACCACTGGGATCTAATTTGGATATGGATAGAGCCCTCTTTAATGTTTTTAATAAAGTAAATACTAATGGAAACTGTGTGATCATGGGAGACTAACTTCCCAGATATAGACTGGAGGAGGAGTGCTAGTAATAATAATAGGGCTCAGATTTTCCTAGATGCGATAGCTGATGGATTCCTTCATCAAGCAGTTGCTGAACCAACTAGAGGGGATGCCATTTTAGATTTGGTTTTGGTGAGTAGTGAGGACTTCATAGAAGAAATGGTTGTAGGGGACAATCTTGGTTCAAGTGATCATGATCTAATTCAGTTCAAACTGAACCGAAGGATTAACAAAAATAAATCTGCAACTAGGGTTTTTGATTTCAAAAGGGCTGACATTCAAAAATTAAGGAAATTAGTTAGGGAAGTGGATTGGACTGAAGAACTTATGGATCTAAAGGCAGAGGAGGCCTGGGATTACTTTAAATCAAAGCTGCAGAAGCTATTGGAAGCCTGCATCCCAAGAAAGGGGAAAAAATTCATAGGCAGGAGTTGTAGACCAAGCTGGATGAGCAAGCATCTCAGAGAGGTGATTAAGAAAAAGCAGAAAGCATACAGGGAGTGGAAGATGAGAGGGATCAGCAAGGAAAGCTACCTTATTGAGGCCAGAACATGTAGGGATAAAGTGAGACAGGCTAAAAGTCAAGTAGAGTTGGACCTTGCAAAGGGAATTAAAACCAATATTAAAAGGTTCTATAGCCATATAAATAAGAAGAAAACAAAGAAAGAAGTGGGACCGCTAAACACTAAGGATGGAGTGGAGGTCAAGGATAATCTAGGCATGGCCCAATATCTAAACAAATACTTTGCCTCAGTCTTTAATAAGACTAAAGAGGATCTTAGGGATAATGGTAGCATGACAAATGGGAATGAGGATATGGAGGTAGATATGGTAGATATCTGAGGTAGAAGCAAAACTTGAACATCTTAATGGGACTAAATCGGGGGGCCCAGATAATCTTCATCCAAGAATATTAAAGGAATTGGCACATGAAATTGCAAGCCCATTAGCAAGAATTTTTAATGAATCTGTAATCTCAGGGGTTGTACCGTATGATCGGAGAATTGCTAACATAGTTTCTATTTTTAAGAAAGGGAAAAAACGTGATCCGGGTAACTACAGGCCTGTTAGTTTGACATCTGTAGTATGCAAGGTCTTGGAAAAAATTTTGAAGGAGAAAGTAGTTCAGGACATTGAAGTCAATGGTAAATAGGACAAAATATAACATGGTTTTACAAAAGGTAGATCGTGCCAAACCAACCTGATCTCCTTCTTTGAGAAAGTAACAGATTTTTTAGACAAAGGAAACGCAGTGGATCTAATTTACCTAGATTTCAGTAAGGCGTTTGATACTGTGCTACATGGGGAATTATTAGTTAAATTGGAAAAGATGGGGATCAATATGAAAATTGAAAGGTGGATAAGGAATTGGTTAACAGGGAGACTACAGCGGGTCCTACTGAAAGGTGAACTGTCAGGCTGGAGGGAGGTTACCAGTGGAGTTCCTCAGGGATCAGTTTTGGGACCAATCTTATTTAATCTTTTTATTACTGACCTCGGCACAAAAAGTGGGAGTGTGCTAATAAAGTTTGCGGATGATACAAAGCTGGGAGGTATTGCCAATTTAGAGAAGGACCGGGAAATCATACAGGAAGATTTGGATGACCTTGTAAACTGGAGTAATAGTAATAGGATGAAATTTAATAGTGAGAAGTGTAAGGTTATGCATTTAGGGATTAATAACAAGAATTTTAGTTATAAGCTGGGGACGCATCAATTAGAAGTAACGGAGGAGGAGAAGGACCTTGGAGTATTGGTTGATCATAGGATGACTATGAGCCGCCAATGTGATGTGGCCGTGAAAAAAGCTAATGCGGTCTTGGGATGCATCAGGAGAGGTACTTCCAGTAGAGATAAGGAGGTTTTAGTACCATTATACAAGGCACTGGTGAGACCTCATCTGGAATACTGTGAGCAGTTCTAGTCTCCCATGTTTAAGAAGGATGAATTCAAACTGGAACAGGTCCAGAGAAGGGCTACTAGGATGATCCAAGGAATGGAAAACCTGTCTTATGAAAGGAGACTCAAGGAGCTTGGCTTGTTTAGCCTAACTAAAAGAAGGTTGAGGGGCGATATGATTGCTCTCTATAAATATATCAGAGGGATAAATACTAGGGAGGAAGAGGAATTATTTAAACTCAGTAAGCTCTTGTGGACACAAGAACAAATGGAAATAAACTGGTCATTGGGAAGTTTAGACTTGAAATTAGACAAAGGTTTCTAACCATCAGAGGAGTGAAGTTTTGGAATAGCCTTCCAAGGGAAGCAGTGGGGACAAAAGACCTATGTGGCTTTAAGATTAAACTCGCTAAGTTTATGGAGGAGATGGTATGATGGGATAACATGATTTTGGTAATTAATTGATCTTTAAATATGCATGGTAAATAGACCCAATGGCCTGTGATGAGATGTTGGATGGGGTGGGATCTGAGTTACTACAGAGAATTCTTTCCTGGGTATCTGGCTGGTGAATCTTGCCCATATGCTCAGGGTTTAGCTGATCGCCATATTTGGGGTCAGGAAGGAATTTTCCTCCAGGGCAGATTGGAAGAGACCCTGGAGTTTTTTCACCTTCATCTATAGCGTGGGGCATGGGTCACTTGCTGGAAGATTCTCTGCTCCCTGAAGTCTTTAAATCACCATTTGAGGACTTCAATAGTCAGACATAGGTGAGAGGTTTATCGCAGGAGTGGGTGGGTGAGATTCTGTGGCCTGTGTTGTGCAGGAGGTCAGATTAGATGATCATAATGGTCCCGTCTGACCTTAGTATCTATGACTCTTCCCTGAACCCTCTCTAATTTATCAACATTCTTCTTGAATTGTGGAAACCAGAACTGGGCACAGTATTCCAGTAACAATCGTACCAGTGCCAGATACAGAGGTAATAGAACCTGTCTACTCCTATACAGGGCTCGTTTTCACTATGGGCTAAATCGGCACTGCTGCAATCGATGCAGCGGGCATCAATTTAGCGATCTAGTGAAGACACAATAAGTCGATTGGAGAGCACTCTCCCGTCAACTTCAGTACTCCACCTCAACAAGAGGCGGAAGCTAGGCTGACAGGAGTGCATTTTCTGTCGACATAGTGCAATGTAGATACCGCTGTAGGTTGACGTAAGTTAAATCAACTTAAGTTTCATAACTTATGTAACTTAACTAGTGTAACTTAAATCAATTTACAAGGTTACTTTAGACAAGGTCTCAGTATTCCCCTGGTTGTGCATCCAAAGATTGCATTAGTGCCTCTGGACACAGCATCACACATTAACATATCCACTTATGACCCCCAAGTCTTTTTCAGAGTCACTGCTTCCCAGGATAAAGTTCCCTATCCTGCAAGTATGGCTTGCATTCTTTGTTCCTAGATGTCTGACTTCACAACTGGCCATATTGAAACTATATCGTTTACTTGTGTCCAGCTTACCAAACAATCCAGATCACTCTCAGTGACCTGTTCTCTTAATTATTTACTGTTCCCCCAATCTTTGTCATCTGCAAACTTTATCAATCATGATTTTATGTTTTCTTCCACGTCATTTAAAAAAAAATTAAAT
Source organism: Natator depressus (assembly GCF_965152275.1). Lineage (NCBI taxonomy): Eukaryota > Metazoa > Chordata > Testudines > Cheloniidae > Natator > Natator depressus. Next base: position 21,401,563 of record NC_134242.1, on the reverse strand, counting down.
AGCATAGGGCTAAGAACAGATCCCTCTGGGACCCCACTAGAAACAGACCCCTCCCCTCCATTCGATTATGATTCCCCATTTATAGTTACTTTAAGACCTATCAGTTAGGCAGTTTTAATTCATTTTATGTATGCAATGTTGATTTCATATCATTCTAGATTCTTAATCAAAATATGTGGTATCAATTCAAATGCCTTATAGAAGTCTAAATATAATAAATCAATACTATTACCTTTATCAAGCAAATTTCTAATCTCACCAAAAATGATATCAAATTAGTTTAATAATATCTATTTTCCACAAACCCAGGATGATTGGCATTAATTATATTGCCCTCCTTTAATTCTTTATTAATTGAATCCCATTTCAGCAAGCCCAGGATTGATGTCAGGGTAACAGGCCTATAATTACCCAGGTCACCCTATTTACTCTGTTTAAATATAAGTACAACATTAGCTTTCTTCCAGTCCTCTGGAACTTCCCCAGTGTTGCAAGACTTTTTGAAAATCAACATTAATGGTCCAGAGGACTCCTCAGCCAGCTCTTTTAAAACTTCTGCATGCAAGTTATTTGGACCTGCTGATCTGAAAATGTCTAACTTTAATACCGTTTTTTTAACGTCATCTTGATCCTTTTAATCCCATGTTGTAACCATGTTCTCTCTGTATGCTGCAGCCCGGTAAGACCATACACAAGAAAAATACTTGCAATACCTCCATATCCTGCCTCTGACATTAAAACAACAAACAAATTTGTCATGAATATATACCAAACTTAAGAATGGTCACTGTATGCAAGGATGGGAGACCTGGATCAGATGCAACGAAGAGTGTTCTGGTGAAGTGCAAGAGAGAAGATTGTGTTATTTGCATTTTTTCTACTCATCATAATAGTTATGTCAACCACCCAGCCTAGGTGCAGAATTCCTCCCCCACTTTGTGTATTTTGTGGTCTGAATGGCATATTCAGATTCTGCACCACTTAAGCAGTCACTTAAGCACTCATGCCTGAAAGGTCTGAACTGCATGTAAATTGATAATGTTTTCCTGATTCTGCAACCAGCGGGAAGCAGGTCCGAAAGGTGTGAACACTCCCTAATCTTTTTAAGTTGATTAACTCTAGAACTTAACAACAACTTGCCAAATGTTTAGCACTAACTGTGTCATGGGAAGAGGTGGAAGTCAAGTCCACAGAGGAAGGAACTGGGAGTTGATTCATGGAAGAAAGTGCAGAGGGAAGAAAGGGGGAGACACACAAAGACAGGAACAGAGGAGAGAACAGAGAAAGGTAGCTGCGGAAGGAAGAGGAAAAACAGGCAGAATTAGTAGCAATCCTAGAGATGAGCATGTTTTTCCAGTGAATGATGCAGAACACAATAATTAAGCACTGATCACATAAAAAAAGTGAAGGCCCTATTGCTGCTCAAATAATTATTTTAACTACAAGGATTATTACCGCATAAAGGATATATTCTATACTTGATCTCCGTGCAAACTTCCTTTTGACATTAGTGGCAGATCTGCTATGGATTGAGGATAGTATGCATTCCTAAACTTATACTCCAGCTCACGGACCATAGATGAAAAACAGAATGCATTACTAAATAAATAAATTCTGGCTAAAAGTTATCAGAATTATTACCATGGATGACTACTGAGATATCCAAATTTATATAAACATAGGATGAAATCCTGGCCCCAGTGAAGTCAATATAGGTTTGCCATTGATGATTGATCATTTTTATTTTATTCTAATTGTTTTATTGACCCATACCAGTATGGAATTTAAGAAAATACCAGTAAATAAATTAGAGAGAGAGAGAACAGAACAACAGAGTAATGTGAGTTTTGACCTCACAAATTTAGATAGAAGTACATGCATCCATTAATATTCAGATTTCATGGGCACATATATGAACTGTGAATCAAAAAACCTAATTATACATCTGAGCCAACGGTCACTGACCACCTATCATTTTTAGGCAGCCTAAAAATAAGATGACTAGATTACTTTTCAAAACTATGTAGACAAGAGGCACAACAAGGGAACAAGTAATTTATGATGTCCCAGCTAGACTATTAATTATGAAACTAAAGCTTATTATAATTAGGGTAATACATTTTTAAAAATCCTGGTACATTTGTAGGCCTAGATTCCTATTTTGCCAAAGAAAAAAACCAAACAATTAGAGACCTTTGGAAGCCAGAGTAGACCTTTTGGATTTAAGCATGGTTGCAAGTATCAAGATGATACTAATATTCTGGTAGTAAACATAGGTACAGCCCCTTGCCAGAATGTATGATTTACACCTAATGGAACATAAGAAAAATTTTTGAATGAGGAACCAAAGAAAGAAAAATAGGAATGTCAAACTTAATCCCAGTTTTACTGATAATTTACTAGATAAATCCCTTAGAAGTACAATTGACTATGGTCAACCAGTTACAGAAGCAATTGTACTTGAATCAGCTTACAGTAATGAGATTAATACATACAAACAATTTAATGAATCATTAGATCAAAAGCTTTCACTAATTCTGTAAAACAGTTCTAGGACTTTAGCAACTGACAATGCAAGGTCATTATTATGTCTCAACAAATTGCGAGCACTGTGGTTTCAAGTGACTGCTACGGTACTAACACATTAATAAAAATGATAAAGTCTATTTGCTGAGCATCTATAGTTTTCTCAATAAACCTTCACCCAGGCAGGAAGAACTGAAGTCAGATGATATTCTTTTTTAACATCAGTACAACCAGCTTTAAACAATGAGGAATCAAATCACTGTGCTAATTCAATTTAGGGGAAAATGTACTTATAAACGATTACAAAACACACTGAAATAGCAACAAGGGTGTTTTTCCTTTTTAAATTTTCTTCTTTCCTTTCGAACAACAAATGAGTGATTATATAGTGATATTTTGGTCTAAATGGTTTCTTCTGGATCAATGATTTGACAGATCATCTCTTTCAGCAATTCCAGTTAATCTGAAAGCATATTTACTAGGCTGAATCCAAGACAACTAGAATGCTGCAGTTTGAGCTGAGAGACCGGAGAAATGTGCGTGTATCTATGTATTACAGGCAGCGCTCACTATTAGTAAGGTTGCTTAACACTTCCCATTATAAGACTCTGTTTTCAGTTATTTAGAACTGTGCCAAACTTTAACCATTTGCGCTGAAATTCTACATGTCAGGTGTCTACCTCAGGCTGGTTTTTTTAAATTTCATTTCAGACAAAAATAGTTCCATTGTTTCCAAGAATGAGGCTAGAGAAAATAAATTGTTTTCCCCCCCTGTTAAAAAATTCTGGTGATCTTTCTTTTGCACAACATTACTGCCCCAATACTTCAGAGCATGGACTTTAAATTTGGAAGACGATGACTTTTGTGTCAGGGATGAGCCATTTGCCATCCCGGTGAAAGTCTGCTAAATGTGGCCACTTCCTTGGTATTAAATGCTAAACTCTCTGAAGATTCCATACTCACTGAGCAAGCTTGAGTCTCTCACGTCTCCTTGTGCTGACCAGGCTTTGCCTACACCATCCCCACAGAGCAGGCTCCATCCCCTCCCAGGTAACAAATGTGATTGGACTGTGCATGCACAGATTGAGCATGCTCCCTCCAGCCCAGGACAAGAAGGGTGAGCCCAAACTATTCCTGTAATGACTGTTCCCCAGCTGCTCTGGAATGCGGAGCAGGGAGCTTGTCTCCCCTGTGTGAACAATGCCTCCACCAGCACCCAGGCAGTGTGGAGGAAGAAGCCGTCTGATTAAAAGGCAGAGGAGATAAAAACTGGACCAGGCAGCACAGAAAGGAGTAGATTGGGATAAGAAATCTGCTGAGAGTGGGACTGAAGGAGAGGAGAGAAAATTGTGCCTATGAGTAGCTAGGAAAGGGGACTGGGACTGGGACCCAGTGTGGGAGAGGAGACAGAGAATGGGATACCGTGAGGGAAATCGGGTGTGGGGGGGAGAGAAAGAGACTGGGAGCCAGTTCACTGACAGAGGGAACATAGAGTGAGGAACTGGGAAGAAGGGGAAGGTGAAACTGGCTAGACAAGGAGTCTTGGACTTAGGAAGAAAACAAGGAAGGAGGAACAGATCTGACAAGGAGCTGTGGTATGTGGGGAGAAGTGGGACAGTGATGGGGAGGAGGGCGGAAGATTGAGATTAGATGAGGATCCTAGGAAGGGAGACTAGCACTAGGAGCTAGCAGCGGCAGGAATGGAGGACAGGGGGACTGGATGAGGTGCTGGGGCAGGAGAGGAACTAGAATTGGTTGGGCAAAAAGACTGGGGAAGAAGCTTGAGTAGTGGTGACTGGGACTGGGTAGGCAAGAAGACTGGAACTGGGTCCTGGGATAAGAATCCAGGATGGGGACAAACAGCATTGGGACAAGGACAGGTTGGAGGGAACAGGGTAGACGGTGGTCAAGCTTGGGGCATGGGCAGAAGAGTCTGTGCCCACTAGAACACACTCCTTTTGAGAGCCTGGAATGGAACCCAAGATTCCTGCGCCTCACTATTTCTCTGCTGTCAGCAAATATCTATGAAACTCACTGGCAAAGTGTGTGTTGTCCCCCTTGTATTGGTGGCCCATAGAGAATGACAATCTATTATTGCGGTCAGCTCCTCCATTAGTTCAAGTGGCAGAGTTCTAAAGTTTCCCATCTGCCAGTAACCCATGTGGTTAGTGAGGCAGAGTGGCCTCCCTCTGAGGCAGAGAGGGAGGGACCACTCTCTGAGCCCTGGTGGGTGGAGCCACACCATGGCCACCCCTCCCACTGGAAGATAAGAAGCAGGACAGGAAGTATAAAGGGTGGGTCTGGGAGCTCAGGTGGACTACAGCTGCCAGAGGAGACAGAGGCCTTCCACTCGCTCCTGAGGCTGGAGACTGAAGAGAAGCCCCAGTGAGCTGAGGACTGGCCAGAGCTGCTGGAGCCACTAGCTGACTGAATCACTGAGGAGTTGCTGGGACTGCTGCTGGCTATCTATTCCAGGGAGACAGAGAATACCCATGGATCCAGGCACACCCCGAGGGGAGGAAGTGGCCCAGGGACAGCCAACTCCAGTCTGGCTGCATTACTGCCTGAAACCCAGTCAATGTGTGTAGCTGGATCCCCGCTGACCCAGTGGCAGTACAATCCACCACTACAGGGTGACAACACGGTGCCACATGATGGAATTTCTGTATTTTTAGTTTGCTTTTCTAAAAATCTAGGAAATCACACACAAAAACTCCCTTTACATGAAAAGAACATTATTCATGTTGCAAAGTCAACTACTCAAAGATTAGGAAATGATAAAAGCAAAAACTATCATAATGCATAGGCACAAGGGGACCAAATGAAGGTTGCAAAAGCAACCTTCATTCTGGTATTTCCTAACTTCTGAATGCTTGACTTTGTAACCTTAATTTTCTTTTAACATAGATTTTCTGTGTGTAACGTTTATTTATAAATAATAGACATCAGATTTAGACCCCTTTTGAAGTTGTGCTCTCAAAGAAGAGAAAAGGCATTTATACACAAAGGAGAGAAGGAAGAAAAAGAAGCAGAAAAAGAAAAAACTCAGTAATTTACATAGTAAGGGCAAGATCAAGTTTTCCCTAAACAAAATCTGTTTCATAAACAATTATGTGGAATGATCCCAATATATTTTCAAAAGTACAAGAAAACTAACAAATAGAAAATGAGCATGAACTATCAGATAACTATGTATTGTTGATATGTAAAATTGTAAGTTCTCATTTATCCTCTATACTTATAAATAGTCCATGTAGAACCAAGTTAGAGGCCCAGAAGAATCCCCGTAATGTAGGAGAGTTCTCCACTGGAGTAGGGATGGCAGAGAAGACCTATGAAGACATCTGGTAGAGCTCCCAGAATAGGATATGTTCAATGGTAGGAAGCAAGGCAGTTGGAACCCATGTTGGGAGCCAGCCAAGACTGATGTAACTGTTCAAGTTGTGCTGAGGGCTGGATCCAGAATTTGAAGGTTGCAAAAGGCAGCTTAAAGCCACTTTTTGTCTTCCCCTTGACCCCTCCCTCACCTAGGCTGTGCTGCTCAAGAGACAACTCAGAATTCCAGCCCAAATTCACAAATACCAACCGTTAGTGGATACTAGAGTATGCTCATAATGGCCTTACCGAGACATGTTCAGTGAGATGGATGAGCTTGGGACAGCCTGAAGGTGGGGTGATTAAAGGTGGAGGGAGAGACTGCAGCTGGGTGATATTGTACTGGAGGGGAGGAAGATCCTTGAGCAGCCATTCTGCCCCTGCTTCTCCTTGTCACTCTGGACAATATCATAGGAGTGTGCCCCCCCCACCCCTAACTGTTCCCCCTTGAACCACTGTGCTCCCATTCAGTCTCCCTCACCTCCCTACCAGAAGGGCTCCAAGTAATCTGGCTGCTGCTGCTGCCTCCTCCTCACTTTCTCCTCTCTGGATGCTTCATGACAGCTGGACACCAGCAGGGTGTACCACTGAGAGCTGAACAGTCGATCTCCTTGCCATCAGTGCTGGGGTCACAGCAGCCCCCAATGGCTGGAAAGAGTCACTGCAGAGGAAACCTTGCTCTGTCGCTGTAGCCCTGCTGAGAATAAGAGAGGCTCAAGCTGGAGCAAACAGACATGAAATCTCACAGTACACTCCAGACAGCAAATTGCATTTTCTTATTTCCAAGATTACTAAAGAAGAGAACACGTAAGATTCTGACTCCACCAAGATGCTGTTCCCTTCCCCTCCAGAAGACCTGGCTCGGAGTTTGAGAAAGCTTGTACTCTACAGGAGGAGTCTAACACTGAAAATACTCCTAAGGAAAATGAAAGGCCCAAACAAATGTCAGATGACCTTAAAAACATTGCATTAAGGAATCCCATTAAAAAAACTCTCTCTATGGTATATCCAGTATTGTAATTAAAAGAAGGTAAGAATAATGGAGATAAACCACTTCAGGATTTTTTTAAAAAAAAGAAAAAGTATTTGATGTGGCAGAGCCTACGGGTTAATCCAGGATCTGCAGATGTGTTCTGCAGTGCCTATCAGTTAGCAGAACATGAGAGATTAATAAGTAGCTGGCGAAACAGCAGCTGGTAGCAGCAGTAGTTACTGGAATCCCCTGTTATCTCTCTGATAGCTCTAACAAATACTGGGCATGACCAGCTAAAAGGAAAAATGCAGCCATCTAATCTTTTAAACAAATTTAACACATGGGCCTGATGACATTTTCCTTTAGCAATGGATATGGAAATTAAATATTATCAAGGTAACGACTTTGATGATTCAGTGAGCTCTGTTTAAAAAACAATTTTAGCTCCTTTATTGAAGTTCATTCCTCACTAAGTTTTTGAGAAGGCCAATATGTCAACCTATGCTACAAATAATGGGGAAGAAGTTGGTTCAGAAAGGGTAGCATTCGCTATTTTTAACTCAGCACCACTCAAGAATGAAATAAATTCCTGTTGCCTGTAACTCTTCTGCAGTGCAGGACCATTCACCCAGAAAAAACACATTTTTCTTGCTTGTCAGATTTGGGGATCCTGGTGGATAATCAGCTGAACATAGCTCATAGTGCAACACTGTGCATAAAAGGGCTAATGTGATCCTTGGATGTCTGAACAGGGGAACATCAAGCAGGAGTAGGGAGGTTATATTACCTCTATACAGGGCACTGGTACAACCACTATTAGAATAGTGTGTCTGGTTCTGGTGCCCACTTTTCAAGAAGGATGTTGAAAAATTGGAAAGGATTCAGATAAGAGCCATGAGAATTATTAAAGAATTGGAAAACATGCCGTATAATGATAGACAAAATAGACTGAGCTCCTTGAGTCTAACAAAGAGACGGTTAAGGGGTGACTTGATTACAGTCTATAAGTACCTATATGGGAACCAAAAATTTGATAACAGAGAGCTCTTCAGTATCGTAAACAAAGATATAACAAGATCCAATGGCTGGAAGTTAAATCTAAATATATTCAGACTAGCATAAGGTGCATGTTTTTAACAGCAAGGGTGATTAACCATTGGAACAACTTACCCAGGGTTGTGGTGGATTCTTGTATATTTTTCTAAAAGGTATGCTGTAGTTTAACAACAGCTATTGAAGTAGCAATTAATTCAGGGAAGTCCTTTGGCCTGCGGTATGCAGGAAGTCAGACTAGATGGTCTCTTCTGGACTTAAAAATCCATGAATCAATTGTTTTCTATGACCGAGCTCTGTGAACCCTGGGTCTCTTGTTCCTTAGCTTTTGGAAAGGCAGGAGGTGTCTAAGTAGAAAACAAGATTTTCATGCCCAATCCTTCTCTCTCACAGTTGCCCCATCAATGACTTCCAAATGGAAAGGTCAAAGGTTAACCTATCATACCCTTCATTTCACTAGTCACTTGGTCTAGATTCTCTTCACCCAACATGGGGCAACTGCACTAGCACAGAAGTTTGACCATGCAAGGAAAACTGACAGAGTAAACAAGCTGGATGCAGGAATGGATCAAGTGGGAGAGTTCATAGATAGAAGCTTTCTCTCCCTCCAGAGGACCCCTGAACAAGACAAAGGAAATTGTATTTCATTAACTCTTGCACTGGAGAGGTAGGCTTTGCGAGAGGCATTGAGGGAATGCCAAAATTTCTTTTTGACTGTTTGGAGGGTTAGGCTAGAAGGTAAGGAGGGAAATGTAATTAAGATGGAAAGCAGACACCACCTTGGAAGAAAAACAGAACCAGTGCAGAGAACTAGTTTCTCTTTGTGGATGTTGTCAGCTGGAGGTCAGAGCTGCTAATTCCCCTTTTCTCATGACCAAAGTAACGGTGATTTGGAAGGAAACTTTCTAGGAGACAAAGTGAGGAGGAAAGCAATTTAATACAGTAGAACCTCAGAGTTAGGAATACCCGAGTTAGGAATTGACTGGTCAACCGTAGTCCTCATTTGGAACTGGAAGTAGGCAAACAGGCAACAGCAGAAACCACACAGAAACAACAAAAAACCCCACTAATCCAGCTAATACAGAGTACTGTGGTAAATGTAAACTACTAAAAAAATAAAGGGAAAACAGCATATTTATTCAGCATAGGAATGTTTCAAAGCTGTATTAAGTCAATGTTCAGCTGTAAACTTTTGAAAGAACAACCCTAAAGTTTTGTTCAGAGTTGTGAACAATCTCCATTCCCGAGGTGTTCGTAACTCTGAGGTTCTACTGTAGTCCAAATGGGTCTGAACAGAGGGCTTTTAGGGCTATGGTAAGGGTCCAGAGAGGGCCCTGAGGTAGGAAACGCTTTAGGACACTGACCACTAAGGAGTTACACTCCTTTAAGTAGCCTTTGAGAGCACTATGGGCCAATACCTGCACCCAAAGGATGTTAAGTCCTTTTTGAGCCACTCCTGAACAAATTCAAAGATTACAGGGAAGGAAAGAAGAAGGCTATGCCTACTGTGGAAGGAACCAGACTGCCACAAAATGGGGCACCTGCAATGCTCTACTCCAGAGAGACCCTTACATTTCACAGTAATTAATATTTATAAATCCTACAGAGGAGCAAATGTAAAAAATCAGCTTAGAAGAATCCTTCAGGTAAAAACATGCCTTGCTGGAGGGTACTGAGTCTCTTGGTATATAACTCAAAGTAATCTCTATAATACATGAAATACAGCATAGAGTAGTTCTCTCCCTGACCCTACACTGAGATTAATAGTTAATAGCAATTCTTTCCCCTCCCAACCCCCAACAAAAAGCAGAGTGAAGGAAAGAATTGGCAGATCAGCAATGAAACACACAGCCCCAACAATTGCCATGAAAATGTCTTTAATTTAGGATTATTATTTTTTGCCTCTCAAGTTACAGTACTTGTCAACTTACAATAAATATGAATAGTACAAAAAAAACCACACCTCAAAACATACCCTCGGGTAAGAAACATACAACCATCCAGTGTGGGCAGGATTAATGACAGATAGTAATTGCATTATTAACTAAAATAGCTATAACAGCATATAAACTTCATTAAACAGACAGGCACTTTTATCAAACTGAAAAGCAGCAAATTAAAATGCATAAACAGAAAAAGTGTACTCATCTTCTGGAGCCATTATCACCACCATTTCAGTATGCAGAAACACTATAAAGCAGCATCCTTTGGGAAAGACAAGGTGTAAGGCGCAAGTTGGGTCTCTAGGCAGGAAAAACCCAACTATGTTTTATGGTCTCACTTTACAAGGTACATAGTCAAATTAAGTCATATTAAAAAGATTTTCTTGCCTATGTTACAAATGCCTTCTGAGATTATTGAATCCAAAGGCATTTAAACAGATAAGGGCCAAATTTTGTCCTCAGTTATACATATGCAACCCTCACTTAAAAAAATAGCAATTACACATGCACACCTGACGGTAGAATCCCCCCCCCGGCCTTTTTGTTTTGTTTAAAGTAACCTGTATGTAGAGCCTGACTGAGGTGGTGCACAGGGGCAGAGGGTATGGGGTATCCCATGCTGGGACTTCTCTGCAGGATTCTTTGCTCCATCCCCTTAAAGGGAGGAACAGAGACAGAATAAGGCTGGCCACATTCCTCCTTTCCATGTGGGTATCTCCCAGCTGGGAACAGATCAGCAAGGAAGCCTTGTCCGCAGCAAGGAGATCTGGGAACGCCGAAGCTCAGCGATAGCTGCTAGCAGCAGTGAAATTCTCTAAAGTTCTCCATATCCTTCCATTTTACCCTCCCAGATGAGTGGCACTTCTGTTTGTTTGTGTGGGGATTGTTTGTCCTCCCCAGTCCTCACACCTTCCCCAGATGCTTCACCTGCCATCAATATTGGGTTGTATTGGAGTGTCTAAGCTATATGCTCACATCTTCAGAGGTAGGAGTTAAAACAGCATTGTGCCTATCCTCCTAGATACTTGTATTGCCACTATCACTTTAGTACATAGGCACCGACTTCTGCTTGTGCCGGTGGGTGCTCGACCCCCCTCTGCCCCTTGCTCCGCCCCAAGTCCACCCCTGCCCCACCCCCATTCCAACCCCTTCCCCAAAGTCCCCGCCCCAACTCTTCCCCCTCCCTGCCCCATTCCGATTCCTTCCCAAATCCCCGCCCCAGCCCCACCTCTTCCCCTGAGCGCGCCATGTTCCCGCTCCTCCTTCTCCCTCCAAGCATGTCGCCAAACAGCTGTTTGGCAGTGGGAAGCACTGGGAGGTAGGCGGAGGAGTGGGGACGCGGCACGCTCAGGGGAGGAGGCGGAGGAGGAGGTGAGGTGGGGCGAGGGGGGCAGGGAGGGGAGGAGAGTTTGGCTGCCAATGGGTGCAGCGCACCCACTAATTTTCCCCCGTTGTGCTCCAGCTCCGGAGCACCCACGGGGTTGGTGCCTATGCTTTAGTATCCAATTGGATAAGGCACAGCGAGATTAAGTAATTTGCCTAAAATCATACAGGGAAAGAAAGGGAAAAGGGGAAATAATGGGAGAGAAGGAAAAGAGGAAATAGACACTGAGGACAACACCAAAAAGAAACACAGGAAAACAAAAAGAAATTTACAATTGGGTGGAATACAAGGCAAGGAGAGAAAGGTGTCATGAAAGCAAGGGAGATGAAAGTTACACTTCCAAAGAATGGTTTCAGAGTAGCAGCCGGGTTAGTCTGTATTCGCAAAAAGAAAAGGAGTACTAGTGGCACCTTAGAGACTAACCAATTTATTTGAGCATAAGCTTTCGTGAGCTACAGCTCCCTTCATCGGATACATGTTTTCAAAGAATGAAAGTTGATTGAAATATGTTATCATTAAATATAGCAGACAACACAATATATAACTATTTCTTTACATCACAGGAATGTGGCCACAGAGGTATTTTCACCATGGCTGTTAGGTTTGGTCCTTAAAAATATAGAAGGTCAGACATTTTTCAAGTCCTGATTTTCCTGATTTAATAGATGGACAAACCTCAGTGAGCAATTAAGTGATTTATCCAAGGTTACACAGATACCCTGTGGCAGAGCTAAGATTAGGATTCAGTATTCCAGCAAACTCTTGGTTAGCCACAAAAACATCATTCCTCTGTTATTTAAAAAGTTGTGAATAAACCAGAGACAATTAGAATGGAACTATTTCATTTGGGTGAGTGAAACAATCAGTTCCATTGCACTGAAAGATACAATAATGAATGAACTAAATAAATTCTGTTAGGTTTCCCAAGTTCTGTTGGAGTCATGCTTTATGTTCATTGACTGTAATAACAGACACATACTATGAACCTTGAGTTAATACCATTTAAGTGTATGTTGTAATCATCACATTCGGTAGTTTGTACTTTGTATATCATACCACCACACTGTACTATATCTAACTTAAGTAATTTCATCAGTAAGAGACTGAAAGATACTGACATGACTGGGTTTGCTTCATACTGAAACTGAATGAGCAAACTCTAAAAAGTGAGACTGATTAAATGTTTAAACAGCTTCTTTGTGTTATCGCTTCACTTTGCAATTTCTCACTATTTTAAGAGCAGCCACAGCATGCATTAAATGTCCGTGATATCACACCAGAAAACTTCAAAGACACAACTGGAAATTATTCTGCCTTTCCAGTAGAACCTCCCTGAAAGAGCTCCTGCTCTGAAGAGATAACAGCACAGCTTTGATTTCAAGCCTTTTCTATTGCTCAACATGTTTGTATATTAAAGTGACATAGTCTGAAGTTTTCAGATTTCATAGCGAGTTTTGAGATGATGGAATGCACGTACCTTTATTGGAAACGTGTAGCAAAGCAACTGATGGAACAGAACTTAACATTTTGGAAAGTTCCCACAAATATTTAACCTTTAGCTTCTACAAGTTTGAACAGGAATTTAAATAGGGCTGAGCCAATATTTCTAAATAAGAAAAACAGGTTTGGCATTCGGAGAGCCAATAAAATGTAGAGTCTGCTTTGTCAAGTGGTTAGGCAGCAAAATAGGGTGTTGCCTGACTTTCTAGTGAAGCAAGTGCTGGCAGTGACCTCAGAATTGCCACCTCTTTAATCTATGGAGCCTAAGCACGCATAGCAGAGGCGATCTGTTTCAAAATTGGTATTGTGAGTAAAGGAAAGCGGGCTGTAAGGACGCCACTCCCACAGCACTGCTTTATGTGCACTCTGTGGAAATAAGTTCTATTCAATTCTCCTGCCAAACACATCAATCACCATGATATCTGAGCATCTGAAGGTGAGGAGACATCATTATCTTCATTTTACAGAAGGGAAACTGAGTCACTGAAAGAAGTGGCTTGCCCTGGATCACACAGGAAGTTAGAGGCAGAGCTGAGATCAAAATTCAGATCTCCCAATCCAGAGCCCTAGCCACTGGACTACACAGCCTCCCAATTAATTGGAAGGCCTTATACTGTGCTTTTATTAGCCTCCTATTAAAAACAGGAAAACTGAACAAGGCAATAATTATAGGCCCATGGTACTAGCTCTCAGCACCAATATCACAATTTTTCCATACTAATTGCTCCCCACACTCCCCAATCTGTCACCCAGCTCCTGACCCCTGACCTTTCCCTTCTATTCCATCTCACCTTCCAAAACTAAATATTAGGCAATAGTGTCTGCAATCATTTAAAATTCAGATGTTAAAAATGTTTAAAAGAAATCTCACTTTCCCACTTCATACTTCTTAGCAAGTTGGCTCTTGACAAAATCTTAACCTTAGCCATTATCCAAATAATTCATTAAGATATTGAATAGAACTGAACCCAAGACAGATCCCTGCAGGTCCCCACTCGATATGTCCTTCCAACTTGACTCTGAAGCATTGACAACTATTGATATCTTCCTGTTGTGTCTTGTAATGTAACTATTGATATCGTCCTATCGTGTCTTATATATAATGTAAGCTCTTTGAGGTAGGGACCATCTTTATGTTCTGTGTTTGCAGAGTACCTAATACGCTGGGGGTATTGGCCCACATCTGGGACTCCTAGGTGCTACTGCATACAAAAATAACATAACAATAGAATATTCAGTAGTATAACCCAGGACAGAGTTTTGAAGGTGAAGGGTAGGGAATCTTGAACTTTACAAGAGTTGGAACCACAGTAAGTATTTAAGAAGGGATGAGTTGTGGTCAGAATAAAAAGGAATGGAAAAGAAAATTATTTTGGTTGCTGTGTCTGCATAGACTGGAATGATGGCCATGGGAGAAAGGGTTTCAAGAGCAGAAGGCTGGTGGTGTCAAGGTGTAGACAACTAAGAAATGGAATAGTTTCTTGGCAACTGAATTTGAAAGATAGGGGGACACACTGTAGAGGAAGTAGCAGTACATTTTTACAAGCCAATGAGACTGGAGAGTCTAAGAGGACCTCAGAGTTGTGAGAATGGTTGACAGGAATGCTGATGCTGATTTTTATGGAGAAGGGATAAAGGACAGGATCGGTGGATGTTGAGAGAGTTGGGGTGCGGGGTCAAGATGAAGAAAACCTTAGTTTTGAACACAACAAATGAAACATCCACAGGAAACATTGGAAAGAGTCAGACACACATGGCTAGATGGAGGGTAGAGGGGAGAAACTGATTTTGGAGCCACTAACGCTGAAAAGGCAGTGGAAGTCACAGGAGTGAAAGATCACCTAGGGAATGAATTTGAAGTGAGGAGTGGACAGAAGGCAGACAGGAGGTGCAACCTCAAAGTGGGTTATGATGGAGGGTCAGAAAAGTATGAAGTGAGCCCAGGCAGCACACAGCCATGGAAACCCAGAGATAAGGTGCAAGGTGGATTAATTCAAATCAATCAGGATTTAAATCAGCAGTTAGGAAACCTTGGTTTAAACAATCAGTTTTAATCTTGTTTTATATTTGTACTTTTTAGTCATTTTCCAAAAGAAATGTTTTAATTGTTATCAACCTGTTCATTTGCAACTCTGGCTCCAGATGCTTAGCCAGTGACTTCCAGAAGATTAGTGGTTTGACTTTCTTTAAAACTTCAGCAGCACACACGTACTACATGAATATTATTTTTTAATTTAATTTAAATGATCTTTATAATGATGGTATATTTAGGCCTTAACATAGATTGCTTTTACATGCCATTTGGTATTTCTTTTTGCTAACCAGGAGGATACACTATAAACATTTTAAAGCATTTATTCATGTCCCGCTGTCTGAGTGCCTATCTCAGGGCAGACTGTCCAAAAAAGGGCAGACATCCCAAACTGGTATTGTGTTCTATAATTAGATTTCACCATGTCAATAGCAAATGTGAACTCCTGGATCACTGTAACAGTCTTACCATGGAGTCACAGACAGTCCCTTTAGACGCTCCCGTCTATCTTGCCACTCAAACTGGATTTAAAATGATAAATGGTGACTTAAACCAAAAATCAGACCACATTCAGGTTGCTTCCAGTCCCAAGAAACCAGTCACTTACTCCAGATTAATTGGTAGCCTAGATGTCTTACAAAGACATTGCCTGTAGCCAATCCTGTAATAAACTATTTAAAGGTTATTAACTAGAAAAAAGGAATAAGCGTTATTTACAGGTTAAAGCAAGCAAACATATACATACAAATGAGTTACCATCTAAATCCTAAGAGTGCCAGAGTTGAAGTGATCTGTCAATTCAAAGAGTCTTTCAGAGCAGTCCCAGAAGGCAGCCCTGGGGATCTCTAGCTTCAATTTAGTCTCTGGCCCTTTAGAGTTCAATCAGCCAAAAGGCTGAAAAATCTTCATATCAGCTATTTTTATTTCTCTTTTCCAGCATTCAAAGCAATGGGATGAGGTCTTCTGCACATACTCCTCTATGAGTGTGTGATAGGGCCATTAACCAATTATTTGTATTGCAATGGTCCTTGATGGCCCATCTGATTTTGACAAGTTCACAAGTTCAGAGCAATCATTTTCAAAGTTATAAAACAAGACTTACATATTTTCTTATAGCAATGAATACAGACATTATAAATGAGATTAATGCATGCAGCAATTTACAAGTAGTTCATAGAGTTTAAACACTAAATACTTTCTTATAAGACTAATACCTATTTTGAGCAAACCTAACATACAGATGACCTGGTCTGGTCTCTAGCTACAAGGCTGTCAGTTCTTAACTAATGCCTGCAGTCTGGGCAAGAGCTGGCATCTGGCCTGCCGTTGTCACAATTCAGATTATTAATTATTATCAAGACAAGTTTTGCATATAAAACTAACTGATTTATTAAAAAGGGAAGTATTATCTGGAGTTAAGAACCGGAACTGATTATTACTGGCTAACATGTGCTTCGAGACTTTAGAACTAGTAGATCCCATTCACATTTTTAGTCATAGATTAGAAGAGGAAAACAAGTTTTCCTATTTATTCAGCTTTCAGTGAGCTAGCCACTGAACTGAAGTAGTTAAATGAATTTGAATTGAAGAAAATATTCTCTCTGAACCTGCAGCAGAGACTACTTCTGTCAAAAGCTGCTTTAGCATTTCATCAGACTCTGGCTCCAGATGCTTAGCTAGTGACTTCCACCAGTTTAGTGGTCTGACTTTAAAACTTCCGCAGCACACATGTGCTGCATGAATAGTTTTTAAATTTAATTTAAATGTTTTTATAATTATAGTAAATTTAGGTCATAACGTAGGTTGTCAATTTTAAATTTAATTTTAAATGTTTTATTTTAAAAGGAAAATGTATTTAATTTAAATATTAAATCTGGTTTAAAATCAAGAAAATCCCATTTAAATAAAACATCCTTTTAAAAAAATTCATCAGTTTTCATCCACCCTGATAATATGTAAAGGGAGAGGCACTGATCAAGGATATTAAAGGCAGCTTTCACTAAACTGAATGGGAGTTGCTAGTGCTCAGTGCTTTTGGTAATCAGACTACTTATTTAGGTGCCTAAATATGGATTTAGAATTTTTAGGCACTCATTTTTTTAATTCTCTGGTGCTGTAGTTAAGCACACAAGATAATCCCATTGCCCCAAATCCATCCTGTACAATCACAATACATTGGGTGTCCAGTGCGCCAAACTGCAGCTGCACACAATTTTCCCCAAAGAGAAAGAAAATCATGGATCGGAAGTTAATGCTGCTTCTAAGAGCATCAGTAAATTCCAAGAGGTTTTCTGCAGGCAGATCCCCCAGTTTCTGACATTATTCAGTGCTCCGCTCAACATCAGGGCACTGCATAAACCTAAAGCCTATTGATTCTCTCTTAACAGAGATTATCCCATTTTCAAAAACCAATTTTTCTGAGAACAGCTTCTTTGGTTGGGGTGATTGTTGGCAAAAAGCGCTAAGCTAGGCTCCCATCAGAAGCAGGAACTTTGCACTCGAAAGTGATGGAAGGTAGCTGTGCAAGCTACAGAATAAAACAAAACAAAGCACTATGCCAATCCATCTCACAGTGTATATGCCAGCTCAATACTGCAAAGCCAGATTAGTTTGTCTTGCTTGGCCTTTTTGATTGAATCTTGAGCACTTTTAATCCACCCCATTACAGAAACAACAACAACAAAGCTTCTACAAAATAAATACTGGATTGCATGATCCTCATCCTGCAGAGCTACAACTATACAAATACATTATAACTGAAGTGTTCTGAAAAGAAAGGGAATCAAACCTTATTAACTAAGAACAAGTCAGCATGACATGGTAAATTTAATTTAAGCATTGTTTATCTACAGAAGTTATACTTTAAAGAAACACAATTTTATTTTCCATTTAAGGTGCTCTGCAAATGTCAATACCAATAAATAAATACGTAAAAAAGCTTGAGAAAATTTAATCAAGTCTTCTTCTGAACTTCTCATTTCAATTTATGTTGTCCATAAAGCCCCCTTTTGAAACACGTATATGCAACACTTACGAACCAAGGATATTAGTGAACTGGTAAATCAAATTTGCTGAGCAGTTGCTGTAGGAAACCGTGATAAAAAGCCTCATGTTTGATGCACCATAAAAACATTTTATTGGTGAGGATTTTTATTGTTTTTTCTGAATTTTGTATTAGACAATTTGAATATGAGCTACAAGTCATAGATGAGGGATGAACATGACTCAGAAATTCAAAAGACGGAAAGGAAAGGACACAGAAAAATCTAGACCAAATTATGCCATAGGCAAATGGCATATAAAACCTAAACAATGTGGAATATACCATGTGAAAGTGAGATTGCTGTTCCACAGTATCATGGGAAAAGGTAGTACTTACCATGCAGCAATTATAGAAATACAGTGACAAAAGCCATCACAGTTAATCTGATTGTATTCCATTGGATAAGAGCTATCACACATGGAAATTCTTCATTACACCGTATCATGAACGGACTTCTTGCTTTGTAAAAGTTATCATAATTGTTTAAAGCTTTACATTAGCTTCCACTTGTAATTGAGGAACTACAAGACATTATCTATTTTCTTGCTATTTTACAAGCTTCATTCTTCTATCGCTATTTCTAAATGTCATGTTTTTGTCCTTCTCCCCAACTCTTCGGAAATCTCTTCCTGCCCCTCTCTCTCTATTAAATTCTCATTTATTTTAAATCCCGTCTCAGGACTCTGTCTTCTTAATGCTATTTCTTCCAATAATTTATTTCCCATCCCCTTTCTTGTAAGCCCAATGGGCTATATCCACCAGTGTAGTGAAATCACTTTGTGTTACACCACCAATGGATTCTGTCCACACAGCTGGTATAACCAGACATGGGAGGATCACCCCAGTGCAAGAGGGATCCTCCAATGATGTCCAAGCTCCCACATGCTTCCTGCTGCCAGCTAAGGGATGTGACTAGAGTAAAGGGTGAACCAGCATCCACATGTCTAAGTCACACAGATCCTTGACTACTGTTCAGGCCCTTTGTGCTGTTAGTGGTCAATGTAAGGGCCCTGGCCTTGCATACAACAGTCTAAAGATCCAGAAAGCACAAAGATGAGCTTTATGCAAATTATGCACCCCCAACTGGTGCTGCAAGTTTCTATCCAGAGCCAAGGAATTGGCCCAGAATTTTATTTAGATTCAGAACTACTAGTGGGTGACTTGGTTTTTATTACAGGTTATTGTATTTTTTGTTTTACGGCTATGTCCTATTAACCCTTCTCAGTGCTTTGGATCATGGCCATTAAGTAAGCTAAATGTAATGTAGATTTACAATGTCAAGCAGCAAGCACTTAAAGAGTTTAAATACTTTTATACTTAAGATTTCAAGAAATATTCTTGTTTTCACTTGAAAACTAATTTACGAAACCCGATAGCTAGATGTCATCATTTGCAGAGTACCTTCATTGTTTGTATTGTCTATCCATGACAATATAAATCAAGAAAAATGTGCACTCTAAGGTACAGGTTGTTTCTTTCTTAAGCAAAGTAACTGACACCTATTTTAAAACTCTTTCTAAAAAAACTAATAATATTAATGATTTCCATTCTGCTCTGTCAGACTGATAAAATATTCATTTAGTAAATATATTGAGGTGGAAATATGGCAAGGAGCTCAGGGCAATTTTCTTTTAATGATTGGCTCTCAAGCAATTCTGTGGCTGTTTTCCTCTTCACTGTCTATTAAAGGGGTGTAGCATAAAAAACAAGTCAGATTTGGCACTTTACTTTTTAATAAAATACCAAATGCTATCGTTACACTGATGAGAAACAAAAGCCTGTCTGAAATTATTTCCACAATGATGTAGTTTAATCTATTCGAGTTCTGAAAAATTCCACCCCCTTGCAGCGTTTTGAGTGATCAACTTTGTTTGGATCACAAATCACATACTACAAATCCAATATATGCAAACCTGCATGCTTCAGCTCTGCAAGGTGGAGCTAAAGGTTCTGTGTTATAATGAAGAAGTGAGAGGGTGGAATTGGATAGATTTCGCCAAGTGCTGACAATAACAATGAGATAAAATTTTGTTCTATGGACTATGCCAATGGGCACTAAACAAGTGTGCCATTTGTTAGACCTTTAAAAATTATATACTGTAATACATGGAAACAACTTTGTATTCCTAGTTCCTGACTACTGAATAGTGTAGATCCATTCCTCTGATTAAAAAGTAAAATAAAAACCCCACCTCTGATTTTGAAGGGCAGGTGTGGGGGGGGGGGGCGGCTGCAACAATTCAGATAACTCTTAGCTGTAACTTAGTTCTCTGTGGGGAATCACAACTATCCTGTTTCTGCAAAAGGAAGGCTGGAAAAATCCAGAGCTTGGAGATCTGGCACATAAGGAAAACAATTTGTGTTGACCCTACTGCTTTCTCCAATTTCAAATTCAAGTTTCCTTATATTGGATTTAGAAACAGGAAATTTTGGTCAACCCAGGGACTATGTGGAAGTATCAAGCTGCAGTGAGACACTGGTTGTTTGGAGGTTTTTTGAGTAATCACAGATCACGCGTTCCTCTTTCCAGTGGAGCTCAGTCAAATCATGAAGGCGGTAACGTTGGGCTGACAGGGAGGTTATATTGAGGGATAGTCACTTGGGGTATGTCTACACTGCACCTGGGAGCAAGCCTCCCTGCCTGGGTAGACAGGCTTGTTTCAGCTACCATGCTAAAAACAGCAGTGTTGACATTTTTCAGAGTAGCAGCTGTGTTAGTCTGTATCTGCAAAAAGCAAAGGAGTACTTATGGCACCTTAGAGACTAACAAATAAATCTGATAGTCTCTAAGGTGCCACAAGTACTCCTTTTCTTTTTGCAGCGTTGACATTGAGGCTCCAGCAGAGACTCGGGCTAGCCACCTGAGCTCAGACCCAGGCGGCTGGGTAAGCTTGAAAGCCCAACCCACAATGTCTACACTGCTTTTAGCATGCTAGCAGAGCCCTGCTACTGAGAGTCTGTTGGCTAGGAGGCTTGCTCCCAGCTGCAGTGTAAACATACCCTTGTTGCACAAAGAACTCCTTGTGACTAATTTAATGGGCAATATTGGAGTCTCTCTTGAAGCTGAAAGAACAGCCTATAACTGTGGCCATCTACAGAACATGAGGCTGAAAGGAACAACATATCCCACATCAACCCCAAATCCTAGCAAACTTAGAGAACTGCCTTTTCCTACGGCATGTGAGGGTGGTAGGCTGTAATATTTGGATAACTGACAAGATAATGTGTAAAAAGTTGCTTTCCTACTGTGTAACAGATTCAGAGTTAAGGATCCTGGCTAGATTCAAATAGTCTATCTTATTAATTGTTGGTTTCAAAGTAGCAGCCATGTTAGTCTGTATTCACAAAAAGAAAAGGAGTACTTGTGGCACCTTAGAGACTAACCAATTTATTTGAGCATAAGCTTTCGTGAGCTACAGCTCACTTCATCGGATGCATTCTGTACCTTATGGGAACACCCTACACTCCCATGTTCATCCTTATAAAATGATTGTGTGGTATCCAATGCAAAGTTTGTCATGTCGGGTGTCTTCAGAAGACTCATGATGCACTGCGCATTGTTGTTATAGTAATGTTATAGCCGTCGTTATAGTCATGCTATAGTTTGTAATTTCATGTATATAGTTATGAGGCTCAAAATGCGTCCTCATGGCTTAAAGCAAGCCCAGGCAAAAAAACTCTCCAAGAGCAGAGGGGCAGTTTACACCTCATCAGGGCATGTATGGGACAAACCCAGCCCAGCCTCACAAGACAAAGGACACTGGCCGAGGCAACAACAAAGGATCTGTTGGACTCTCGAGTGAGTCACCCCCCTTCCTTTGGTCTATTTGGGACTGCAATGAGGTAATGCTCACCTGACTCCAAAGTGGGGGGAAGCCAAGAGGGAAGAAAGGACATGATAAAAGAGAGATGTTTGCCATGCTCTTCCTCTCTCTTCCACCTACATCTACAGACACCACCACCAAGCGACTGAAGTGCTGATCAAAGGAGAGAGCCTGGCTGAAGGGCAACCAGCCAGCCTATGGTGAGAAGCATCTAAGTTTGTAAGGGCTGAAAGTGTTAAGATCAGTTTAGAATGCATTCTGATTTTATTTCATTTGACCAAATCTGACTTATTGTGCTTTGACTTATAATCACTTAAAATCTATCTTTGTAGTTAATAAATCTGTTTGTTTATTCTACGTGAAGCAGTGTATTTGATTTAAAGAGTGTCAGAGACTCCCCTTGGGATAACAAGCCTGGTACATATCAATTTCTTTGTTAAATTGACAAACTCATATAAGCTTGCAGCGTCCAGCGGGCATAACTGGACACTGCAAGATGGAGGTTCTTAGGGTTCTGCCTGGGACCGGAGATATTGTCTTGTGTCATTCA
The DNA here is from genome assembly GCF_965152275.1 of Natator depressus. Classification (NCBI taxonomy): domain Eukaryota; kingdom Metazoa; phylum Chordata; order Testudines; family Cheloniidae; genus Natator; species Natator depressus. Next base: position 21,379,360 of record NC_134242.1, on the reverse strand, counting down.
GTTGCACGATCCAAGGAGCAGCTTACATGCCAGAGGCAGAAGGAAGATTATTTGTCTGGTTTGACCATTCAGAAATAAATAAATTCTTTGCACAATTAGTATTTTCACTTTTCCAACATCTTTACACCTTTTTATTTACAAATCAAAATAAAACTCAATTGTTTGTAATTAAGTTTGATATAGCATTGTGGGTTCACACTGAAAAAATCCCCAGGTTTGCAGATACTTTATGAACAACAAAGGCTCATGAAACATTAGTGAACATTCCTAATACCACAGTCCTACATAAAGCTTTGTTTGGAGGTTTGTTTTGGGTTGGGGAGAAAAGTCCTAGGAGATCCCTCTCAATGACTCCTTTGTTTGACTGAGCCATTCTCCAGCTACTGTAATTTTTAATCACATGATTGCTCAGTTTGTGAGTGTCTCATACGCTGGAGGGGAGGGATAGGATACAGAAGGACCTAGACAAATTGGAGGATTGGGCCAAAAGAAATCTGATGAGGTTCAATAAGGATAAGTGCAGGGTCCTGCACTTAGGATGGAAGAATCCAATGCACCGCTACAGACTAGGGACCGAATGGCTAGGCAGCAGTTCTGCGGAAAAGGACCTAGGGGTGACAGTGGACGAGAAGCTGGATATGAGTCAACAGTGTGCCCTTGTTGCCAAGAAGGCCAATGGCATTTTGGGATGTATAAGTAGGGGCATAGCGAGCAGATCGAGGGATGTGATCGTTCCCCTCTATTCGACACTGGTGAGGCTTCATCTGGAGTACTGTGTCCAGTTTTGGGCCCCACACTACAAGAAGGATGTGGATAAATTGGAGAGAGTCCAGCGAAGGGCAACAAAAATGATTAGGGGTCTAGAGCACATGACTTATGAAGAGAGGCTGAGGGAGCTGGGATTGTTTAGTCTGCAGAAGAGAAGAATGAGGGGGGATTTGATAGCTGCTTTCAACTACCTGAAAGGGGGTTCCAAAGAGGATGGCTCTAGACTGTTCTCAATGGTAGCAGATGACAGAACGAGGAGTAATGGTCTCAAGTTGCAATGGGGGAGGTTTAGATTGGATATTAGGAAAAACTTTTTCACTAAGAGGGTGGTGAAACACTGGAATGCGTTACCTAGGGAGGTGGTAGAATCTCCTTCCTTAGAGGTTTTTAAGGTCAGGCTTGACAAAGCCCTGGCTGGGATGATTTAACTGGGAATTGGTCCTGCTTCGAGCAGGGGGTTGGACTAGATGACCTTCTGGGGTCCCTTCCAACCCTGATATTCTATGATTCTATGATTCATGTATTTAAAAGCTGAATTATAGTAACATGGAGCAAATTACAGCAACTGATGTTTAAAACACATGCTTCTCACCACTCCCCTTCAAATCTGGACTTATCCACTATGATTTAAAATACTTCCAGGGGAGAGTCACCTAGACCTGCTGGACTGAGCAGAGAGATTATAAAAACAGCTTCCCCCCCTACATGCTTCTCTTGGAAATTTTATTGTGTTATTTTCTTTAAACCAGCTGTTGTATATATTGATTTTATGTTCATTTAATTCCCATTTAATTCTCTGTTGTTAAATTCTGTATTATCTTACTAGGGCACCTCTGCAAGTCTTAAGAAACATTCTTTTCAGATTCATTTGTCATCACTAGATCCAGAAATCCAATAATCAAGAGTTCTCTCTATTATTAATGTATACAGGTAATCTACATGCTAGCTTTTGAAAGAGTTAATATTTCTATCTAACCATCAGGTGATTTATAACACTTTAAACTAGGGCTGTTAAGCGATCAAAAATTAATCATGATGAATTGCACAACTAAAAAAATTTAAACAACTGTTAAAACAACAATTGAATATAATTTATTTTAAATATTTTTGGATGTTTACTACATTTTCAATTATATTAATTTCAGTTAAAACACAGAATACAAAGTGTACAGTGCTCACTTTATATTTATCTTTGATTAAAAATATTTGCACTGTAAAAAACAAAAAAAATTATTTCAGTTCACCTCATACAAGTACTGTAGTGCAATCTCTTTATCATGAAAGTTGAACTTACAAATGTAGAATTATGTACAAAAAATAACTGCATTCAAAAATAAAACAATGTAATACTTTAGAGCTTACAAGTCCACTCAGTCCCACTTCTTGGTCAGCCAATCACTCAGACAAACAAGGTTGGTTACAATTTGCAGGAGATAATGCTACCTGCTTCTTGTTTACAATTTCACCTGAAAGTGAGAACAGGCGTTCGCATGGTACTGTTGTAGCTGGCGTTGCAAGATATTTACGTGCCAGATGCACTAAAGATTCATATGTCCCTTCATGCTTCAACCATCATTCCAGAGGACATGCTTCCATGCTGATGATGGGTTCTGCTAGATAACGATCCAAAGCAGCGCAGACTGACGCATGTTCATTTTCATCATCTGAGTCCGATGCCACCAGCAGAAGGTTGATTTTCTTTTCTGGGGGGTTGGGTTCTGTAGTTTTCATATCAGAGTGTTGCTCTTTTAAGACTTCTAAAAGCATGCTCCACACCTTGTTCCTCTCAGATTTTGAATGGCACTTCAAATTCTTAAACCTTGGGAAGAATGCTGTAGCTATTTTTAGAAATCTCACATTGATACCTTCTTTGCGTTTTGTCAAATCTTCTGTGAAAGTGTTCTTAAAAGGAACATGTGCTGGGTCATCATCTGAGACTGCTATAACATGAAATATATGCAGAATGGAGGTAAAACAGAGCAGGGGACATACAATTCTCCCCCTAAGGAGTATAGTAACAAATTTATTAGACGCATTATTTTTTAACGATCATCATCAGCATGGAAGCATGTCCTCTGGAATGGTGGCCGAAGCATGGAATGGGCATACGAATATTTAACATATCGGGCATGTAAATACCTTGCAACGCCAGCTATAAAAGTGCCATGTAAACGCTGTTCTCACTTTCAGGTGACAATGTAAATAAGAAACAGGCAGCAGTATCTTCCATCAATGTAAATGTTTGTCTTAGCGATTGGCAGAATAAGAAGTAAGAACTGAGTGGACTTGTAGGCTCTAAAGTTTTACACTGCTTTGTTTTTGAGTGCAGTTATGTAACCAAAAAAAAAATTTGCATTTGTAAGTTACATTTTCACGATAAAGAGATTGCACTTCAGTACTTGTATAAGGTGAATTGAAAAATACTATTTTTTTTATCACTTTTGCATATATTTGTAATCAAAAATAATAATATAAAGTGAGCCCTGTGCACTTTGTATTCTGTGTTGTAATTGAAATCAATATTGAAAATGTAGAAAAACATCCACAAATATTTAATAAATTTCAATTGATATTCTATTGTTGTAAATGCGATTAATCACAATTAATTTTTGAGTTAATTGCGTGAGTTAACTGCGATTGACAGCCCTACTTTAAACCTTTCATCATCACCACTAGTGTTAATACTAGTCAGAAGGAGCTCATCACTGGAAATCAAATAGATATGAAATTATATCTGATCTTAAGTACTGTTCCAAGATACCACTACCTCTGTTTGAGCATGGTCAGAATACAGCATTTCCCAAAACCATTTGGTTATCCAAATGATAATACTTAATAGTATTTATTAAGCACCAACCATTCTCTATGGAAGACATAAGATTAAGACAATGTAAGTAAGACTCAGGGCCTCAGTATGTGTGGGAAAGGGCAATTGGGGAGGCGGGGAGGCAGGCTTAGGATGGTGCTATGTTCACTTCTGGTGAAGCACCATGGAAAAAGTAATTCTGTAGGAGGGACTTGAAAGTGAGGAGGGCTGTTGCTTAGTCAATTGGGAAGTCAAAGATTTGGGAGTGAGAGAAAAATGAACAGGGCATTGTTGACAGAGTGCAGGGAGAGAGGATCAGAAGTGTAGGCTAGAGAGTATTTGTATAGGGCCTTGAAGGCAAGGACAAAAAGTTTAAATCTGATGTGGTAGAAAATGGGAAGCCAGAGTGAAGACTAATTTACTACAAAACACCCACTGCTTGATAAGGATGAAGAAAGCCCACTGGATTCATAACTTGCTTAGCTGAGCATTCTGTTACAAGTCAAAACTGCCCCCTCATATATGCAGAAACTATTAAAAACTCTCGTCCCATAATAAAATATATATGAACTGGAAATGGAAGTCATGTAGGTCACCAACAGCACAAGAATGGACTGGAGAAATGTCATAACATAACCCCCCCCCCCCCCAAAAAAAAATTCTTGGCATATTAATTCAGGAATAGCTTTAAAAAAAAGTTTGTTTCAAAAAATATATCAATGTTTGGACTGATCAAACCATAGCACTTTTCTGACTTTCTAAAGCTGGATTTACGTACCTCTGCTAGCTGCAACAGAAACATACTAGCACATTTTTGTAGCATCATAAACCCATCTATTTGTGTATATTTTTAAAAATTAAACAGAAGATTCAGTTAGTAAAATATGTGTTTTTAATGCTTGACAATAATTTGTCCATCAGGTAAGGAGGTTATTTTACATCTGGAAAATCTTAGCTTATAAAGCTCAAGTATTTTCTAGAACTGCCATACTATTGGATTGATGGTGCATGAAAGAGCCTGAAAATATCTGTGTTAAGCTAAGCTGTCAGTAGGTTTCAAAATGTTTTGGTATTTGTGGGGAATAGGTTTTTCTTTCATAGGATATTCCTCTTTCATATTCCTAAATGAAACCAGAACCTTGCTCCAGTTCTAAGTTTCTAGCTATATAACTGCTGCTATCTCTCTACTGGCCTCAACTGTTACTGCAACGTACCACAGAATATCAGGGTTGGAAGGGACCTCAGGAGGTCATCTAGTCCAACCCCCTGCTCAAAGCAGGACCAATCCCCAACTAAATCATCCCAGCCAGGGCTTTGTCAAGCCTGACCTTGAAAACATCTAAGGAAGGAGATTCCACCACCTCCCTAGGTAACCCATTCCAGTGCTGCACCACCCTCCTAGTGAAAACGTTTTTCCTAATATCCAACCTAAACCTCCCGCACTGCAATTTGAGACCATTACTCCTTGTTCTGTCATCTGGTACCACTGACAACAGTCTAGATCCATCCTCTTTGGAACTCCCCTTCAGGTAGTTGAAAGCAGCTATCAAATCCCCCCTCATTCTTCTCTTCCGCAGACTAAACAATCCCAGTTCCCTCAGCCTCACCTCATAAGTCATGTGCTCCAGCCCCCTAATAATTTTTGATGCCCTCTGCTGGACGTGTTCCAATTTTTCCACATCCTTCTTGTAGTGTGGGGCCCATACTGGACACAGTACTCCAGAGGAGGCCTCACCAAAGTTGAATAGAGGGGAATGATCTCGTCCCTCCATCTGCTGGCAATGCCCCTATTTACACAGCCCAAAATGCCATTAGCCTTCTTGGCAACAAGGGCACACTGTTGACTCATATCCAGCTTCTCGTCCACTGTAACCCCTAGGTCCTTCTCTGCAGAACTGCTGCCGAGCCATTCGGTCTGCAGTGGTGCATGGGATTCTTCCATCCTAAGTGCAGAACTCTGCACTTGTCCTTGTTGAACCTCATCAGATTTCTTTCGACCCAATCCTCTAATTTCTCTAGGTCCCTCTGTATCCTATCCCTACCCTCCAGCGTATCTACCTCTCCTCCCAGTTTAGTGTCATCTGCAAACTTGCTGAGGGTGTAGTCCACGCCATCCTCCAGATCATTAATGAAGATATTGAACAAAACCGGCCCCAGGACCAACCCTTCGGGCAGTCCACTTGATACCGGCTGCCAACTAGACATGGAGCCATTGATCACCACCCATTGAGCCCAATGATCTAGCCAGCTTTCTATCCACCTTATAGTCCATTCATCCACCCCATACTTCTTTAACTTGCTAGCAAGAATACTGTGGGAGACCTTATAAAAAGCTTTGCTAAAGTCAAGGAATAACACATCCACTGCTTTCCCCTCATCCACAGACAGTTGTCTCATCACAGAAGGCAATTAGGTTAGTCAGGCATGACTTGCCCTTGGTGAATCCATGCTGACTGTTCCTGATCACTTTCCTCTCCTCTAAGTGTTCAGAATTGATTCCTTGAGGATTTGCTCCATGATTCTTCCAGCAACTGAGGTGAGGCTGACTGGCCTGTAGTTCCCCAGATCCTCCTCCTCCTTTTTTAAAGATGGGTACTACATTAGCCTTTTTCCAGTCCTCCGGGACCTCCCCTGATCGCCATGAGTTTTCAAAGATAATGGCCAATGGTTCTGCAATCACATCCGCCAACTCCTTTAGCACCCTCGGATTCAGCGAATCCAGCCCCATAGACTTGTGCTCGTCCAGCTTTTCTAGATAGTCCCAAACCACTTTCTCCACAGAGGGTGGTCACCTCCGCCCGGTGCTGTGCTGCCCAATGCAGCAGGCTGGGAGGTGACTTTGTTAGTGAAGACAGAGACAAAAAAAGCATTGAGTACATTAGCTTTTTCCACATCCTCGGTCACTAGGTTGCCTCCCTCATTCAGTAAGGGGCCCACACCTTTCTTGGCATTCTTCTTGTTGCTAACATACCTGAAGAAACCCTTCTTGTTACTCTTAACATCACTTGCTAGCTGCAACTCCAAGTGTGATTTGGCCTTCCTGATTTCACTCCTGCATGCCTGAGCAATAATTATATACTCCTCCCTGGTCATTTGTCCAATCTTCCACTTCTTGTAAGATTCTTTTTTAAGTTTAAGATCAGCAAGGATTTCACTGTTAAGGCAAGCTGGTCGCCTACCACATTTACTGTTCTTTCTACACATCAGGAAGGTTTGTTCCTGCAACCTCAATAAGGATTCTTTAAAATACAGCCAGCTCTCCTGGACTCCTTTCCCCCTCATGTTATTCTCCCAGGGGATCCTGCCCATCAGGTCCCTGAGGGAGTCAAAGTCTGCTTTTCTGAAGTCCAGGGTCCGTATTCTGCTGCTCTCCTTTCTTCCTTGTGTCAGGATCCTGAACTCAACCATCTCATTGTCACTGCCTCCTAGGTTCCCATCCACTTTTGCTTGCCCTACTAATTCTTCTTGGTTTGTGAGCAGCAGGTCAAGAAGAGCTCTGCCCCTAGTTGGTTCCTCCAGCAGTTCACCAGGAAATTGTCCCCTACATTTTCCAAATACTTCCTGGATTGTCTGTGCACTGCTATATTGCTCTCCCAGCAGATATCAGGGTGATTGAAGTCTCCCATGAGAACCAGGGCCTGTGATCTAGTAACTTCTGTTAGTTGCTGGAAGAAAGCCTCGTCCAACTCATCCCCCTGGTCTGGTGGTCTACAGCAGACTCCCAGCATTTGTACTTGATGGACCCATAAGTTGGGTGCTTGATGGACCCAACTTATGGGTACTTGTACAAGTACCCATTGTACTTATGGGTACTTGATGGGTCCATCAACAATGTACAATGTACTTATGGGTCCACCAACTGAGCCACAGTAGAGGGAGCATAACTTTACTTAGTGTTGAAAACACTAATCTTTCACCACAGGGATCTAAAATCCAATCCTTGTTTATATTACAAGTGAACACAAGTTTCATAGTCTCATCATATTCTTAATTTGTGCATACCACAAAACCAGGACACAATTGGGGAGGATTGACATTCTACACTCAAGACAGGCACAAAACTGGAATAATAGGCATGTCACAGGTCCGAGATGATTTTTGAAGTTCTAAGCTTGCTGTAAGGGACACAAACCAGCAGAGTAATTAGTGCTTTACTTTCAGGAGCACTAAATCAAACAACAATTTGTTCTTAACAGAAAAAGTCTAAAGAGAAACAGTTACCAACAGGAAATATCCTTTCTTGTGAAGAATTTGGAAAGAGGGATGTGATCATACTAAGAATGAATTCTTTTTAAAAGAGCTTGAAAGAGAACCACTGATTTTAAATAGCAAAATGTTAGGATTTATAAGTATTAAATACTATGCAACTGTTTTGTAACATCTAAAATAATTTAACTGCATTATAGAACATAAAATTGTAACTAAGCACTAATCACAATGGCTCATTACACATAATCCAATTAAAAATGAAATTATTTTACTTTATCCATATCCACAGTGAATATTTTCCAACAACTGAGCTGAAAAAGCTCATATGTTAAAAAGCTCATTTAGACACCATTCCCATATGGCTGGCAAAAATGGCCGAAGTTCAAAACAGTTACAAATATAGCACTTACAAAAAATCTCTTATGGCTGAGTTTTTAGTAAATGTCACATCAGTCTGGCAAATATAAAGGTTATGGAAAGCAGATATCTGCTAACTAAATTATCCCAAATCCTTTCTGAGGTGTCTGAGTTATTTTGAAAAAAGCATGCAAACTTCAGTCTGAATGTATTTGGAGAAGAAATAATGCCTTCACTATGCTTCGGTGAGTGATTTCTCATACTAGAGTATATGAAGTAACATTCATACTCTGTATCTGCAGTCATAACTCCATGGGTTGTGATACTGTCCAATTTCACAAACTATGAAGGATCAATATTTAGATGGGAGACCTCAAAAAACAAAAACAAAAAAAACCCTACGGGATGCTGCAGGAATTGGTGTTTGGGAGAACTAGGATGGCACTCTTCCCTCCAAACAGCATATTAGAGGTCATTAGCTTTCTAAAGAAAGTGCCATATTTTGGATGAAATACAAAATCTAAGTCCTAAGCATTTAGAGTCATTGAAAACATCATGGAATTTTTCATAGCAGTGTTGTTATCCTTGTGTTCTGGACAAATTTCTTTGGGTGGTCACATCTGAATTCCCCATCTGTTTTAACTTGATACAGTATATTCTTCTCTCTTTCTGCCTCATGTAGTATGCAGAATTATTGTACACTTGTTACAAGAACTGCTGCTTTCCACTCTGGGGAAAACTATATTTCACTAAGGTGGCCACTCACACAACCCCAGAATACTGGACATTCCAGTACTTCCAGGAATAGAATGGGCCCACCTCCACCAGCGTGACCTCAACTGCACCATATGCGCACGGTCATGCTACATGAAGATGTCATTTTGAAGCATATGCCACCCTGCCACTACCGGTGTGACCTCGCATGCAGCCATGTTAGTGTGGGTGAGGTAGCATACTCTTCAAAATAGCGTCCCATCTCACACTGGACAAAAGCACATCCAGTTTTCTCTCAGTACCCAATGGGGAACAAACCTTAGAAAAGCAGGACTGTCTTAAAACCGGATGAATGGCCTGCCTACATTTCATTGACAGGTGAAGACATTCCAGTGTGGACAGTTTATGAAGTATTTGGGATGAAAGGTGCTACATTATTGATACTAGTGTATCATATAACATGACTTATTTTTGTCTTGTCCATGATAAGCATTTTCAGAAAACCCAGAGCTCATTTTCAAGATGTGAACACCCTAAGATGATATCCAAATCCTGTAGCCGTAAAGAGGAAGCATGTTCCAGTGATTAGGACATTAGCCTAGAGCTTGGAGACCACAGATTTCCTGCTCCACCACAGATTTCCTGTGTGACCTTAGGCAAGTCATCTAACCTCTCTCTGTACCTCAGTTCCCATCTGTAAAATGGGATTATGCTAGCACTTTCCTATCTCATAGGGGTGTTGTGGGGATAAAATCATTAAAGACTGTGAGGCACTCAGATACAACAGTGATGGTCCGATCTAAGTAGGATAGACAGAAATTAAAATTGGCATTCATATACGTGAGTACTGACCTGAGCATCCACACGTGGGATGTGGATGACTTATTAGGTTGCTCACAGTTGAAAACTTGGCTCAGTGTATGCTAAACAAACAGCATTGCATGTTACTTGTAATATTTTAAATACACATTTTTGGGAATTTTAACTCAATAGCTGATACCTGGTCAAAATAAGAATTTTTTTTTAAAATCAAACGTATGAGTCTATCCCTGAATAATCTGGAAATCACTTAAAGTGTAGAAATATATAGATACTTCAGTAACTTATAGAAATATTTACTACAAGCATAAAAAGCATGTCCTCTTTTCATATCTCCATATTATCACAAACTAGGTCAATCACAGGATTAGACTCTGGCATCTGGATTTAAGGTTTGCTAATAATTCATATATTTATTTCCTGAACTTGGCAGGGGAGATCTCTACAAGTTTATGAGCCTCCGTAAAAGGAGATAAGGAAATTGTTGGATGCTGACAAGAGAGATTTTTGTTTACGTGACTGCTGAAGCATCTCCCTAGCACAGTTCCAAAAACTGCACAGAAATGCACCTCTATTTTTGGACACGTTCAAGGTCAAGTAGAGCAATAAAAGATGAAAGCAGAGGGATCTCATGACAATAGTTTGAGAAGGAAGAGACCCAAAAGGCAAACCTCCTCCAACAGAAACACTTCAGGAAAACAACTGTGTCTTTGAAAGGAAATTCCCAACAGGAAGCAGGGGTAGTAGGAAGCTGCACCATTTGATGTTATTTTACCTTTGTTGAAACTGCACCCTTACAAAAAAACATTATATTCAACATCCTCAGGTTTTTCCACAATAGCTTTCATCAATCCACGGCTGTAAACATTTTGTATGTTTTTATTTAGTGCAGTAAGGACAGGGTGATAGTCAGAGGCCAGTGTGAGGCAATACAAGTCATGGGCACAGTGCTCATATCCAAACTCTCAAAGAGCTGTGAAAACACAAGTTACCCAAAAGGAAACATGCGCGCACGCCCCCCCCACACACTGATCTATAGCATTTTCCCTACCACCTCTGAACAACACTCCTTCTATAAAAAGAATCATAGACCAACTATAATAAACCTCTGGGAGGTTGGGCTCTAGAATTACAGATCAGTTCTCTGTTCCAAAAACTATTCTGCAGGTGGGATGCTGTGCTACAGGGAACAGCTTTAGGTTAGTTTCCACACACACACAAAAAAAAGACTACTACACTACCTTTATAAACAGTTTAAATGTGACTTGATTCCTGTGAAAACAATGATCAAAGGACTGGGCAAGATTTAAAATGAGACTCCCGGAAGCAAATGGGGAGGGATGTTGTCACTGAGCATACAGACAGGTCCTGTGGGAGTATCTAAAAAAGCTTGGACCTTCCCCTCTTCCAGGGAATGGTAAGTCTTAGGAGTAGACATGCAAGCATATAGACTGGTTCATTGTTTGAAATATCTGTTTTCTCTTCAACGCTTTTGTTCTAATAAATATTCCATTGCTCTAAGAAGGGTGTCTTGTCTCTGGATAACACTGTCATTGCTCCTGGAGAAAATAAATATGGCTGCTTACCATATAGTAACGTAGTTCTTTGAGATGTAGTCAGTGTGGGTCCTACTGCAGGCATGCATGAGGCATGTGCACACTTACATGTACTTAAAGAACAACTAAAGGTACTGAACAGAAGTCAGACCTGCTGAGGTAATCATAGCTGAAACACAGGAGACCGCGATGCAGGGTTTAGTCTCAGAACAGAAGAACTGTGTGATTCCATCATAAGAAAGGTGATAGCTTGAGGCCTAAAGCCTGAAAAAGGGTGCACTCAAAGAGACAAGGTGGGGTCAGAGGTGCAGTTAGCCTGGTAACAGTGATAGTGAGCTCCATTTGGTGAGGCACTTTTACTATTATGAAACAAAGAAAACTAAAGATATGACTCAAAACAATGTCTTAAAATAAAGTGTTTCATGTCTAAGTTGGAGCTCACTTTGAAATGTAATGAGTTTTCAGCTGAAAAATGACAACAAATGGGCTTTTATCCAATGGCAGATCATTAAGGCCCTACTTAACTAGCAATATTGAGGAAACTGCAGATTCCACAATATTAGGCTTCCACCACAGTTTTGACAGCAGGATCCCTGCCGTGTGTGGGCCTGAAAGTAGAACCCTGCACGGCCGCTATGAGCTACAGACAGCCAATAACAGAAGCCCCTGCTTTGAGCCCATGTTCCTGCTGTCAGCCCCAGGCTCCCGCTCTCATCCCCAGGAGGCCGACAGCAGAAAATCGCAGAAAACCAATAATGGACTTTATTACCACAAATAATAATGTCAGTTATTACTTTTCCGCAGTTTTCCATGACTTGTCCACAACAGCCACAATTTTTTGACAATCATCCCGCAATTCAAGTAGGGCCTTACATATCATTCATAAAGGGACAGTAAGGGGTCTCTGAGGATGTGTGTGCACTGCAATCAGAGGCGTGACTGCAGCTTGGACAGGCACACCCGTGCTAGCTTTAATCTTGCTAACACTGCTAAAAAACCCCACACCAAACAGTGAAAATATGGTGGTGCCGGCTTCAGCACAGGCTAACAATGTAAGCAGGTATCCAGGGTTCTGATCAGGCTTAGCCTGAAGCCCATGGCCCGCACCTTCACTGCTATTTTTAGCATACCACTTAGAAGAGACTAAAAAAGATTGGCTTGTTTAGGCTAGCAGAACAAAGACCAAGAGGGGATGTGATTGCTCTCTAAATACTTCAGGGGGGGTAAACACCAGGGAAGGTGAATATTTAAGCTAAAGGACAATGTTGGCACAGGAACACATCAGGATAACTGGTTATGAATACATTTAGGTTGGAAAATAGAAGAAAGTTTCTGACTATCAGTGGAGTGAGGTTCTGAAATAACTTCTCAATAGGAGTTGTGGGGGCAAACAACTAAACTACTTTTAAGAGAGAGCTTGATAAATGTATGAGTCGGGTTGTATGATAGGTTACTTGTAGCGCTGGGGAGCAGGGCACAGCAACCCTGGTAGTCCCTTCCACTTCATGTCTTATGTTCCTAAAATCTCATGCTTCAGGGCTTTAGCTGGTCTGTCAGGGTCAGGAAGAAATTCCTCCCCTCCACATCTACCCCCATTTTATTCTGGGTTTGTTGTGTCTCCTTCCTCTGAAACATCAGAGATGGCCACAGCTGGAGATGAAAGACAGGATGGGGTGGGCCAGTGTTCTCAAATGGCACTGAGAATTCCTTCTCTCAAGTGTTTGGCTGGTTCGCTCTTGGTCACATGCTCAGGCTCCAACTGATCACCATATGTGGGATGGGGAAGGAACTGGCCCCCAGGACAGACTGGTAGTGATGTTAAGGTTTTTTCCCTGCCCTCTGCAATTACAGGTTTCTTGCTAGGATCACCTGGCTATAACTCACTTAATCGATTCCCGTACTTCAAAGGGGACCTCAGGCACTAGTATCTTTTGGTTCCTCCTGTTCTGTGTGCCACAGGCAGAGTTTAGACTCCTGTGGGCTGTAATACTTTGGTCTAGTTCCAGTTGTTGGGGTTAGTGTGTGGGTGATTGGGTGGGGCTAGAGGCCTATAAATGAAGTCAGCCTTGATGATCTGATCATCCCTTCTGTCCTTACACTCAATGACTCTCAGATTAAAGCTAAAATATGTGTGCCTACATGAGCTGCAATCACACTTCCAATTGCAGTGTAGGCATAACCTGGCACACACACAAGGAATGTGCTGAAATTGTTTCATTTTTCTGCTTAAAATCAAGGGCAACACTCTCTTTGGATTACTACAAGTTCCAATTTAGGTCCTTTATCGTCCAACTGTTTGTTCTTTAAACAGCCATCCATTAAGGCGGGGGCAAAGGTGGTAAAAATCAGGGAACAGATTGTTTTTCAAGCAGCTAGAGGGCAAAAGGAGGGAGCTGGAGCCTCTTGTATCAATAGGCAACTAGCACAAAGACAGACAACTACAAGTTGCACAGGACAGCACCCAGTCCATAGAAAAAAAAAGATATCTTTACTTGTTTCTTTAAATAAGATCAAGAAAAGGTATCTGTTGGTAAAAATGCCACATAATTCCTGATAAGTCACAGAAATGCTCTGATCTGTCTTGACCTCACTAAAATGAACAGTTCTTCATTGTCAGGATACCTATTCAGACATTTCTGGATTTGTTCTGAAAATAGTACATAGCTCTTTCTTGACCACATACCTACAGAAAGCTGGGGATACTGGTTTTTAAATGTTCAGGCATTTGGTCTACCCGCTAGTAGCTGCTTTTGAATTCTGTTTCAAAGGAGCTGGCATGCAGAAATTCATACCTGAGAACTCCTCCACATTTTTCTTCCTAATCCTCCACAATTTCATACATCTTGCCCAACCCTCAGTGCTTTAGGAGATGCTTTCAAAACATTTCTACAGATGAGAGAGGGCCCACAGTCCTCTTTCAAGACAAGTACATTTAAAAAGAAAAATATTTTGCCATTTGCTATGAGGTGTACTAATTCTACCAGATGATTATTTTAATTACAGAATACACCAAAAACATGCAAGACACTTGACTGAGCACACACCCCCAACTGAATGTTTTGGGCCCTATCAGCTTTGAGTCATTTTATCATAGCAGCTCAAGAAGCAACGAATCCAGCTACAGAACAGAAATTGTACCATCTAGGACTCTTATTTGCATCCCCCACCAAACTCTTTCATAATTGTCTAACTGAAAAGGGATCATAAGAAACTGAAGACATAAATCATGTCCGAAATGACACCTATTTAACAAAACTCTTTAGATCCAAACAACAGTCACTATTCTTATGAAAAAAAAATCCATATACACATTGCACTACACGTAAATTAACAGAATTAGCTACTCCTGTAAAGGATTTTCTAAAAACTGGGCTTGTCTTCTTTTCCGCTCAACCCACACTTCTTTATAGTATATAGAGAGGGCCTAAAAGATGAAACGTGCAAACACCCTTTCTTGCTCCTGTCTTATCAGAAATTCAGATCTTGACTAACCTGAAAGACTATGATGGAGAAATTGGGAAATAATGATATCACAAGCACATAGGGTATGTCTACAGTACGAAATTAGGTCGATATTATAGAAGTCAATTTTTAGAAATTGATTTTATACAGTCAATTGCGTATGTCCACACTAAGCGCATTAAGTTGGCGGAGTGCATCCTCACTACTGTGGCTAGCATCGACTTACTGAGCGGTGCACTGTGGGTAGCTATCCCAGAGTTCCCGCAGTCTCCGCCGCCCATTGGAGTTCCGGGTTAAGCTCCCAATGCCTGATGGGGCAAAAACATTGTCGCGGGTGGTTTTGGGTACATGTCATCAGTCGCCCCTCCCTCTGTGAAAGCAACGGCAGACAATCGTTTTGCGCCTTTTTCCCCGCGCAGACGCCATACCACGGCAAGCGTGCAGCCCGCTCAGCTCACCGACACTGCCGCTGTTGTGTCCTGGGTGCTGTTGGCAGCAGACGGTACAGGAGGACTGCTCACAGTCATCATACACCGCTTCCGCTGGAACTCTGCTCTGCTGCTACTGTCTCAATAGCAAACTTCTCCATGTTGTCTGTCATGGGCTCCCGGGTATGTGTGTCCTCAGGAAATGTGCGCTGTGCTAACCATCGTCCTCCACCGCTTCCGCTGCAACTCTGCTCTCAGGAATCCACCTCGCAGGTCCTCTCGTCATTCTCTATAAATATCTATTCTCGTGGCATCCGTCTTTAGCCACCGCTTCCGTTGCAACTCTGCTCTCCTGCAGATGCCATACCACAGCAAGCATGGAGCCCGCTCGGATAACCACAGCAGTTATGAGCATTGTAAACACCAAGTGCATTATCCTGCGGTATGTATAGAATCAGAACCTGCAAAAGCAGGCGAGGAGGCGACGGCAGTGCCATGACAAGAGTGATGAGGACATGGACACAGACTTCTCTCAAAGCATGGCCCCCGGCAATTTGGACATCCTGGTGGCAATGGGGCAGGCTCATTCCGTGGAATGCTGATTCTGGGCCCGGGAAACAAGCACAGACTGGTGGGACTGCATAGTGTTGCAGGTCTGGGATGATTCCCAGTGGCTGCGAAACTTTCGCATGTGTAAGGGCACTTTCATGGAACTTTGTGACTTACTTTCCCCTGCCCTGAAGCGCAAGAATACCAAGATGAGAGCATCCCTCACAGTTCACAAGCAAGTGGCGATAGCCCTCTGGAAGCTTGCAACGCCAGCCAGTCGGGAATCAATTTGGAGTGGGCAAAGCTACTGTGGGGGCTGCTGTGATCCAAGTAGCCAATGAAATCACTGAGCTGCTGCTATCAAGGATAGTGACTCGGGGAAATGTGCAGGTCATAGTGGATGGCTTCGCTGCAATGGGATTCCCTAACTGTGGTGGGGCAACAGACGGAACGTATATCCCTATCTTGGGACCAGACCACCTTGGCAGCCAGTACATAAACCGCAAGGGGTACTTCTCAATGGTGCTGCAAGCACTGGTGGATCACAAGGGACGTTTCACCGACATCAACGTGGGATGGCCGGGAAGGGTACATGACGCTCTCATCTTCAGGGACTCTGGTCTGTTTGAGCAGCTGCAGGAAGGGACTTACTTCCCAGACCAGAAAATAACTGCTGGGGATGCTGAAATGCCTATAGTTATCCTTGGGGACCCAGCCTACCCCTTAATGCCATGGCTCATGAAGCCATATATAGGCACCCTGGACAGTAGTAAGGAGCTGTTCAACTATAGGTTGAGCAAGTGCAGAACGGTGGTAGAATGTGCATTTGGACATTTAAAAGCGCGCTGGGGCAGTTTACTGACTTGGTTAGACCTCAGCAAAACCAATATTCCCATTGTTATTACTTCTTGCTGCATGCTCCACAATATCTGTGAGAGTAAGGGGGAGACATTTATGGCGGGATGGGAGGTTGAGGCAAATTGCCTGGCTGCTGATTATGCACAGCCAGACACCAGGGTGATTAGAAGAGCACAGCAGGGCGTGCTGCGCATCAGAGAAGCTTTGAAAACCAGTTTCATGACTGGCCAGGCTACGGTGTGACACTTCTGTTTGTTTCTCCTTGATGAAAACCCACCCCCTTGGTTCACTCTACTTCCCTGTAAGCCATCCGCCCTCCCCCCTTCGTTCACCACTTGCAAGGCAATAACGTCATTATTGTTTCAAAATCATGCATTCTTTATTAATTCATCACACAAAGAGGGGGATAACTGCCAAGGTATCCCGGAAGGGGTGGGGGAGGAGGGAAGCACCGGGTGGGGTGGTGGATGAGGGGAGGAGGGAAGGACAAGGCCACACTGCACTTCAAAACTTATTGAACGACAGCCTTCTGTTGCTTGGGCAGTCCTCTGGGGTGGAGTGGTTGGGTGCCTGGAGCCCCCCCTCCTCTGTGTTCTCGGGTGTCTGGGTGAGGAGACTATGGAACTTGGGGAGGAGGGTGAGCGGTTACCCAGGGGCTGCAGCAGCGATCTCTGCTCCTGCTGCCTTTTCTGCAACTCCACCAGACACTGGAGCATGTCAGTTTGATCCCCCAGTAGCCTCAGCATTGCATCCTGCCTCCTCTATCATGCTGCCGCCAGCTCTCCACTTGCTCCTGCAACCTCTCATCTTGCTCGTCCCTCCTGTCCTCGCGTTCATTTTCTGCTTTCCTGGACTCTGCCGTTCTTTGCCTCCACGCATTCTGCTGAGCTCTTTCAGTGCGGGAGGACTGCATGAGCTCAGAGAACATTTCATCGCGAGTGTGTTTTTTTCACCTTCTTATCTGCGCTAGCCTCTGGGACAGAGATGATAAGGGGAGGGTTGAAACATTTGCACCTGTGGGAGGAAAAAAGGGAGAGTAGCATTTAAAAAGACATTTTAGAGAACAATGGGTAGACTCTTTCACAGTGAACCAAGCTGTTAACATTACATAGCACATGTGCTTTCGGTACAAAAGGTCACATTTTGCCTCTTATATTGAGGGCCTGCCGGTTTGGTGTGAGAGATCACACACACAGGGCTGGGCAACAGAATTCGGCTTTCAGGCAGCGATAGTAAGCCAGTCTTTCAGCTTCTTCAACCCTCATAACATGTGGGAATGCTTTCAAACAGCAGCACCCCCCTTTCCCATACCAAGCACCTGTTTGATTGGCCATTTAAAAGGAGGGGCTGTACTGGCCGCGAATGCATCCCAAGTCTTCAGGGCAAATTAATCATTAAACACACTTGCTTTTAAACCCTGTATTGTATTTACAAAGGTACACTCACCAGAGATGCCTTCTCCTGCTTCATGGTCCGGGAGTCTGCCTTGGGAAGGTGATAAACAGTTCCTGGCTGTCGGGGAGAACGGTTTCTCCGCTTGCCTGCTGTGCACTATCCTCCTCCTCATCTTCCTTGTCCCCAAAAGCTTCAAGCCTGTTGCGTGAGACTCTCCCCTTGCAGGTGTCCACGGACAGGGGTGGGATATTAGTAGGGTCGCTCCCTAGAATTGCATGCAGCTCATCATAGAAGTGGCATGTCTGGGGCCCTGATCCGGAGCAACCGTTTGCCTCTTTGGTATTTTGGTAGGCTTGCCTGACCTCCTTAATTTTCACGCGGCACTGCTGCGGGTCCCTGTTGTAGCCTCTGTCCATCATGCCCTTGGAGATTTTGGCAAAGATATTGGCATTTCATCTTTTGGAACGGAGTTCTGATTGCACGGATTCGTCTCCCCATACAGCGATCAGATCCACTACCTCCCGTTCGGTCCATGCTGGAGCTCTTTTCCGATTCTGGGACTGCATAGTCACCTCTGCTGATGAGCTCGCCACAGTGGCCAAACAGGAAATGAAATTCAAAAGTTCTCGGGGCTTTTCCTGTGTACCTGGCTAGTGCATCTGAGTTGAAAGTGCTGTCCAGAGCGGTCACAATGGAGCACTCTGGGATAGCTCCCGGAGGCCAATACCGTCAAATTGCATCCACACTACACCAAATTCAACACAACGATGTTGATTTCAACACTAATCCCCTCGTCGGGGAGGAGTACAGAAATTGATTTTAAGAGCCCTTTAAGTCAACAAAAATGGCTTTGTCATGTGGACAGGTGCAGGATTAAATCGATCTAACACTGCTAAATTTGACCTAAACTTGTAGTGTAGACCAGGGCACAGCGAGCAAAAGCTAAGCAATGAGGTGATACTCAATTTAAACACAGAGTGGCAAGTATGTGGAATGGACTTCCAAGTCAGGTGGCAAAGCCAAATAGTACAATTTTTTAAGCAAAAATTAACCACCTAAATGACATTTTTCTTCCAGTATAACTACATCCACCGTAGAGATTGTACCACTTTATTTTGGTAAAAAGAAATCAGTTATTTGGTAAAAAGAAATCAGAAATTTAGTTATTTCTCTAATAGAAATAACTAAAATCAGTACAAAAACTGTGTGTAGACCAGTAATCTGGAATACAAGTCACACTGATTTTCACTGGGATCTGTCCTCCAAAATTACTTAGGTGGCCTGGAAAAATCCCACCACATCAGATATATTTTGGACCCTACTGCAACACAATTAATAATAAGGAACTATTCTTTGGAAAATAAGGAGGAGAAACTTCTGTTTAAAAAGAAATGTAGACAAGCAATGTATCCCCACATCTCAAAATTGTTATTCCCCTCACGCACTCCCTTTCACAGTTTATTGAAATTCATATATTGTCTCTGCCATAGAAGAAAGGTTGGAAAAATAATTACAGAAAATGAAAAATGAAACAGATTACATCCAACATGTAGCCGTAAACCAAAAAATAATGGCTTCTTTACATCTAATGTTCTGAGATATTTTTAAGACTAGAAAGGTTAGAGGTTAATCCAATGAACATGCAACTGTTTGACAGTTTTAGAATCCATGCAACATCACCCTTAAATACACTACAGGCCCATAACATCTACAGAGAAAATTTAATTTATATTAATGAAGGGAGAAACATGCTTAAGGCTTTTCTAGAGATTGCTCTGGTTCCAGTTAAATGACCTGACTTGCATGAAAAGGATTTTGAACATATTAGCAGTTCAGGCTTGCTTAAATTAAGTAACTGTTTAATTGTAAAGAATCAACTGAGCTCCCGCACAGTCATGTGTAATATACTGTCAGCTCTGAGACGCAAATCTTAAAACTGAAGTAGGGTCCAGTTTGGACACACCTAGGTTGGTCACAGCAGTAAGTGACATGTTTAGATTACTAACTTGCTTTGTTGACCCCACCTCATCACGTTATGAATTATTCAGATTGGTCTCATACAGTTTTCCTGGCTAGTCAGGGCAACTGTAGTTCTTTAGGGAATTACTCTGTCTTCTGACCTTAGGAAACAAAATCTGCACAAGCAAAATTGTGGCTCTTATTCCTCATCCTGTATTTTATTTAAGAAGAACTATAAATCAAAGGAATAATAAGAGTTCCTGAGGGAATTCTGTACCAAAAATTTTAAAATTCTACAAAATTCTACATATTTTATTTGTCAGAATAACAATATAATCATGCCAGTTTCAATTATTTCGGTAATTTATTTCAAAATACCTGTCAGCAAGTATGCTTGGAACAATACAGACAGACAAAAAAAAAAGATTCAGGTAATTTTTTTTTTTGACAAATAGATTCCTTATTAAGCATATTAATACAGAACTTTGAGTAATTCATTTAAACTACAATACAGAAGCAGTGCAAAGGTTTGGGGAAGTCAGGGGTAAGGGAGGAGCTGAAGGAGAGGGAAGGAGCCTGGGAGTGAACCTGGAGGGTTGTTGGGTGTGGTTGGGAGACGTAGTAACTAGGGTTGTTTGGTGGAGGGGAGATTGATAGGAAGTTGGGGAGCCTCCCCCATACCGACCCTGGATGACCCCAAGCCTCTCCCATTCAGTCAGGCACATCTCCTTGTCCCCACACCCCCCATCCCTTGTCCCTATGTGGCTCTGCAGCCCCCCTCCCATTCAGCCCCTGGCTCAATGCTGACACCCCATTAGCTCCTGAGCCTGCACCCCAGTCTGTCCTCCCACTAGCCCTTCTGAACCCCAGTCTGTGACCCCCCCAGCAGCCCCATGTGCCGCACTCTGTCTGTCCTAACCTGGCTCCGAGGGCAGGGTGCTGTGATGAATGCAGCTGGCTGCTGGCTGTTCTGGCACCACAACAGCCTCTGGTGGGCGAAAGGTGGAACTGCAGCACTTCTTAGGAATAATGTATTTTCTGTAGGAAAAAAAATTCTGCGCCAGACATGAATTGTGTGCACGCACACTGGTGCAGAATTCCCCAAGGAATAAAACAACCTTCAGTATAAGCACCATTAACATCAATTATAGCACCAGCCTTTGCAGCAGAGGTTACTAGCTGCCCCTCATGCTTGTAAGGTATTTCCTGTAAGCATCCCCAAACCACTTCATTATTCTCCTTCAAATCTTTCCTTAATACTCTCCTTTGCCAGGATGCCCACAAAAAAAATTGACAACAGTTTAGCTGCTGGTGGTAAGACCACAACCTACCATGATGACCAATATTATCTCACTGTTTCCTTGTACTCCTATTGGTTGGTCTGTATCCATCTGTCTCTCTCGCCTTATACATAGATTGCAAAATCTTTGGGGCAGGGACTGTCTTTTGCTTCTGTGTTTGTACAGCACCTAGCACAATGGGGTCCTTGTCCATTATAAGAATGTCTCAGTGCTATGATAATACAAATAATAAATAACAACCATAGTAGAGCCAAAAAAATGAGAAGGAGAAGAATACAAAATTCATTGGCCTAAGATATACCTATGGGCAAGGTGATTATTATTAAACATTTATATTGCAGTTGTGTCTGAATGCTCCAGCTAAGCTGGGCCTCATTGTGCTAGGTGCTGTGCAAACATATAACAAATGAGAGCTTATGGTCTAATAAATTAAGCATGCTATCTAAATTTGCCTCTGTGCAGTGCTGGCATCAGATCTCAAAATGCTTTACAGCTGGATAAACTGAGACACACAAAAGTACAGTATGTTACTTGGACAAGGTCACACTACAAGTCAGTGGCAGAATGGTTCACAGTGGTTCAACTACATCAACTACCCAAGTTTATTTTCAGCTTTGGGTTTGAATTTTAATGAAAATTAAAAGCAAAAAACAAATTGTTGTCTGCCAACATTTGGACATTTTGTAATTAAAATTTTACAGAGCTACAGTTTTAATACTAGAAAGCATGCACAACCTGTAAACTCCTTTTTAAATCCTATGATTAGTAAGTGGCCAAATGGTCTCCAACATATGCTTTATATTTCAGCTTTCTCCCCTCTGTTTTCTTCCCAGCTATCACTACTTAAACTCCTAAGAAATACCATTCATAGTGGAACAGTTACGAGATCCCAAACAGAGAATCAAGGGAAAGTACCGTAGCACTGGGATTTGAATTTCAGAGGTAATTTTGTTCTGGATGTGAATGCAAAAACATTTACTAAGATATAATCACTTTATGGTTAGAGAAAACTGTTTATGAGTTAGCTGTACAGAGATAACAGCTCTAAATACAATGATACTTCTCTCATAAACCTCAAGGAAAATGTTCTAAAACCTGTAAGTTATTCAAACATTTAACATATTTAAAAACACTGACACAAACTGAAGATACAAGTAAACAAAACTTCCACTCCAAAATAAATTAACTGGATTCACAATCATTAATTCCCACCCTCCTCTGCTACACCCTTGAGATATAATACATTTCACTGACATTTACACAGAATGGCAGTGAACATGACATAGTCTACTATTACCTGTTTGGATTCCTTCTTAAGCACTTAAAGGTAACCTGTATATAATCTCTCTCATATGCAATAGTGAATTAACATCAATCCTGTATTTTGTTATAGTTGATTTAAACAAAATACAGGATACCTAGGAATATATGTAGCATGATAGTCTGTTCCATTGCAAAAAATAATGAAGAAACACATCATGAGCTAATGAGGACGCTGTAGTGAACCTGCATCTCCAATATATCATAAACTGAGAATCTATTACTGCAAAATGTGGAATCTTTCTAAAAGACTATATGCATTTTTGTTTAATGAGAAGTATAAATATAGCCCTGGCCATCAGATTGCTTTGCTTGCATAGTGATATCCACAGAGAGGTGCAGAGTCTGAAGCTTAAATGTTTCAGTTGCTGATAACATGCACAGTTGTTTAAAAAAGTTCAAATGGATTTGTTTCTGCTTTAGAAATCCTTCATGCTAAAGAAACTCCAATTACTTCACAATCATAATGTTATGCTTTGTTAGTTATGGTGAAATTGATTTACACATCAGACTAAAGGGTAAAATTGTGTATTGGCCTTCTGAAGCCCATTTTGGAAATCATACAGTATAAGCACTAGCATTGATTATGGCCCTGTTTTGAAAATAAAGTATGACGGGGAAGGAGATTGAGTAGCTCAGGGAAGCTGACATCTATGTGGCAGTTCACACACAATTCAGGTTGGTAGTGTCAAAGCTTACTCCTGAGGGAATTCTGCACCACTGCGCAATGCAGAATTTTGCAGAAATTAATGGTTTTTGTGCAGATTTTCCTTTTCCCCCACAGAAATGGGCTGCAGTGCTGCTGGCTGCACGGGGGCCACAGGACCAGGCAGAGCACATCTTGCACGTAGAAGAAACTGCAGTGGGGGGAGGGGGGAGTAGCAAGTTCCTGGCAGCTGCAGTTCTCCGCATGCTCTGAGGGAAGGAGATGGCAGCACGCAGGAAACTCCACACAAGCCTGGTACTGAGCATCAGGCTGTTTCTCCCTCTGGATCCCTGAGCTCTGAGAGGTAGGCAGCAGGTGTCTGGGCTGGAGGGGGATATGGCTGAGCCCTAGGGGGAAGGAGGCAGGTGTCTGGGCAGGGGGAGGGGC
Organism: Natator depressus; assembly: GCF_965152275.1. NCBI lineage: Eukaryota > Metazoa > Chordata > Testudines > Cheloniidae > Natator > Natator depressus. The sequence continues at coordinate 21,355,766 of NC_134242.1, read as the reverse complement.
CCGCAGCTAGGCTCTGGGGCCGGGTGCAGGTGTCTGGGCTAAGGGGGCCCTACCGACTGGGCTCTGGGGGCAGTAGGGAGGACGGTGTCTAGGCTGGGGGGGCCACAGCTGGGCTCTGGGAGGAGGGGTTGTGGGTGTCTGGCCCCTTGACTGGGCTCGGGGTGGGGAGAGGGCAGAGAAACAGGAACTGGATTGTCATAGGGGTTTCTTTAACTCTCTACTCCTGGGGGAATTTTTGTATGCGTCTATGTTGTCACAGACATACTTGCTGACGGGTATTTTGAAATAAATTACAAAAATAATTGAAACTGCTATAATTATGTAGTGTTATTTTGACAAATAAAATGTGCAGAATTTTGCAGAATTTTTAATTTTTTGGCACAGAACTCCCCCAGGAATAAAAGCTGTTTCCAGTTTATTGCTGTTCAGTGGTCTACTCTACATGAACTGAGTTGGTAGCCTTTGTTCAGCTATTACTAGAAAAGTGTCCCCATCGTGAAATCTTCACTACAGACAGCATTCAAGAAATTAGCAATCTTGTATATTGACTTGTCTACACTTGAAAATTAATCCAGATTAAGGTAGGATATAAATTTAAAGCACAAAAACTATTCCTGAATAACTCCAACACTTTCAAACTGGATTAAACTAAACCGGAACAAAACGCTCATGTTCCGGAATAGGAGTGCCTACACATGGAGTCTTCAGTAGTTATTCCTGAATAACTGCAAATGCAGACAAATCCTAACTAAAGCTCTCACTGCTGGAGTAGGGCAGGGACGCTCACACAGCTGCTACCCATTACAATATACACTGCTTGTATATGGCAGGGTAGGAGTTAGGAGAAGGAAAGAATGTCAGTGTGACCGTGTTAACGGTCAGTGTCTCGTTTCAGAGAGGATAAAAAGGACTTTTTACTACTGCCAGTTCATGTAGGAGAAGCCCATTTTCGGAGAAGAAAGATGAAGGTTTTAGTCCCACCCACACTGAGGATTTGTATGATTATAGGTATATTAACCTGTACGTAGGTGTTTTGACATCCTGTGCTGCGCCTGTTCTGTACTTCAGTCTCTAGAGCTGTTAAGCTGGTATCTTTTACTAGCAACAAAAATAAACTAGAAAAATGTATTCTGCACAAAAAGCACAGGAGCAGTTGTGATATGGGTTTTAAAAAGGTACAAATTCAGTCCTAGACAGGGTGGATAAAAATAAATTATTTAAAAAAATTAAAAAATAAAATAATTTTTTTTTAAAAAACATTGGATTTTTTTTTTAAATCGGATTTTTTTTTGATAAAATGCTTTTTGAGGAAAAAACCTACCTAAAGATAGTTTTAATTAAGATCCATGATGAAATATATTTGAGCTATAATGTAATAGGGATTATAAATTCTAATTCTATAGTATGAGAATATATTCATGAAATGTTTAAGAAAAGTTTTGTAAATGAGTTCCAATAGTTCATGGATTAGGGACCCAATTTTATGGGATTCCAGGGGCTTCTGTATAGATTATTTAGGTTAATCTTTCTATCTAGCCAGTGGTGCTCAGTCTAGAAGATACCATCAGAAGAGATATTTAGTTTTGCAGTTCTCAAACTGTGGATTTGTGTCTCCAGAGATAACATGCTTCTTAACAGCAAAAATGTTTTTAAATAAATAAATAAATAAATAAATAAATATAGAGAGAGGTGAGAAATAACAGACCTCAACCCTATAGTACCTCTGCAAATTTGTGTACAGAGTCAATCCCTTACCTCTCTCTAAAACTGCAAAGTTTCAAAAAGTTCAGTGAATAGAAGTTTACTGGGGGCAGAATAGATCTGGACAAGGAGAAGAAGTCTGGAGATAAATGTTAGAAGGGAGGGACAGGCAGCAGAAACAAAAGTGAAACTGTTTGAGCAGCATATTCCAGAAGTCTTGAGGTCTTTCTGAGTGTAGCCTTCATTGATTTGAGATCTACCATTGAGATCTACCATTCCATTCTCTCACTAAAAGGAAAAATCTATAATGGCAGCAGGCTGTAAGAGAGACCCACTTAGGGAATAAGAACCATTCAAAAAATATATGTGTGCTGATGATGTTTTAAGAAAGTCACACCAGTGAACTGGTGGAAGTCATTTAAGCACTTGGATTCAGAGACTGTTAAAGTGATCATCTCACTTTTAACAGCAGTAGCTTCCTCTGCTGGTGTAGAAAGAATATTTTCTTTCTTTGGACTAATTCATTCCAAATTGAGAAATCACTTAGGACCTGAAAAAGCAGGAAAGCTTGTTTTTCTTTTCCAGATTATGAACAAAACAGGAAAATTAAAGAGAAGATGACTGAGTCAACTGCAGAAGCCAATATCTTAAGTTTCTCATGTTGACCTGGCTAACATAGTTAAATGAAATATTTAAAAAAAAAATTAGACTATTTTAGTTAGAAACAAAACAAACATGATTTTAAAAAACTTGAATGTTTAAATTCAAATGCTTGTTTTGTTAAAATATTATGTTTGCTGCTGAAGAAAAAAATCCAGAATACATAATGTTGTTTTAGTTAAATAAAACAATTTAAATGTCTGTCTGGTGATGTTCTACTCCTAATACAGCATGGCAAGAAAATCCTCCAAATATTAATGATTAACTTGTTGAATTGGAGATAGTTCACCTCCCAATGACTTAATAAATATCTGCTTCGATTACCTTTGGTAATGAAATAACCAAACAATCATTCATTTTCTGATATAGCTGTAAAACTAATCTGAAAAGTTTTCAGAATAAATCACTTTGAAAATGTATAGTGTGTACCTTCTAAAAATGAAACCTAATCTATCTCTGAGTTGTGAAGACAATGTATTAAGGTTATAACAACCAACAAGAATGCACTTTTATGTAGAAATCCAAGATTAAATTGAGTCTTCCTGACTCAAGATTTAAATCTTGATTTAAATCAATTTGATTTAAATCAAATCCACCCTGGTCCCAGAACAAAGAAAAATAGAGCTCGAGATACGTTAACAGGAATTCAACCCAAAAGGTAAAGTGGGAGGACGGGAGACTACCACTACATCTTATGAAAGTTATTAAAATCCAACCCACATAAGGAATGTGATGCTAGTTCTAAGCAAAGACAAGAAGGACCAACATATAATAGAACACTGAATCAGAAGATAATTCTGTACTATTGTTCTCTATAAACTCTGAAGATAACATCTGAAAAATGACACTCCAGAAGGATTAATCTAAACTACGGAATCTGATTCAGAGGATTTAGAACAAAAACAAGTTAAGCAGAATTCCTGTTTTACAAAAGCAAAAAGGTTTACTATTACTGGTTTGTCTACTCAAGTGCATTCTTTGGAATAAAAGAAGACCCTAGCTGTAGCTCACAAAAGCTTATGCTCAAATAAATTTGTTAGTCTTTAAGTTGCCGCAAGTACTCCTTTTCTTTTTGCGAATACAGACTAACACGGCTGCTACTCTGAAACCTAGTTTACTGACTGTCATCTATTTGGTACTCAGTCACCATTATTGTTCATGCAGTGAGACAGTGCAGTTCTTATTCAGTCATGCATTTCATGGATTAGATATGAAGGCATTTCTGGCAGACAAAAGATCATCAGTGCTAAAAGGAAAACATCTTTTGCCACATTTAAATTGCTAGAAACTAGGGCCGTCGATTAATCGCAGTTAATACACATGATTAACTCAAAAAATTAGTTGTGTTAAAAAAATTAATTGTGATTAATTGCAGGTTTAATTGCACTGTTAAACAATAGAGAATCAATTGAAATGTATTAAATATTTTTGAATGTATTTCTACGCTTTCAAATATATTGATTTCAATTACAACACAGAATACAAAGTGTACGCTGCTTACTTTATAGCGGAAGTGGGCAAACTACAGTCCGTGGGCCACATCCGGCCTGGCCCCTGAGCTCCCCATTGGGGAGGCTAGCCCCCAATCCCTCCCCTGCTGTTCCCCCTCCCCCACAGCCACACCGCCATGTGGGCAGCGCTCCGGGCGGAGGGGCTGCGCGCTCATGCAGGGAAGCGTGTCTGGCTCCGGCCGGGTGGCACGGCTCCAGACATGCTGCTCTGAGCGGCATGGTAAGGGGGCTGGGGGTTCGATATGGAGCAGGGGATCCCAGGGGGCAGTCAGAGGACAGGGAGCAGGGGGCGGCTGGATGGGGCAGAGGTCCGGGAGCGGTCAGGGGACAGGAGACGGTTGGATAGGGCAGAGGTTCGGTGGGGGGCAGGGGCTGGGGAATGGGAGGGGCTGGATAGGGGGTGGGGTCCCGGGGGGCAGTTAGGGGCTGGGGGTCACGGGATGGGGCAGTCAGGGGACAAGGAGCAGGGGGGGAGTTGGATGGGTGGGGGGTCCTGAGGGGGGCAGTCAGGGGGCGGGAAGTGGGAAGGGGTGGATAGGGGGTGGGGACCAGGCTGTTTGGGGAGGCACAGCGTTCCCTACCCAGCCCTCCATACAGTTTCGAACCCTGATGTGGCCCTCGGGCCAAAATGTTTGCCCACCTCTGCTTTATATTATTTTTATTACAAATATTTGCACTGTAAAAACAAAAAATAGTAACATCCACAAACATTTATATAAATGGTATTCTATTATTGTTTAACAGCACAATCAATCGTGGTTAATTTTTTTAATTGCTTGACAGCCCTACTAGAAACCTATTTTTATAATGCTGCTTTGGAGGTTTGCTGTTTGTAAACTGAAGTTGAAGTTTGCCTCACCCCACACGGAGCTTGAGTAAATGGTGGTATAGGGAGTGGGTAGATTTACAACTCATCTGCACATAGGTGCTGGAACTAGAGGTCTTGGGGTTCTACCGCACCCCCTGGCTTGAAGTGATTTCCATTATATACAGGGTTTACAGTTTGGTTTAATGGCTCCCAGCACCCCCACTATAAAAATTGTTCCAGCACCCCTGCATCTGCATCCAGGGAGGGAGGGGAGAGAATGAAGAAAGGGGGTTGGGCTGGACTTCTAGATGTGCGCAACTGTGGATCTGATATTCCTTCCTTCATCTCACTCCATGATTCATAGCCCCTTCCACCACACGCACGGAGTTCTGTCTGCTCTGCCACAAGGAGGGTTAAAATGATGGAGTGGGCCTATACTAACCCTCCATGGAGGGTTAAATTAGCATAGTCATAGTGAAGTTTATTCTAGCCTTTTCTAGCAGCCACAACATTAGTTATGCCAAGCTGCACATATGTAGTTCTTCTGTTCCTGTTCTCCTTATGAAATGTAAACCTGTACATATTACTGTGTGTGTTTAATGCTGAAAATTGAAATACACACATACATGAACCATGTGTATTTGGCAGACTTAAGGATACAGCAGAAATTTTCTTTTTGGAACTTCCCAACTTTTAAGTGCTTGATTTTTCAACCTTAACAATGCATGAATGCTAGTGTTTGTAGTTAATAAAACAGGATGCAGCTTTCATTCACTGCATTATTTTCTCAGAAATGAGGTGTCTAATATTTAGACATGTCCTGATAAGACTGTAATGAAGTGGTACCTATATCACTATAGCGATGACGGTCAGTATTTCCATAATAAACAAACAGAGCTTCCCAAAGTTTTATGAGGTGGATTGTAACTTTTCCTGTGGGCTTGAGCACAGAAGACCTTAGTTTCCAAGCCAAAAGCTATTTTATTGAACATTCCCCATTAAAGATTTTACAAAGATGTTCATTCTAGGAATATCATCAACGCCTCTTGTGACACGTCAACTCAATGTTCCTGCTCTAAACAATTTGATTCCTTGTTTTTTCTTCCACAAATTAAACAGTTCTTTTCAAGAACATATCCCAGTAAAACACACATTCTACCTATGACTTTTATTACCTTAATAAGAAGAAATTTAGAAATCCCCTCCCTTCTTCAGTGTTTTCTACTCTTTTACTCTGGCATAACTACCATGCTTCTACATGCTAATTGTCTTGGCTGAAGGCATCAGCCAGGAGCTGAATGAGTCTCCTTTAAAGGTCCAGGGTTTATATAATATTCATAACTCATTCTAAAATTAATTCTACTTTACCAAATCTGAATTATGGACAGATTAAAATCTAATCTGTCACCGATATACAAACAGTGAGTGTAAATCAAGTCATAATTTAAGGGAAGTAAATATCTAAAGAAGTGTTCCTGAGGACTTGTTACAGTGAGGTGGGAATGCAAGATGCAGTAATGGAGGGAGGGTAAGGGTGAAAGGATGTACTGTAAATACTATGCTAAAGGAAAAGAGAGTTTAAGAAAAGATCTGAAATGTGGGAACAATCTGATGTTTTCTATAGGACTGTCTACACTAGAGGAAAAAGCAGTGTTTGAAAATTATATTTAAGCATGACTCTCTGACCATCTCTCAACTGAAACTGGCTAGGCAGCCTGTGTAGACTGGGTCAAATCACGCTCAACATCTAACTGTACATTTTCTCAATCAGGCTAAAATGTAGGAGGGCGATAACCCAGACAGAGGGGGCAGCTGCAGTGTAAGTAAAAGCATAAAGCACAGCTGAAGAGACTACTCAGAGGAAGGAAAGAAAGATCCAGATTCTGCATTCAGTTTTCACATACAAATCCCATTGAAGTCCCTTCCTTTCAGTCTATGAAAACAAACATTCGAAGAGTGTAATTTTTCCTCTTAGACCCACAAGAAGAGGTGAAGAAAGTTAGGAGAAATAGAGTTACCTTGTTTCTTTGTATTTATAGTGAATCCTGAAATCACAAAGAAAGATTTAATTTGATTATAGCTTCCTTTTTTGACATTTGGACTTACGTTGTGCTGAAAACTCAGCAGGGAAAAATAACAGATGAAAGTTAAATATTAAATATTTGGTACTTGTTCTTGGGACATCATTTAAGAAAAGTGGCAAAATAGTCTTTGATAAGCTTCACTGAAAGAGAACAGTACACTCTAAAGAATTTATGATACTTTTAACACCATTACATTGCTATAAATAAAGATAACATATATTCATTGTAGGCATTTCCCTGTATTAGCCCTTTGCCTTATATACACCGTCCGCAACAAACTTTATCCAACATCAACTTAAGGAAAAGGCACTGCTTTAAAATCAATCTCAGAAGAAGTGTTTTAGTTTTGCAGTTTAAAGATTAGACAGCTCACATATCTAGTTTAAGTGTTGTAACGGAGAGAGGAGGAGGAGCTTCGTGTTTTATTTAGGATCTGAATGTTTTTTGTCTGCATGATGGCATGGCAACATGTTTCAAATGAAATAACTTAATAAAACTTGTTTCTAAAGAAGGCTTGGTATCCTGCACTATTAATGGGCTGATGCAGATATGAAACCCACAATGATTGCAGAGAAGATGTGATTTGTAATCACAAGAATAAAGTAACATGATTCAATGTTCTCAGCATCACTGTAAGGAATATATCATTTCTGGTTATATAGTTTAAATTTACAATACATCTGACCACAGAAAAGATACTTTATGGACAGAAACTCCTCCACAGTGATCAAGAGAGGTATCATGCACAAGAGTAGAGGTTCCCAATCTTTTTCTTTCTGAGACAGCCCCCCCCCGCCAACATGCTATAAAAACCTCCACAGCCCACCTGTGCCACAACAACTGGTTTTCTGCATATAAAAGCCAGGGCCGGTGTTGCGGGGTAGCAAGCCAGGCAATTGCCTGGGGCCCCATGCCACAGGGGCCCCTGCAAAGCTACATTGCTCAGACTTCAGCTTCAGCCCTGGGTGACGGGTCTCAGGACCCTGGGCTTCAGTGCAGTGGAGCTTCGACTTTCTACCTTGCGCCCCAGCAAGTCGAATGCTGGCCCTGCTTGGCAGCCCCCTGAAACCTGCTCACAGTCCCCCAGCTGCCACGGTTTGCCATTCCTGGCCAATGGGAGCTACAGGGGGCCGTGCCTGCGGACGGTCACCATAAACAAAAATGTCTCATGGCCCGCCAGCGGATTACCCTGATGGATCATGTGCCAAAGGTTGTCAATCCGTTTTATATTCTCTTTTTAAATGGAGTTTTATGCTTGAGAAAGGCTAACAGCTCTGGCAATTGAAGTTCTGTTTATTTAAGGGATATGTACAGCCTGGGCAATGACACTGCAAGTTTCCCAAAATCCTGACAATTTGACTCAACCCTCATCTGGAGAATAATCCTCTCCAGGGGCGAGGACAATTCTGTCTCCATGCTCATTCCATCCTTAGACACTCTGCCAAGTCTGCCCATAAAGTTCCCAGCGAGCATCTATGTGGTGGTGGCAGCAATTCTGAAAGGAAAAGATGTGCCCAAGTGTAACTGGGCTCAGAATGATAGACTCATTTTTCTTAACACAGCGTACAGGCATTGGAGGGTAACTACTTTTTACCACCACCAACCTGATTTGGTTTTACATAGCTGCATAATTAAACAGGACCACAGGCAAGTCACAGGTCCATCATGACAAGAATGGTTCAATGACAACTTTTTCACCTCCATTATATATATATTTTTAACAAATATCAAGAAAGAAAGAAAGAAAGAAAGAAAGAAAGACAGACTTCTCAGCCCACCCTTATTTGTACCTTGACCAATTCAGTCCTCTCCTCCTTGAACAGCATTTACAATGGCAACAAATCTTATGTGCTTATACTGGAGACATAACAGATAATTTATTCACAGCCCAATTCTGTTAGGTGTTTACTGACAAAGAATATGTACGTGTTTTTACTAAGAAAATTAAGTCGACGACTTTATATTAGATCCAAGAGTATCAATTACTCTGATTACAGCTGTCAGGGTTCTCTCCCCCCCCCCCCACTCTGAGGTACAGATGTGGGGACCCGCATGAAAGACTCCCTAAACTTATATTCTACCAGCTTAGGTTAAAACTTCCCCAAGGCACACATTCCTTTCCTTGTCCTTGGATGGTATTGCTGCCACCACTAAGTGATTTACACAAAAATTCAGGGAAGGGTCACTTGGAATCCCTATTCCTCACAAAATATCCCCCCAAGTCCCTTCACCCCCTTTCCTGGGGAGGCTTGGGAATAATATACCAACCAATTGCCTTAGCAGTGTGAGCACAGACCAGACCCTTTGTCTTCAGGACACTAAAATCAATCAGGTTCTTAAAAGAAGAACTTTATTATAAAGAAAAAAGTAAAAGAATCACACCTGCAAAATCAGGATGGAAGGTAACTTTACAGGGTAATAAAAAGATTTAAAACACAGAGGATTCCCCTCTGGGCTCAGCTTCACAGTTATAAAAACAGGAATAAAACTATCTTTATAGCATAGGAAAAATTCACAAGCTAAAACAAGAGAGAACCTAACGTATTTCCTTGCCCTACTTACAATTTCTGTGGTTTTATGTGGATTATTCCAGGTATATTTTCAGGAGAAGTTGTACCTGCTTGGCTTCTCCCTCTGTCCAGAGAAGGAACAACAAAAGAGAACAACAAACAAATCCTTCCCCCCCATATTTGAAAGTATCTTCTTTCCCCATTGGTCCTTCTGGTCGGGTGCCAGCTAGGTTATTTGAACTGCTTTACCCCTTACAGATAAAGCAATCCAGTACAGCTGCTAAGTAGGGATCTTACACTACTGAATACATAAAGGTTGCTAGCCTTCCCTTATATTCATGACACAGCAGTACCACACATACTGTACATCACTAGAGGCTGTATTTTCTTACAGATTAAAGTTTTTTTAAAGTTCATGATTTCTTTTCTAAAATCAGAAGATCCTTCTCCATCCCATGCTGTACTTTGAATGACTACAGGGTTTAAAAGCAAAACTCTATTTCTTTTCCTCTGGGCTGATAAAACAACGTTTCACAGAAGAAACCCACTCATGCCTACTCAATTCCAAGATACATGGTAACATAGTATAAAATATTACTAACATCCATGAGTAAAATCAAAGTGAATGGAGCTTTGAATCTGCACATTCTAAATATAATTCATATGTATATTATGCTATGAATAATTCCTCAGTTCAGGAATACTGAAGTGCCTATTTAATTTTATACTGCAAATCTGTAATTTGGGCAAATGATTTTGCTGGAGACTCTTCTCTTTAGAAAGAATATCCTAAAATAATTTCCCTCTTAACAGTGTAGTTGCCAATGCTCCATTTCCCACTATAATTGGCCTTGATTGATACAGCATTTTACATACAGACACCTAGGCTAGGGAACACCAATGGCATGCTTTCCCCTCAAAACATGGTTTCCACATGACCATTACACAATCCTGGGTCAGCAGAGAACAATCATTCCATGATGCCAATCTTTTCTCTGGTTTTTTTTTCTCTCCTACTCACCTTACCTGATCACTCTCGTTACAGTGTGTATGGTAACACCCATTGTTTCATGTTCTCTGTGTATATAAAATCCCCCTACTGTATTTTCCACTGCATGCATCCGATGAAGTGAGCTGTAGCTCACAAAAGCTTATGCTCAAATAAATTTGTTAGTCTCTAAGGTGCCACAAGTACTCCTAATCTTTTCTCTAAATATGTAAATGGCTTTATGAAAAGTGAACAACCCTCTTGCATAGTTAATGGCCATTTCAAAGAGCAAAATCTTCTAGAACACAATCAAACAAGACTGTTTATCTTTTCTCAAGTTTCACTTCGCTTCCAAAAAAAAGGGGGCGGGGAGGGAATTAGACAAGAGGAGGCAGTATTTTCTACAGGCTAAAGCAAGGATTGGGAGTTAGGTCTCCTAGTTTCTTTTACAGACTCCTTGATTAAGTCAGTCACTGGGAAACCTTTGGCAAGTGACTTGGGTCTGAATGTTCTGAAGTGCCCCCTATTCTGGACTCCTCAGTTTTATAGATGTCCAACTTGAGACATCTAAAGCCTGTTTTGCAGAGGTGCTGAGCACTCACAACTCTTTCAAGTCAACGGGAACTCTGAAAATTGGGCCTTAGGTGTCTCAGCTGGACAGCCAAAAACTGAGGCTTTAACAGCCAAGAACTTCCATCTGCAAAACCAGAAGAATATTTACTACTTCACACAATTTTTTGAGGCTTACTTAATGTTTATAAAATGCTTTGGGATTCCCTGGATGAAAGAGATGCTATGTAAGTACATATTCCATGTTATTTTATAGAAGCATACTGTTGCTAATTTAAAATCATTATTTTAGCATATGGTAGAAATAAATCTATACTTGAAAGTCTTTGTCAAATTTAAAGGGGGTGGGAAGAAATCAAGAAATGTAAGTTATTCATACAGTTAATTAGGAATTTATTTTACTTGCAACAGCTGCATATTGATCATAGTCATTACTGTTGATGAAGAAGTTTGAGAGGTGCTTTAAAGCATGAAACAGATAGTAATAAGCATGTCATTTATCTTTCATAAGGCTGACTGCTGTCAAAACAAATGGCTTCTTAAAACAAGGTTCACGTGCTGAATAGTAGCTGAATACTTGTTTTGACAAACACGCTGGGTTCATAGCTACTCATCATAAAAGATACAATTAAAGCAGAATGAACATACATCATTTAATTAACAGGTTAGTGACCAATGAATTGATGGTTTCAATACATGTGAAAATGCCACTGCACTTTAACAGTGAAAAGATAAAGTAATTGTAGCCTTTTTCTGTAAGCTGGAAAGAAAAAAAAAATCACTAACTTACAGAACCTGGAAATGTGGAGCAGGAAGGGACTTTGAAAAGTCATCTAGTGCAGGCCCCATACTGAATCAGGATCAAGTAAACCTAGACCATCCCTGACAGGGGTCTCTGTCTAACCCAGTGGTTCCCAAACTTGTTCCACTGCTTGTGCAGGGAAAGCCCCTGCTGGGCTGGGCCAATTTGTTTACCTGCCGCGTCCGCAGCTTTGGCCGATCGCGGCTCCCAGTGGCCACGGTTCACTGCTCCAGGCCAATGGGAGCTGCTGGAAGTGGGGCGGGCTGAGGGACATACTGGCCACTCCTTCCAGCACCTCCCATTGGCCTGGAGCAGCAAACAGCGGCCACTGGGAGCCGCAATCAGCCGAACCTGTGGACGCGGCAGGTAAACAAACCGGCCCGGCCCTCCAGGGGCTTTCCCTGCACAAGCGGCGGAACAAGTTTGGGAACCACTGATCTAACCTGTTCTTAAAATCCCCCAATGACAGGGATTACACAACCTCCTTTGGAAGCCTATACCTGAGTTTAACTATTCTTATAGTTAGACATTTTTTCCCAATATCTAACCTAAACCTCTCTTGATGCCAATTAAGCCCATTACTTCTTGACCTATCTTCAGAGTACATGGAAAACAATTGATCACCATCCTCTTTATAGCAGCCCTTAACATATTTGAAGACTGTCATCAGCCCCCTCAGCCTCCTTTTCTGAAAACTAAACATACCTAGGTTTTTTTGAACCTTTCCTCATAAGTAGGGCCCTACCAAATTCACGGTCCATTTTGGTCAATTTCACAGTCATATAATTTTAAAAATTGTAAATTTCATTATTTCAGCTACTTAAATCTGAAATTTCACAGTGCTGTAATTGTAGGGGTCCTGACCCAAAAAGGAGTTGGGGGGGGTGCAAGGTTATTGAACGGGGTGTTGCAGTACTGCTACCCTTACTTCTGTGCTGCTGCTGGTGGCGGCGCTGCCTTCAGAGCTGAGCAGCTGGTGACTGTAATCAAGGTGGGCCATTTCCAGCAGTTGACAAGAATGTGTGAGGAACAGTAGGGGAGGAGAATAAACATGGAGAAATAGTTCTACTTTGTGTAATGACACATCCACTAATTAGGCTTGAATAAAGACTGGGAGTGGATGGGTCATTACACAAAGTAGAACTATTTCCCCATGTTTATTTTCCTCCCCTACTGTTCCTCACATGTTTTTGTCAACTGCTGGAAATGGCCCATCTTGATTATCACTACAAAAGGTTTTTTTTCTCTCCTGCTGGTAATAGCTCACCTTACCTGATCACTCTTGTTACAGTGTGTATGGTAACACCCATTGTTTCATGTTCTCTGTGTATATAAAATCTCCCCACTGTATGCATCTGATGAAGTGAGCTGTAACTCTCGAAAGCTTATGCTCAAATAAATTTGTTAGTCTCTAAGGTGCCACAAGTACTCCTTTTCTTTTTGCGGATACAGACTAACATGGCTGCTGCTCTGAAACTTTTCACTGGTTATATCTGGAAATATAGCAGGTCAGTTGCAACCCTTAGGGTTTTTGGCGTGAAGGTACGCATCCTTTCATCTCTACTGAGGCCAGGAACCGCCCTTGGCCGATTGTAGACACAGTAGTGCCCAAGGATTATTTTGAATTTCTTTTACTTAGATTGATTTAACCACTCCAAGTCCACAGTGGGCCTCAGTTTCTCTAATCTTTTGATGACTACTAGAAAGTGTATTGAATAAAAGGCCTGTTTAGACTAGTTGAGCAGAATATGCACAACAGCTCCTTCAAAAACCCAGGAAATCACCTCTGCTTTTTCAGGTGTTTGTTTCTGGGTTCTGTCCATTGAATATGTGCAATAAAGGATCCATCCCCTCGCTGAAGAACAGAATTCCACTAAAATAAAAATATTAGCCCACTGCTATCTAAAACACTCTTACTGAAGCACCTTTAAAAGTAAATGGATGGAAATAATTGCCTCCCTCCAAACTACTACTTTTACGATAGCTAAAATACATAGCAGCTGTACTAGCTGCAAAAAAATTTTTTATCATAGATCTTTGCTTTTTTGAAAAGGGGAAAGGAGGGAACAGGAATTCTTTGCATGCATCTTACAGGATCTGCAAAAGATTAAGCTTTTTTAAAAATGCAAAATTAATGCATAAAAACATGTAGAAGAGAATTTTTTTTTAAAAAAAAATGATTCTTGTACACTTCTGGATTCTGGCCGTCCTGGTTTTATCTGGCTTCAGATTATAGAATCACAGGACTTGGAAGAGACCTCGAGAGGTCATCTAGTCCAGTCCCTTGCATGGCAGGACTAAGTATTATCTAGACCATCCCTGACAGTTGCTTGTCTAACCTGCTCTTAAAAATCTCTTAATGATGGAGATTCCACAACTTCCCTTGGCAATTTATTCCAGTACTTAACCACCCTGACAGTTAGGAAAAACTTCCTAATGTCCAACCTAAACTACCCTTGCTGCAATTTAAGCCCATTGCTTCTTCTCCTATCCTCAGAGGTTAATGACAAACCATTTTTCTCCCTCCTCCTTGTAACAACCTTTTATGTACTTGAAAATGGTTATGTCCCCTCTCAGTCTTCTCTTCTTCAGGCAAAACCAACCCAATTTTTTCAATCTTCCCTCAGAGGTCATGTTTTCTAGACCTTTAAACAATCTTTGTTGCTCTCCTCTGGACTTGCTCCAGTTTGTCCACATCTTTCCTGGAATATGGTGCCCAAAACTGGACACAATACTCCAGTTCAGGGCTAATCAGCATGGAGTAGAGTGGAAAAATTACTTCTTGTGTCTTGCTTACAACAGTCCTGCTAATACCTCCCAGAATGATGTTTGCTTTTTTTGCAACAGCGTTACACTGTTGACTCACAGGTACCTTGTGATCCGTTATGACCCCCAGATCCCTTCATAGGCAGTCATTTCCCATTTTGTATGTGTGCAACTGATTGTTCCTTCTTAAGTGGAGTACTTTGCATTTGTCCATTCTATTTTCTTCAGGCCATTTCTCCAGTTTGTCCAGATCATTTTGAATTTTAAATTCTCTCCTCCAAAACACTTGCAACCCCTCCCTGCTTGGTATTGTCAACAAACTTTATAAGTATACTCTCTACACCAGCGGTCGGCAACCTATGGCACGCGTGCCAAACATGGCACGCGAGCCAATTTTTAATGGCATGCTGCTTTCTGCCGGACCTGGGCAGACAGCAGCATGCCACTAAAAATCCTGCCTGGCCCGGCTAGTTCTTTTCTGCCCCCCCCCCCCCCACTCTCTTCTTGCAGGGCAGGCAAGCTTCCCCCTCCCCCTGCCTCTTCCCCCAGCGTGCTGGGTTCCTGCCCCTCCTCCTCTCTCTCCCTGCAGCCGATCAGCTGACAGCCCTTGCTACGGAGCGGGAGAGGTAAAAGTGGAGCCGCAGCGGGCTCTCTGCTTCAGGGACCTTGGGGAAGGGGGGTGGAATCACGGGATATCCCCTCCAACCCCCTGCTGTGAGCCACTCAGGGCAGGGGGCTGGGAGCACCCCCAGACTCCACCCCACACCCCCAGCCCTCTGCCCTGACTCCTGAACCTTCCTCACACACAGCCAGCCCTCTGCCCTCACCCCTGCACCCCCCCACACCCCAGCCCCGTGCCCTGACCCCTGCATGCCCCCACAACCCCAGCCCTGACTCCGGCACCCCCCACACATACCCAGCCCTCCGCCCTGACTCCTGCACCGTCCTCACACACCCCCAGCCCCCTGCCCTGACTCTTGCACCCCCCACATCCCCACTCGCACCCTGAACACTGCACGGGAGCTCCTGCACACACACACCCACATTCCCACCTGCACCCCTCACACCAAATGGGAGCTGCCCAGCTAAGCGCTCCACACCCAAACCTCCTGCCCCAACTCAGAGCCCCCTCCCTCATTCTAGCTCCTGGCCAGACCCTGCACCCCAAACCCCAGCCTGCTCCTTCACCCCCAGCCCTGTTCTCAGCACGCTCCCACCCTCATCTCAGTGCAGAGAGAGAAAGAGAATGGCTAGAACCAGGGAGAAGGTAGGTACTTACTCTATGTGGACAGGGCTAGGACTCCAGACCGGCAGCAAGCTGAGCGGGCCGGCAGCCGGGACCTGGCTGGCAGGAGCCGGCGGACGGAACCCCAGACCGACAGCGGGCTGAGCCGCTCATCCCACTGCCAGTCTGGGGTCCAGGCCACCGGCCCCGCTCAGCCCACTACCGGTCTGGGGTTCTGGCTGTCTGCCCCTTCCCAGCCGGGGTCCCGGCCGCAGGCCCCACTCAGCCCACTGCCGGCCTAGGTGAACGGAACCCTAGGCCGGCAACGGGCTGAGCGGGCCAGCGGCGTGAGATCAGCATTTTAATTTAATTTTAAATGAAGCTTTTTAAACATTTTGAAAAACCTTGTTTACATACGACAATAGTTTAGTTATATAATATATAGACTTATAGAGAGAGACCTTCTAAAAACATTAAAATGTATTATTGGCACGCAAAACCTTAAATTAAAGCGAATAAATGAAGACTCGGCACACCACTTCTAAAAGGTTGCCAACCCCTGCTCTACACTATTACTTAAGTCATTATTGAAGATATTGAACAGAATTGGACCCAGAACTGATCCCTGCAGGACCCCACTCAATATGCCCTTCCAGCTTGACTGTGAACCACTGATGATTACCCTCTGGGAACAGTTTTCTAACCAGTTATGCACTCACCTTATAGTAGCTCCATCTAGATTGCATTTCCCTGGTTTGTTTATGAGAAGGTCATGTGAGACAGTATCAAAAGTCCTACTAAAGTCGAGGTATACCACATCTACCGCTTCCCCCCCATCCACAAGGCTTGTTACTCTGTCAAAGAAAGCTATTAGGATGGTTTGACATGATTTGTTCTTGACAAATCCATGTTGTTACTTATCACCTTATTATCTTCTAGGTGTTTGCAAACTGGTTGCTTAATTATTTGCTCCATTATCTTTCCGGGTACTGAAGTTAAGCTGACTGGTTTGTAATTCCCCAGGTTGTCTCTATTTCCTTTTTTTTTTTAAATAAGTCTTTCCTCCTCAGGACTGTTTATTTCCAGCCAATTCCTACAGTGTTAGCATACCATCTGATCTCTTGCTTTGTGAAACACTTGCCATACATACTAAAAGCATCATTCATTGCTTAAAAAAATATCTTAACTAATCTTCAGTTACCTCCAGCATTTAGAGTTTGACCCTCTGAGAGAAACAGAGCAGACTACATTTGTAACACATTTAAAATTGTGTGTTTCTTAAACACTGGAACTTGGAGAGCTCTATAATTAGTCATTCATCAAAAATCATTCAATAAATTCATTCTGTACAGACAGCAACCAACTCCTGAACTTGCAGTCAGTTTGACCTGGACCACAATCTAGAGCAAGAGACAAAAACAGTATGTATCTAGCTAAATCTGTTGTCTTCTGTGCTGTAGATTAAGGACTCTTCATTCAGGGCCACAGTCAACATGGAAAATGCAATAATCATTTGGATTGGCTCCTGCAGTTCAGTGAGTGATCAATAGCAGAGACATGCGGAAATCCACAAGATTGTCATTTTATTCAAAATAGAAACCTCAGTCTCATTCTATAAAGTTCACAGAAAGCTACATTAAAATAAGTGAGGATGTCACTTAGAGACACGGAGAGATTCTCTCCTGCACCTACGTTCATTTTGGTTCTGGTTCTCTGTCTGGCTGCACCTATGACACGGGCTAAGCCCCCAACCCCACAAGATATTATCTGCCAACTGGAAATTGCTGGAGCACTCTGGCCAATCCCTGTCCCTGCCACCGAGCTATACTTGCTGGGGAATATGGAGAAGATGGCATAAAAAATGGCTCCACATTTCCTGTAAACGGCTCCTTGCCTGGGGAATCCTCATCTAGGGGTTTGCAGTCAGTTGCCATGCTCTTTGTGCCACCTAAGCAGCACACAGAAAGCAGAGAATCTGCCTGAGGCCGAAAGTAGGATTTAGCAGTGGAAACACCCTTTAATAGCAAGAGCCATTACATGGCTAAATTTCTCTGCACCACTTTGAAAACTTAGAGGAACAGGAACCAACATTTTAAAGAAAGCGTGATCTACAGCAGATGTCCAAAAGCACTTGGATTTTTATTTTAGAATCATGGACATAACTAATACAGAGTAGAGAGTAATACAAAACATGCATTTTGAACAACTATGTTGAGTGAAGAGATGTTCTTTAGGAAAGAAAAATTAATTATCAGTTTCTGAACGTGTTGGTCTATTGAAATGAAGTCAGGGAGAACATAAACACACACGAAAGATTTATATTTGTATTAGTGAGGTATGACTTGCTACATGTCCACCTTCCAATCCAATGTTCAAAAAGTCACTAATGAAACTGTATAATGAGCAGTAGAAAACATTTTTAAACAATCAGAATTGCACACACAGGCAATTAGGATTGTCACACTGAAGCTGAATTTTTGTTTATTTATTTATTTGGTTAGGAAAAAACAGACAGGCAATTTTATTTACAATGATGTTGATTTAAAGTCTTGCAAAGATACACAGGCCCTGATATTTCATTTACTCAGTTCCTACACTTCAGGCAACAATGGAAGTGGGAGGGGAAAAAAAAAAAAAAAGGAGGACTACAGTACTTTTGTAATCCCTGTATGCTAGGGCAATGTAGGGAGCCTGCTCCTCTCCAGGCACAAGTTAGCTTAGCCACAGAACTGTTCTGACTTATACTCTCTTCCACAGCCCTCTTTGGGCATTGGAACACAGAAAACAGCCATAGTGAAGTGCAGTCTGGTATGACCCTCATAGACCTACTAGGCTAGAAGCAGGGACAGTGTAGAGCTCTTATGATAGCTTTCCTCTAGGAGGCATGGAGTAATTTCCATCTACTTTAAGACCCTTTTATGCTGCAAAAGATGCATCAAAAGCTGTTTGCCTAACTGAGATTCAGGCCCACTCTGTTCAAGTTTCTTTCCTATTCAATTATGCTTTCCTTTGCAAGAATTTTTTTTTCATTTTGGGATGAAATTTAATAAAATTACTATTCCTGAAAGTCAGACACCCTTAACATGAGCTCGTGCCAAGCACCAGCTTTTCCTACCACACCTGCAAGACTCCCATTCTTACAGTGCTGTACTTCTCCCAAGTGCATACTGTCACTTGTGCCGAATTGTGTGGTCACTTGAAGAAGGGAACACCACCTACTACAGAACAAATTATTTTCACTTGAACCCTTATGTTAAATTTGAAGCCAGATCTTCAAAGATCCAGAACAAGAGCATAATCTACACAGACATACACTTGGTACTTTTTATTTTAAATTTTATTTCCACCAATTCTCCATATATTATATGCATTACATTCCTTTTTCTGCAAGACAAAGCAAAATATATGCTCAATTATGCTTGTGCAGGTCTTCTAAAAGACTTTCACACTCACTGAAGGAGAAGCAATAAGTTTAATATTTGCAACTAGATTTCTGTTCTTCCTGTAAAAAAAAACATCATATTATATGCAATGGGCTGTGAAAAGAAAGGAGATGAAAATAACCTTTTTCTAGGACGTTGTCCAACATGTATGCAGAAAGTTGTATTTCTCAATTTCTTATGGTACCTCCCTGAGAATACAACTGCATTTTAAAGCTCTTAATACATTTAAGTACGTTTATGCAACTGTTCTGTTCACATTTATTTGTATGATAATTTTGTTATTTTGGACAAACAAAGAGTTACTTCTTTGTTTAACTCAAGAACACAAATCTAAAATATAGAACGGAGCGCTGTATTTTTATTGACTGATTTATTTAATCTGCCACTACATTATTTTTCAGACTTGGCTGACTCAATATTTTCACTGCAACAGAAACATTTGGATTATATGCACTCCTATTAAAATATGCAGCTATGTATTTATTTTCAATGGAATTGATGAGCCAGCAAGTACACTAGAAAAGGGAAGCAGTGTAATATCAGTTGACTGGTGCCTTACATCCCCCATACGTTCAGGGAGGAGTCCCATCTCGTATGTAAGGAGATGGACTCCAGATACCTTGGGTATATGGCTACCACAGAATTCCCAGTTTTAAAGAATTATGGACAGAGAAGGGTGAGCCAAAGGTTTATACTTGGAGAGGATGAACATACGGTACCAATTTTTTTTTAAAATAATTCTTCACTTTTAGGACATCAATCACCCAATGTCAGCTTCACCAGTTTTAGGAAAATAAAATCTCATTTAAAAAAATCATTGAAGGCATGTGAAAAATACAGAAGCAGCACTGAAGACAGTCTTTGCACGTAATTTGTACTAACAACCCAATAAAAAATTACATATTGGAAAGTAGGATTAATACCTCTTCCCATTTACATAAGTATCATTGAGAAACTTATGTGTAACTTATGCCAAGCTAGCAGTGAAGGCTAAACACAAAAAAAGCAGTTATTCATGAAATGACAACTAACCCAAGCCACAGAATTCACTATATGAAGAGTCGTTTTAAAAAAAGATACATTAGCTTCATCCTCCTGATGATCTTGAATCCTCTCTCCCAGCTTTCCATGGTCATGACTTTCATGAGTTAGCCAACTGTGATTACATGGTATTTAAAACTTAACAGTCTAGAAGTTAAACAGGAAGTGTTTCAAGTTCATAGTATAGCTATTAATAAAAAAGGAAAATTGAAGGCTACAAACGTGGAAGCATTTAAATGAGACAGACATGGGTCTGTGATCACCTACCTACCTTAAGTTTGAAAACCTTTAGGTATTTCATTTTTTTTACTGGTTCCCGGGGAGCTGTTCACATGATTAGATCACAGCAGAAAATAAGATCAGATGCTAAGTATAGAGGATGCACATCCTAGGAGAATGCTGAGAAAGAATGAACTCCATCCCTAAGGCTGTGTCTACACTACGGACCTTACAGCAGCACAGCTGTACTGCTCAAGAGAGCTCTCCTGCTGGCATAATTAAACCACCTCCAACAAGCAGCAATAGCTATGTCAGCAGAAAAGCCTCTCCTGCCAACCAGCACTTTTGGCAGCGAAACTTATGTTGGACTGGGTGTGTAGACAAAGCCTATGCAAGGCTGAGGGACCAGATACAAGAGGGTTTTGCTGTACCTAGACAAGATGCAAAGTCTTTGCCTTTCACATCCTGTAGCCAGTTACACACACTTAGAAGTCACTATGTGATTTTCTGGCCCTAATGTTTTACTGCGTATGCAAGAGAGAGTATCTAATCCACATCTGTCTGCCACAAACCAGTTAGGGCCTAACCCAAAAACCCACTGAAGTCAATGAAAGCCTTTCCATTATCTTCACAAAACTTTGGATGAGACATCTAATGAAAAGCATTGATAGAGCTCCAGAGGAAGTACTGTGCTCAGCTGGAAGATGCAAATGTGAGCATCCTGAAAGAATGGCTGACATGATTAGGAAACTTAAAAACAGGAGTAAAGGACTGATGAAAAGTGGAGGGTAAGATGTAGCTGAGGCACAGGGAACCCACCAAAGTCATCCGACACTGGCTGAATATTTAAATTATTGCCACCCAGCGCTGAAGCGCTACACAGCTTTTTCTCTCTGTTTACAATCTGTACCTCTCTGAAAAACTCTGCTGTCGGCATAAGAATCAGAACTAAAAAGAGAGATAGCACTGGATTAATTTACTGTGATTAAAAGACAAAAATAAGTGATGTTAGGAAAAACTCACTCCAAATACGAAGGTAAAAATCAGTTAAAAAAAGATCTGGCAACCAAAAACATTTGTGAATGCAAATAAATAAATAAATAAATAAAAAGCCCTTTTGTCAAAACAGCATACCCTGCTTCAGAGTAGGCATGCTATTCCTGCAAGAGAATAAGGAAGCCAACAGAGCAGAAAGCTTTCAAAGGAACAATTGCCTTCTATTAGGAAAGCATGCAAAGTAGGGGGATTTTTTTTTTGCACAAGCCATTATTGTTCTTCTCTATTTTCTTTACTTCCCATACCCCCAGCACAATTGCTGTCTCTTCGGGATTGGGTGGGAGAGAAGTTGTGTGTTTTTAGTACAGGGACATATTTGTTCAATTATCTGCAGAACCACAGCCTCTTCATCAAATTAGCTTATCTCTATTTATAGCTGATAATTCTGTATGGGGATCAAAAATGAGAAACCCATAGAGTGATAGAGCACTGTCAGATTCAACTTTGGTCTTTTTCCCAGCTGAGAATTGTATTAGACAGTCAGCTGTTTAATTGTAAGACGTTCAACCATGATGCAAAAAATGTTCATTTTAAGAGTCTACAAACATCAAATTTTAAAGGTAATGCTACTCATTCAACATTACAAAGTGACAAATTTAACTATACTTTTTTTCTAGGTTGCGTTTCAGATTTGTATTCCCAAATGCTAAAGCAAAACAGTAATTCTAATTAGGCACTGAAAATGACTCTGCCACTGGAAAGTATCTGAAAATGTTCTGATGTGACTTCTTTTATTACTGACAGGTAACTACTTTCATTTCAAACCCTGTAATGTTTGTAACTGTGCCCCAGCAACCCTGGAAGCATGCTCACTCTAAAACAGCCCAGAACCTCTGTGAATGAACACTGCAAACCTTCTCCCTGCCAAAAAGCCGTTATAATTTGGACAAAAATGCAGCTTCTCCTTTAAGAAGGGAGGGGGGACAGAGCATTTGGAATGCAGGCTCATTTACCAGAAATGAGGGGAAACAGGTAGAGAAAGGAAGTAGGATGCTGATGGTTTGTGTATGTCCAAGAAGGGGCAGCCCCAAAAGGAACCCTGCAAACAGGTAAAAGGGCTCAGTATTAACATATTTGGGAAAGAGGGGGGTTCAGAATACATGAATCGGTGTGCGCGCACTGGAAGAGGTGCCAAATTATTGGGGAGGGAGCAAAAAATTAATTAATTGATTTGGAACCTTTGATGTGACCGTATAAAGCATGGCTCAGGTAGTGGAGTGTTATGGCAGTGCAGGTAGTTTTCATCTCGGCTGGTGGGCTTGGTCCTCAGACAAGAAAATGTCAAGAAGTATTACAATAGTAACAGTGCAAGGGGATCAGAGTTTAGACAAGAATTCTGACATTTTAGTTTGGATGAAGGGAGACCAGTCCAGAGTGGAGAGGGGTATTTGTGAGTCAACAGCATGAAGTTTGTAGTCACCACCATATTTAGAAGGAGAAGAATACGGGCCAACAGCAGAACCCTGGGAGACTCCCACAAAAAGAGGAAGAGAAGGACCCACCAAACAAGATACTGAAGCAATCCAAAACAGAGGAGGAGAACCAGAACCAGGAAAGGATGCAGTCATAAAAGCCCAGGGATGACAGAATTTCAAGTCCTGTATGATCAACATCACAAAAAGGTAGACAGATCAGATCAAGGAGGAGAAGGATAGAGTATGGACCCTGAAATTTGGCCAGTAAAAGGTCATTATAGGTCTTGGCAGAATGATTTGGGGAAACCGTCTGTACAACTGAGAATGTCTCTATGTGGATGTGGCATCCACCACTTGCTGATATGGGCTGCAGAACGTACCCACCAAACCAGGGAAAATGGAGAGTTGCTAACGTTATGTTAACAACTGTACTCTTACCAAAACACTGAGCATGTTAAGGAGACTGGCTGCAGCTAGTTCCTACAACTCATCTGCAAGGAGGGGGAAGTACAGAGAGTGGAAAATTCCCAAACAGGACAAAGGAAGTGAGGTGACAATGAAGGGGTTTGAAAAGTACTCATGGAGAAACAGAGGTGAATGCTTTTGAAGGGACAGGAAGTTTTGGGCAGGAGACAGAAAGAGATGGGCAGCCTTTGGTAGCAGGGGCAGTTTGGATTTCGGTTTAATTGCTTGACCAGCCAAGGTCAGAGAAAGCTAGCTGAGTTGGAAAAGCTTCATGAGTCTGAAGAGAAGCCATGAACTGCAGGCAAAGGACCCTAGACAAGTCGGAAGACTCTACCCAAAAAACGCTCATGAGTTGTGAGGAACCTGAGACAGAGAAACGCATATTGGTATGTTTATTATTTTGTATAAACCTGTGTTCTGCTAAGTAAAGAGCAATTTAGAATTCTGTGCAAAGTCTCTGTGTCTGTTGGCCTTTACTGTCAAATGCCCCCAAAGAGGTAAACAGTAAACCGGAAGGCTTACACATCTCATGGGATTCTAGGGAACGGGCAAGAGACTCTAGAGAGGCTCGAGACAGCACTAGTTCCAGGGCCTAGGCAATTGGACCACGCAGTCCTGTGACGGGGGGTACACCCCACACTTGCCCTGAAAAGGTTAATGCAGTCTGAGAAGGAGCTAATTAACCCAACAGGCCACAGCTGAGAGTAATCAGGTGGCTAAGCAATCTCCTGATTGAATGAGGAAGCCATGCTGAGGAGGAAGGAGCTGGGCTGGGATTATAAAGGCAGGAAATCGGCAGCAGAAGGGGGCTGCTGGGAAAGTCTGAGGTCACTCTCTGGGAGAAGGGAGAAGCCAGGAAGGTAGGACAGGGCTTAGGGAAAGGCAGTAAAAGTCTAGAAGAGAACGGGCCTTGACTGTTGGCTAGACGGTCCCTGATCTGGAACCTGGAATTGAGCACAGGCCCGGGTTCCCCTGCCAGCCATTGAGTGAGTGGTACTACAAGGCAGTGAATGGGAAATCTGCCTAGATTGCTGAAGAAAGACTTTGGTACCCCAGAAGGGGAAAACATGTAGAATGACCTGGCCAGAGGGCTAAGTCATGAAGAGGCAGCAGCAGCAGCTTCTGGAGCGAGAGAGGTGCTGCAGACACAGAGAGTGTGGTGGAGAGACTGCATGCAACTGTGGGAAGTGGTGTTGATCTTGCGAGCTATTCCCCAAAACGACTAGGAGGCGGCACCATCCTAACGATTAGTTGAGCACCCCGTCACAGGTCCCCACTGCCAAGAGAGGTGTTGGACATGAGGCCTGTACCTGAAATAAATGCCTAGGGACCCAAAGCCAGACAGTGCCTAAACTCTGCCCAGATACAGCAAGCTAAGGGCATGGGGAATTCGGCATTTGGATCCCCTCACAGAAGTCTGATGAGTGTCCAACTGACTGAGCTCAACCAGATCTGTGACACCTAGTGAGCACTGTCTACCAGGGGAGCCCATAATGCTACCACTTGGATGACTTTACAAAAAGTACTGCTCTGACATTTAAAGTTCAGTCTTGCCAGTGTAAACTGGACCAAATTGTTTTAGACACAAACAAAATAATTTGCAGGGCTGTAGTACAATTTGGAAAGAAACACTTAAGTTTGTTTAGTCTCATCTACACTGACAAATGAACGCTTACCGATCAGGTCATTACCTGGTCCCCCAACACAGTAATGTTACAGTGTGGAGTGGAACTGTATAACCAACTGGCTTTTGAAGTAGCTCCCATATCAAATCACTTTGCTGAATTCTGTACATCAGAATGTGTACCTATTCCAAAGGAGACTGTGCTACATGCTGATACATAAAACAATAATTACAATTTTTGATGCAGATACTTCATTAATTACAGTTATTGAGAAGAGCTTTTTCTCAATGCAATTACAGGATTGAGAAGAGCTTCTTCTCTATGGCAAACTTTTTAAAAAGAAACATTTATATATGTATTAAGCAGATCAAATTTTCCTTCACACATTTAAAGTAATTAAGAAGTCTTCTAAAGTAACTGTTTCTGGCCCTCAGGTTTTGTTCCTATTTTGTACTGCACTATATTTCACTGCTGGAGTTTAAACTCCAATAGTTTAATTCTCCAACCTCTGACATTTTTATAAAATGGTGCCATTTATAATATACATGCTACCTAAATCTCTATTTACAAGCAAGTAATTAAAAATAGGATTTTATTTCTAGTAGTCATAGCTGAGAAGTAAACCAGCTATCTTTAGTCTATTAAAAGGAAAAACCTAGAAACTCTCAAAAAAAACTGTACTACGATTTATGAACTCACTAGTCTTTCAAATTTTAAAAAGGGGAAATGTACAAAAGAAGAATCAACAATAAAATCAGAATTATTTCGCTAGCTATTTTTACCATTTAAAAATGTGTTCTGTATAATTTTGAATGTACGCTAACAAAATAGCTCCTCTAGTTAAAAATATCCCTTTGGGAGTACTTGAATCTGTAATATCTTTGTAATTTTCTAGCCAATAAACTAGCCCAGGGGTAGGCAACCTGTGGCACGCGTGCCAAAGGCGGCACGTGAGCTGGTTTTCAGGGGCACTCACACTGCCCGGGACCTGGCCACTGGTCCAGGGGGCTCTGCGGCTGGCCTGGGGTACCAGCCGCCGGCCCCCTGCCAGCGGGGGTTCCCTCTGCCGGTCCCGCTCAGCCTGTTGCCAGCCCCGGGTCCTGGCCACCGGTCCCGGGGGCTCCGCTGCCGGCCCCCTGCCAGCTGGGGTTCCATCCGCTGGCCCTGCTCAGCCCGCTGCCGGCCCCGGATCCCGGCCACCAGTCCTGGTGGCTCTGCTGCCGGCCTGGGGCTCTGCAGCTAGCCCCAGCTGTAGCCCAGTGGCCCCAGCCAGGGGCAGCGAGGGGTGCAGACGGGGCAAGAGGGGGCACAGCTCAACACCCTCACCTTAAAAATTGTTCCAGTGCCACTGAACTGGGATATTTTTAAGTCCTAATTTGCTGCTTACATCACTATCACGCCACGTGGAACAGTGCACTGCATTTGATGTTGAGATTAGAATGTACATGCAAGAACTGGAATCAGAATTTTCTGACTGATTTCAAGATTTCCGGCGATTTGGCCCCAGGCTTTCCTTTCTAATCACACCTGAAAAATTCAACGAAAGCGACTTGGATTTGTCTGTATTTCAGTGGATGGGTGTTGAAGATTTTGAAATGCAGCTCATTCAGTTAAAAAGCTCAGAATTGTGGGCATCAAAGTTTGGAGAGCTGCAGAGTGCACTTGAAGCTACTGAGAGAGATCATGGCCTCTATTCTGACCTGTTTGGATGTCCCTGTTTGAAGAAATTTAACTGATTGAAGAAAATTGTGTTTGCAATGCTTTCAGCATTTGGATCCACATACCTGTGTGAACAGGTATTTTCATACACGAAATCTGTCCTCTGTCCCTCTCAGAGCCGGTTAACAACTGATCACGCAGAAGCCTGTGTGCAGCTTAAAGTATCCGAATACGTGCCAGACACTGGAAACCTCAGCAAGGAAAAGCAAGGGCAAGGATCACACTAAACTTATAAAATCTGCATTTTAATTTAATTTTAAATGAAGCTTCTTAAACATTTTAAAAACCTTATTTAATTTACATACAACAATACTTTAGTTATATATTATAGACTTATAGAAAGAGACCTTCTAAAAACGTTAAAATGTATTACCGGAACGCAAAACCTTAAATTAGAGTGAATAAATGAAGACTCGGAACACCACTTCTGAAAGGCTGCCGACCCCTGAACTAGCCTCTTGAAACACCTTTCAATGCATACAAGAGATTTCTCTCACCTTGTTTATCCATTTCTTCCTGTCTAACAGCTGGACAACCTTATGTCACACAACATGAATTTAACACAAATCCCACTCATTTGTAACTATGGTAATCAACAGATGAGAGTAGAAAGTCATTTTTAGTCTGATCTCTCTGCTTTCCAAGGCTGTCCAATATGTTAAAGCAAAACGCTGAGAAGTTAACATGTTGATACTCCTGTACATTTTGGAGATAAGGTTTCTGTCTTCATATTCATCCATAAAGCAGCTAGCCCACCACAGGTACTTTTTTATTTAAGTAAATATACTCAATTTTAAAATTAATATGAATATTTATTTTCACCTGCCTTTTGTTAAAAAAAAAAAAGTCAAATAGTGATGCCTCTTCAGGGGGCAGATTACACATACTAGCTTCACAGAAGACATGCTCCGAAGAGAGCTCACTGAAGCCTTTTAAGAATGCCATTACTGAATTTTCCATCTTTTTATATTGCTGTTTGTCACCATTAAGTTTTACCATATCTTAATGACTTTATAAACCTCACATCTCAAATAAGAAAAACTGAAAATCAATATTACGTGGTGCTCTAATTCATAGTGGTTTTCAAATGATCTTGCCAGGCTAGAAGTGTGTTACTTTGTTTACTTTTCTGACTGAATCCTTGAACTGAAAATACCAAATAAGCAAATACTTCTGCAGACTGAGATCTTAATCCCAAACCAATACACTGGAAGGCTGCCACTGTCTCTGACTACTGCCATAATCAGTTTCAATATGAGTCTATATTTGGAGAGACAAATTATAGAAAAGGAGAAGTATGAATATTCATCTAGCGTTGCAATAAAGAGCACATTTAAAGTAATTTTAAAATATTTTTCTTCAGCCAATTTCTGAAAATCAAACTTTAATTTGAAAAAATCTCTTTAAAAACGTTAAAACAAATTGAGAAGCGATAAAAAGCAAGTCAGTTGATTTTTCTCCAAGAAAAGCAAGAAAAAATGCTACCATTATGAAGATTTTAAGGATCTGAACCAGTATTAAGTTTTCCAAACAGAAACTTTCAATTAAGCTTATTTAAAATCTTTTTTTCCAGTTCAAAATTAAAATGGTTTCCCTTTCATTTTATGTTCTGTCTCTCTTTAAAACAGAGCTCCCAACCATACTAAGCAATCAACGGAGTTTAGCAACAACAGGAGAGCAGTTTGCTGCCCAACAATGTTAAGCTCGGGCAATTACATTGAAGGGGAAGGTTTACAAGATTAAAAAACAAATAACCCTAGAATTTATTCTAGCTTAAGAGGGTTGTTTTTTTTCTTTTATTTAAAAGAAAATACCATTTCTACAGTCTTACCCCACCCAGGCCAAACTGTGTCAGAATACAGTCAAGTAACTGAAGTAACTGCCACCAGTCAGTTGCTTGTGTAGTGTAGAAAGAACATTAACCCACCTTTTATTCCCATAAGGAATGAGCAGTAGGGTTAACATTTTTTAAGTTTACAAATATGATTTGACTTTCCTCTAACTTAAAGTTTAGAGGAAAGTCACTTAGAAAGGAAACGACAGCTAACATCAGAAGTAGACCTACTTTTGGAGTGGTTTATTAAAGTCTAGATTCTTTATCATTTAAAAGATGGCTGAAATGAAACAGTGCAAGCTGTCAAGATGCATGAAAGCTAATTTGGGCAAATGGACATTTTTGATTACGTTGTGAAAATGAACCATAATAAGAACTTGTAAGATATGTTCAACAATGAGGCCACGATGAGATTGTTTATGAGTTGTCTGCTGATAGAACCAATAACTCTCAAAACAAAGGCAAACTGTTCAACATGGGTCCTCTTGTTTTTGAAGAGCCTCAGCCTTATACTTACAGTGCAAAATCCATGCGGTCAATTCCAATAGTTTATTGTTGCTTCCATAATCACAGCTGAAGTTATGACGAAGTTGCAATGCATCTTTGCTATTTTTTGTGGTCCCAACGTGCTAGACACTTATGTAAGACATCACAACAAACATCCCACATCAGAGAATTTTTAATTCTGTATTTCAAAATGAGATTCAAATAATAAGCAAGTCTATATATATATTCACACACACGCAGCTGCAACCAATTACTGAAGCAAATCAAACACGTGCAAAATTTACTGGTAACTAGCTGACAGATTTCTTTTAAGTCTGTAGCCATTCAGCATGTCAAGTTAGAATGTTTCCATAAACTATATTTCTAATTTTAATGAAAATAGGATTGTCTCAGGCGCACTTCCTTTCAGAGAAAGTGAATTAGGTCGCACATATGTGTGTCCCTTGAAAGGGGCATGACATTTCTGATATGACCAAATAATTTCTCCCCTCCCACCAAAAACAACCAAACATTCCTTGACAGGTGGAAACATTTAAAATTAAGATTTTTCCATATATTTGTGCTCAATGAGACCAGAAGAAGGATTTTCTTAATCTCATATATAAATTTAGATTAGCTAAAGCACAACTAAAGAACCAAGGAGAGAAGCAAATGTCTGTTTTTGTAATAAAGTCCTAGGGAACTCATTTTTTTGATTTACGAGAGAGCTAGGTTTTTCAGTCTCCTGAAGGCAAAGAGCTGAATGCAGAATCAAATCAGTGTCATCAAGGGGAATCTTACAGTAAGATAATAAATTTTCTATTATTATCTCCACTACAAATAGACTACAACAAGGACAATACATAGTCAAGGACATAATTCAGTTCAAGGAAAGTGTGCGGCTGGAGGGGGGCATGCAAAGAGGGAATGAGGAAGAAAAAAAATGGTTCGACACAGCAGACAGCCAAAAGTAGCTTGCAATAAACTTCATTTGTGAGCCACCCTGCTACAATCATCCCTATTTATATATTCAAAGGAAAAAGTCTCCACTGGAAGCTTTCAAATAAACCAATGCATATGGAAAATTTTAGAACAGTTTGATTCAGGTTATAAATTGATGTCAGATTAAATAAATATCTCCAGTACTACAAAAATATAGATCCAAAGCACTTTACTGAATGCCTTTCTACATCCAATGCTGTAAAGCAGCTGCCTTTGTTTGTTTAACGTGAAGAATGGTTAATGTTCATTAAGTATTATGATTTATGGCTTTCCCTAGAATAAATCCAGATTAGTCCATGTGAATTAGTAATGATGGGGTTAGAAGTAGATGGTTTACAATTATTTTTTCTGGTATTTGAATGTCTAAATTAATTATATTGGTACAATTTATAGTCTTCTAGATTTCTGGGGTGGGGGATAAAGTATGGTTATATTGCTTTTTGGGGAAGTTTTCCTTATTCAAGGGTGTGAGTGAACATTTGAAGTATTAGAAACTTCTGTAAAGATTTCTAGAACTCCCTGCCAACACTGTCCACCAACTGGAGTTTTACCATTTAGAAAGTCCTTTGTAGTATTCTAAACTTCAGCTGTGATCTCTCTACTTCAAAATGTACTTTTTGCTCTTAGGCATCTGCCAGATTTCTAGGTTCTTCAAAAAATTGTGTATTTATGTTGTATCAAGAATTACTGAGGGTGAATAAAATTTTGTAGAATCAAGTGTTTATATTAATGCTTTATCAGTTTTTATTTTCTTCTGGAGTAGTTATGGACATAACTGTTGGAGAATTGGCAGGATAGCAAAACATTAACACAGATATTTTTGAAAGCATACATCTGTCTATTTTTAAAAAGTTCTGGGCATGGAAGAAAGTTCTTGGTGCCCTCAATTCAGGAACACTGTCAAACTGAGCTGCTTCACCTTCTCCTTTTGCTTCTTGGAAAGCACTAAAAATCCATTCAAGATAGTTTGTTTTTTTTCCTGTGTGTCACATATGGAATGGTCGTTCTTCTAGTGTTTAATTCTATAGGTTTTATACAAAACCTGTGCAGAGTCTGCCTCCTGATCATTTATTTCAAAATAATGCTATTTATGTTCATGGATAAAATGAGCAATTGCTCTCATTTTTTGCATAAATTAGGGTATGGCTGGCTACCATGGGGGTTTTAGTCTGTACTAACTTGAGTTAGTGCAGATTGAAAAAGCCTATGTACAAATGACGCAAACTCTTAAAGCACACTTACTCCCTATTCTGGTGGAAATTTGATGTGAATTGAGTTAGTGCAGACTGTTGTTGATGTGGACGCAATGCTATTATGCACTACTTTGGCAGTCTCTAAGGGCACGTCTTTGCTACCGACATTAAAGCACTGCCGTGGCAGCGCTTTAACATGGCTTGTGTAGTTGCAGCCAAGTGCTGGGAGAGCACTATAAAAAAACCTACCTCCACGAGGGGAATAGCTACCAGCGCTGGGAGCACGGATCCCAGTGCTGGTGCACTGTCTACATTGGCACTTTACAGCGCTGAAACTTGCAGCACTCAGGAGAGTGTTTTTTCACACCCCTGAGCGAGAAAGTTGCAGTGCTGTAAAGTGTCAGTGTAGACAAGCCCCTAGACTCAGACTCACAGACTAAGGCCAGAAGGGACAATCATGATCATCTAGTCGGATGTCCTTCACATTGCAGGCCACAAAACCTCACCCACCCACTCCTGTAATAAACCCCTAACCTCTGGCTGAATTACTGAAGTCCTCAAATCATGATTTAATGACTTCAAGTTACAGAGAATCCACCATTTACAGTAGTTTACACCTTCAAGTGACCTGTGCCACATTCTGCAGAGGAAAGCAAAAAAAAACCCAGGGTCTCTGCCAATCTGACCGGGGGGAAATTCCCTTCTGATCCCAAATATGGCAATCAGTTAAACCCAGAGCACGTGTGCAAGACCCACCAGTCAGACATCTGGGAAAGAATTCTCTGTAGTAATTCAGAGCCTACTCCAGCTAAAGTGTCCCATCAACCACCATTGGAGATATTTGCTGCTAGCCGTCACAGATCAGCTACATGCCATTGTAGGCAGTCTCATCATATCATTCCCTCCATAAACTTATCAAGCTCAATCTTGAAGCCAGGTAGGTTTTCTGTCCCCACTATTCCCCTTGGAAGGCTGTTGCAGAACTTTACTCCTCTGATGGGTAGAAACCTTCATCTAATTTCAAGCCTAAACTTGTTGATGGCCAGTTTATATCCATTTGTTCTTGTGTTCACATTGGTGCTTAACTTAAACAACAACTCTCCCTCCCTGGTATTTTTTCCTTGGATGTATTTCTAGAGAGCAATCATATCTCCTCTCAGCCTTCTTTTGGTTAGGCTAAACAAGCCAAGCTCTTTGAATCTCCTCTCATCACGTAGGATTTCCATTCCTCAGATCATCCTAGTAGCCCTTATCTGCACCTGTTCCACTTTAAATTAATCTTTCTTAAACATGGGAGACCAGAATTGCACACAGTATTCCAGATGAGATCTCACCAGTGCCTTGTACAGTGTAATGATATTAACACTTCCCTGTCTCTACTGGAAATACCTCGTCTGATGCATCCTCCAACTGCTATCCCACTCTGCTTTGCAAGCATCTGTAACCAACCTGTCTGTTATCTGTGTGCCCTCCACTGCTTTGGGGTCAAGTTGATCAAATGTCCCCTCCCCCATTAAAAAAACTGGCACAAGCCCACAATTTGCCCATTTTAATCTGGATTTGAATATATCAGAATTGCTGCAATAATGCGCCTGAAGCCTTTCAATATGCCTCGAGCAGACACTTGGAGCCATGGTGACATCCTTGATCTTCTTGCTGTCTGGGGAGAAACGTCAGTGCAAGCAGCTCACAGCCAGCCACCACAAGAAGAAACTATTTGTGGAGATCTCCAAGCAGATGGCTGAAAAGCATCACAACTGAGGCTATGTCTACACTACAACTTAGTGGTGTTAGCTCTAAGTTTGAGAGGGCCAAGCAGCTGCCCTCAACTGATCAATTTGCAATGAGCTACCACTTACTGCGTCGTTCTTTCAGCTGGTGAAGTACCTGCTACATTTCCTCTCTCCCCACCACGTTTCCCCCTTCTTGTTGCTAAGGAAATATGTTCTCAGAGCAATTTCCACCCTCCTTTTCAGAAACAAATGGACTGCTTATTAAACAACCAACATTATAGATAGAAAAAGGCTGAATAATTAAAGTTATTGCAGAAACATCCAGTAATAGTCTGCTGGTTCCTGTCTGATTTATAATTACGAAAGAACATAAGGTAACAGACAATGTTCTCTCTCCCTTTTTTTTTTTTTAAATACCCATATTATAATATTCATAGGAGATGGAGTTTTTCAAGCACTATGAAGTTTGCTGAGCATGTTTAATAGTAAATGAAAGTAATCATGACAAACTTTGAATTATATCATTCAAACTTTTTAGTTGGTTGTCTTCAGTCAATGTGGGGGGAGGGAAGGAGGAGGAAGGATGCCTGCAGTTCCTGGAAAACAAGATCGCCCACTCAGAGGATAATGCTGAAGATACTGGAAATGGAATCTATAGTTTTTTCAAATAGAATTTCTGCTGATTTTCAAAAATGCCAAAACACTCAAAATCTCCTATTGATTTCAGCACTTTTGAAGGTCAAGCAGGTGCCTACACAGATTTAGGAGCCTAATTTTAGGCTTCAATTTTTGAAAATCTTGGGCCTTCAAGGTTGCTGGGTAGAAAGTAAGATATCTGACACACTGAGTAGAGTCCTTGATGGCTGAATGTAGTTCCCTGCCTCTGAAAAAGGGGAGAGGAAAAAAAAAAAAACAGGAAAAAATGAGTTTCCCCTTTTCAGTATGATCCCTCTCATGGCAGCCTGTAAAATGGATTCCTTGTCTTTAAAGTGCTGAAAGCCGATAAGTGCAAGTGCGGTGCTAAGTCTGTTTTACTTAGCCATTCCTGGTGTCTGATTTGTTTTTTTCTTTTTTAATTTTATTACCTTTTACATAGTAGCTTTGGGATCCATTCTGGAAAAAGCTCATTGGATTGGAGTTTTCCATTCCTTCATGGAAGCCAACTTGTATAGTGAGTCCGCAGCCTCGGTTTCCAATATTTCAGTTATGTGATCTAAGGCAGAGATACTACTTTCCAGGAGCTGCAGGCAGGTGTTTGAGCGGATTCAGATGCCACTACTCTTTGTCCCACTGTTAGATGACTTTGAAATCCACCTGCTATCTGCCAAGCCACCCCAAGGCGCACAGCCTCCAACAACAGCCTCAGGGAACCACGGCTCTAGAAATACTGAATTGGTGGGAAAACAGTCTTTGAGGATGGTGGGGAGTGTCCTGCACTTTTCTGCCCCCTTCTCATTTTCAATACATCACACTTCACATAGTTCCTCTAAGCTCTGCCCCATGGCCACTATCCTCCTCCATGCTTGAGAGGAACACAACACCTTCCCCCCTTCACAGCCAGTCAATACCAGTCCTTAATTTGAGCAGTGAGAGACTGCAGTTCATGCAAGGAACTCACCTGTATCCAGTGAGTGCCCTCCATGCAGCACTTCTAGCCCCTATTGATCCAAGAAGTCAGATTAGAACTGAAAGTGCAATCTGCGCTGGTAACAAGAAGTACTGAGCACTACCCCTATGCCTCCTACCAAATAAAAAAAATAAATCAAAATCAAGACAACAAGCTGCATGACACCTTTTTCTTCTCATCTCCCTCCCCCTGCCCCCCCTCACTCCACCACCTTTTTCTTTACGTATATAGGATCTGGTTAAGTCTCAATTTAGATTTTCATTTTACTGTCATGTCATATGCCTTGATAGTTTACAGCTAGAAAGGTCTTAGAGAACTTTAAATCTATAGTGGGGAAGGCACAGGCTTTAAACCAAGGAGAAATAAATTATTCAGCCAACATACAGCTGCAATTTTTACCGTGTGGGTGATGTAAAATATTTGTGAACTTCACTTTTAGGGCAGCTCTAAGCAACCTTTCTACAGTGGGAGCAAAAGAATATTTCACTGTATTCTACATTCCTCTCCGTTAAGTCAAATCTACACGCACAAGGAAAGGATATCATTTAACCAGCTTCTGTAAATTAAAACACCCACAAGTAAACAAACTACATGGAAATCAATGAGGATATAGCAGTATCATTGATCTTACATGCATATGCAGGCAAGAACAGCTCTCACTCCAAACACAGACATCTATCTTAGCAGTTAAAATTTCCTACTAAATATATTTTCAGGGTACAAACCATGTTTATGGTTATATCTGCTCTCAGCTTTACAAGAACTTCTAAGCATGATCTCACAACATTTATTAATCCTGGGGGAATGCTGCACCACTGCACATGCACAGAGTGTATGTCTCCCGCAGATTTCTTTGCTTCCCCACAGAAAAATGTCTGACAAGGAAAAAAACGGAAGTCACAAGAGCGGTTATGCAACTGCCCCCAGCAGTATGTTTTGGGTGCCCAGGGCAGCCGGCAGAGAGGTAAATCACTGTGGGGCAGGAGGCGAGACTGGGGAAGACCTGGCTGATGGCTCCTACCCTGTGCCAGGCTCAGCTGGTAGTCTGGGCTGGAGAGGACGGGACTTCCTCTTCCCCTGGACAGCAACCGGGGCTGGGTCAAACCCACCCCACCCCCCGGCTGCAGGAAGCACTGCAAACTCCTCCTCCCCCTCCTTTCTGCACCCATTGCTTCTCAGCTGCGGGGGAGGGATCCCTGTACAGGGAGCTGCTCCCCCATCCACCCAACCCCATGCGTCCAGACCCCCTCAAACCAAGATCCCCCACGATGAGCCCCACTCCCCTTGCACCTGGATCACCCTAACAAGCCACCCGCACCCGGATCCCCACCCCAACGAGCCCCAACCAGCTGCACCTGGATTCCCACCCCACTCCTCCAGCATCTGGACCCCCCCACAGAGTTACCAACACCTAGACCCCACTGCTGAGACCTATTCCCCCCCATTCCCAGACCCCCCCCCCCGGCTTATCCCAAATCACCTTCGCCTGGACCCCCCTGCAGATCCCATTACCATGGCACCCACCCCTACCCCCAACAAGCCCCTGTGCATCCAGATCCCCTCTGCACCCGGATCCCCCACTGAACCACCCGCACCCAGACTGCCCCACATAGAACCCTCTCAACCCACACCTGGATCACCCCATACTAAGTCCTTCCACACTTGGATCCTGCCTTGCTGAGCCTACCTGCCCACACTTGGTGCACCTGGCATTGAGGGGCAGGGCCCTGGGGTGTTTCTGGGCGAGGCGCGGTCCTTGCACTGTGTCAGGGTTGGGTGAAGCCTCACCGCTAAGTCCGTGTCCCAGGGGAAGGGGAGCTGCACAGTGAGCTCCCAGCTCTGTGCAGCCAGTGGCCTGTGCTCCCCAATGCCATGCTAGAGCCTCCACATTTATTTGACAAATAAAATTTGCAGAATTTTAAAATATTGTGCGCAGAATTTTAATTTTTTTGGCGCAGAATGCCCTCCAAAATAAAAATGTATGCATGCACTGTGATCCTATCATGAAATACAGACTTTTTTTACCCCACCTCCTCAATGAACTAAACACTTGTGTGATTTTGGTGTGAATGAAAAAGAAGGCTCAATGTCACTGACTAGATCCCAATACAGTGCCGGTAAATACTGTGCAAGCTCTTCCAATGCACCTCCATCCTGACCTTCAGTGTTAATTTGGAGTGCGATTTTAAATAGTGCCTAAGGGAAATAGGTGCCCAACTCCCACTGACAGCAATATGGGGACCACTACCTCATTTCCAGCAGCAAGTCTCCCCCAGCACCACTGGCTACCACAAATACATCAAACTTATCTTCCACTCCCTACACTGGCTCCCTACAGAATATCTAATCAAGTTCAAAGTCTTGATCTCTATCTTCAAGCCACTCAGTGGCCTAGGCCCCGGGTACTGAAAAGATCATCTAAACTTTAAAGCTCCAGGATGAAGAGTGTTCAAAAACCATTACTCCTATGGCACAATAGAACCTTCTATAATAATGGTAAAGTGTGTTTATGCAGAAGACAGAGCTTTCTCAGGGACCAAAAACAGACACAAATTCCCAAAGGAACTAAGGGACTCAGAAACTTCATGACCTTCTCAAACACATTCATACTGCCATGTGTTTGTAACCGTGTAAGAAAATAAATTAACAACACTTCTGCCCCTGGGGAGTGGAGGAGAAGACAAACATGTAACAGATGCAAGTCATGTGGCTTAATGCACAACTGGAAGGTACTCAGATACAGCAACGAGCATGGTGTAAAAACCTATATAGAATAGAGTAGGCTGGGTCAGCCCTTCGAGCAGCTTTTTCCTCAATGGCTGATAGGAGGAAAACCATGGAGAAGAGCATCAAATATTCACTCCTCCATGGCTACCAAAGATTATATTTAAGTAGTTAAAGATTTCTACTTGCTTTGCAGGAAATAAAGAGGGATCAAGCAGGACTGAAGGAGGTGGCTGCATCTCCAAATATTAATAAACTGATACTATTCTGTATTCTATAGCTCTATTTCTCTCTTCTTAAAGTGCTATCCAATATCCATTAAAGCTTCAGGGTTGTGCACAAGATGCTCTTGTCCCTGATTAGATGTTATATCACAGAGCAAGACTTGGCTCTTTGCAAACCTTTAAGCACATTATCAATATCAAGGTGCATTGCAATTAGTGTGCAACCTATTTATCTCTAATACGGCTGTACTGGCAACAGACCTTTGAAATTGCATCTGTATTCTATCTGAAATTTTATTTTTGCATCCATCTAAGTTCTTATACTATATCAATCATTACAATATCACAATACCCCAATATTATGAAGCACACCCAAAAGATATCCAGAGCTCCTGCTGCTCTCAAAATGGTTTCCCCAGAATGCTACTCCTTTTCATTAGTATGCGCTAAACAACTAATACACAAATTGATAGCTTTTGTAAAAAACAGGGGACAAATGGAAACTGATGAAGACATCAGAAAACTCTGGAACTTGCTTGGAGAACGTATTGGAGAAAAGCTACAACCTGTCTGCTGAAAGCAGCCACACAAACTCTAATGCTTGAATGCGGAGTTAAACACTGTACAACAGTTCAGTTAGATAGAGTAAGATACTTGCAAATTACAATAAAGTCTGTCATGTTTCAGTTTTGTTTATACACCAGCTTTCTTCACAGGTTACAATTCATGATACTTACAGTCACGGCAGTCATGTGGCAGATGTTAGAAGGTCAACAGTAATTGCAGCTATATGGTGCTGCTAAACATAACTTTTTTAGTGTTCTGTATAGGATTTCAAATTGTCATGTAGTTACTGACTTCATGCCCTACAGCCATAATTACAGATTGAATTAGTAATACAAGCACCAAGACTTCAAGTTTCTTCTTCCCTGTAACTTTATCAAAGGATATATTACTTTTCTGAGTTTGTCACTCTTTTCATTCAGTAGATAGAATTATTTCTTAGTGAACTGAAGAATTCCATGTAAATTGTGAGTAAAAGGTTAGGATCTAAGGCAGTGGTTCCCAAACTTTGACAACTTGTGAACCCCTTTCACTAAAATGTCAAGTCTCGTGAACCCCTTCCTAAAAATGAATATTTCCAGGGATTTTCTCCTTTACCTGAGCATAAATTATAAAAATATTGATCTTGCAAATATAAAATTTGTTTTTATGACATGCTTATTACACACTATTATTATTAATCATTACAGTATTTTTATTACATTATGAAAACAGCAACACTCTTCCAAGATCTCACTTTCGTAGTTTGTCACTTTGAAGAAGTCTGTTATAAGACAAGGCTCCTATGTTTCATCAAGGAGTATCAGATGTGAAACAGCATGAAGGTATTTAAGAAGCCAATTCAGAGTTCCTCCTACACAAGCATTCAGGTCTTGAGCAGTCCAGGCAAACAATGCAAACAAAGCTTAAAGTTGTTCTTCATCATAATTTTAAAAAACAACACTTAGTTGCCTATTTAATTTTAAAAACAGCAAAAAATATCCACCTCCCTTTCCATTTCTTATAAGGAGTCTTGCAGTTTAAATCTCCTCCGTGTGATAGATATGCTTGCTTTCATCTGCTTAGCTTTTGGAAATCCAGGGGCTCTGGGCTGCTGGCCCCGCACTGCCCAGTGTTCCTAGGGACAACTCTGTCCGCCATTAGGTAATTTTTTCCCCCGAAAACACCCTGTAACATTTCACGAACCCCAGTTTGGGAACCACTGATCTAACCAAGTCTGCAGTACATTTTTTCCTAAAAATGTCCCTATGGTTGCAGCTCTATCACTTGTAGCCACTATTGGAACACTAAATGTAGAGAGGATGCAGGCAACACAGTGAATAATCCACCAGTGTCAGAAAACACTGACTGTTACAGCAACAATTTCACAGGTGCATATGAACTTCAACTGGCCCATGATGATGTTTAAGCAGGGTTTTTTTGTTTTTATTTAAAAAAAAAAAAAAAAGGTTTGCTTGTAGCAATCATCTCACTGGCACTTGGGCTGCTCTCTCCCCTAAACATCCTATTGAAAAAGTCTTCCAACACTTCTGACAACACCAACTTCTACATCTCACTCAACTCAACAGGTCCTTCTAGGAACATTTTGAAACGGAAAAGGCAGCTTTAGCCTCTATTCCTAAAAGGGAATAAATCCCAATTCTTCGGGAATCATACCAAGAAAATAGTCTGCAGTGCCTACAAATCTGGAGATCTTTTACTTGTGCTGAAATGAAATGTGCCCCAAACAAATTTATTTTTTGCCTTTTAGTGTTTCATTATGGTGAATAAAATGGATTTTTTTTTCAAAGGAATCTCTTATGAATGTTTGTTTTGTTTCCTAACCACACATGCATATTTTGGAAGTATCAGGTCCCCATTTCCCTCTCTTTGCTATACCAGGGCAAGCTCTTTGTAGGGCCTCAATTGTGGTGTCACATAAGGCTGTAACCTCAGCTACTGCAATGAAGAACTGCTAATTAGGAACCTGAGAATCATTATCCTCTCTCAACCAGGCAGTTGGTGATTACAGAGGGAGGTATACACTCCTTGGATACCATTTCCTATGACATTTTAATTCAGACTCTTCAGGAAAGAGGATGTAAAATATAACCAGATTTTACAAACATCTTACAGACCATGTTTTTAAAAAATCAGTTCAAGTACAAAAATAAATGTTTTGTTTGAACTTCACAGTTTCTTTTTGTCATTTCATAATTAATTTAAGGTATCTGGCTCTCTTTAAAGCGACAAAAGGGCTGTCAAGCAATTAAAAAATGTAATCGCGATTAATCACACTATGAAACAATAGAATACCATTTATTTAAATATTTTTGGATGTTTTCTACATTTTCAAATACATTGATTTCAATTACAACACAGAATACAAAGTGTACAGTGCTCACTTTATATTTATTTTTGATTACAAATATTTGCACTCTAAAAAACAAAAGAAATAGTATATTTCAATTCACTTAATACAAGTACTATAGGGCAATCTCTTCATAGTGAAGCTTGAACTTACAAATGTAGAATTATGTACAAAAAATAACTGCATTCAAAAATAAAACAAATGTAAAACTTTAGAACCTATGAGTCCACTCAGTCCTACTTCAGCCAACTGCTCAGACAAACAAGTTTGGTTACAATTTGCAGGAGATAATGGTGCCCACTTCTTATTTACAATGTCACCTCTAAGTGAGAACAGGCGTTCGCATGGCACTTTTGTAGCCAGTGTTGCAAGATATTTTATGTCCCAGATGCGCTAAAGATTCATATGTCCCTTCATGCTTCAACCACCATTGCAGAAGACATGCGTCCATGCTGATAACGGGTTCTGCTCAATAACAATCCAAAGCAGAGTGGACTGATGCATATTCATTTTCATCATCTGAGTCCGATGTCACCAGCAGAAGGTCGATTTTCTTTTTTGGTGGTTTGGGTTCCATAGTTTCTGCATTGGAGCGTTGCTCTTTTAAGATATCTGAAAGCATCCTCAACACCTCGTTCCTCTCAGATTTTGGAAGGCACTTCAGATTCTTAACCTTTGGGCCAAATGCTGTATCTATCCCTAGAAATCTCACATTGGTACCTTCTTTACATTTTGTCAAATCTGCTGTGAAAGTGTTCTTAAAATGCACGTGTGCTGGGTCATCATTTGAGACTGCTATAACATGAAATATATGGCAGAATGTGGGTAAAACAGAACAGGAGACATACAATTCTCCCCTAAGGAGTTCAGTCACAAATTTAATTAATGCATTTTTTTTTAATGAACATCATCAGCATGGAAGCACGTCCTCTAGAATGGTGGCTGAAGCACAAAGGGGCATATGAATGTTTAGCATATCTGGCATGTAAATACCTTGCAATACTGGCTACAAAAGTGCCATGTGAATGCCTGTTCTCACTTTCAGGTGACATTGTGAAAAAGAATCAGTCAGCATTATCTCCTGTAAATGTAAATAAACTTGTTTGTCTTAGCAATTGGCTGAACAAAAAGTAGCACTCAGTGGACTTGTAAGCGCTAAAGTTTTACATTGTTTTGTTTTTGAGTGCAGTTATGAAACAAAAAAAAAATCTACATTTGTAAGTTACACCTTCACGATAAAGAGATTACACTACAGTACTTGTATGAGGTGAATTGCAAAATACTATTTCTTTTGTTTATCATTTTTACAGTGCAAATATTTGTAATCAGAAATATAAAGTGAGCACTGTACACTTTGTATTCTGTGTTGTAATTGAAATCAATATATTTGAAAATGTAGAGCAACATTCAAAAATATTTAATACATTTCAATTGGTATTCTATTGTTTAACAGTGCAATTAATCGTGATTAATTTTTTTTAATCACAATTAATTCTTTTGAGTTAATCGCATGAGTTAACTACTGACAAGGCTGATTCCCCACTCTGGCACTTTGAGTGCAGAAGGTGGGGGCTCGCAAGGATTCTAAAAATTAATACTGGCCACTCCAGGCTTGTATTAAACTCCCATGGTTACAACTTTTTTCTGACCTTGGATGGGTAGATGCTGCTACCACCCAAGTGCAAAAACTCTTTTGAGAGCCCAGGAAGGTGCACCTGGGAATTCCTTCCTGGGGGGGGGTACACCCTCAAGCCCTTTCACCCCCACTCTGGGGAAGAGCTGAGAAAGAAAACAAAGGAAATCAGCTTTTGTCACCAGCTAATCAAATAACATGTGTACAAACCTCTCAGGAACACAGAAGTCCAATCCTGTTCTTTAAAAAAAAAAAAAAAAAAAGGTAAATTTTATTAAAACAATAGGAAAGAAATACATCTGGAACTTAGGCTTTTTGCTAGGTTTAAAAAAAAACACAATTACACGGATTAAACAACAAGATAGCTTTTTGAGGTCCAGCTTAAGGGTTACAAACAAAACAAAAGCACCTGGGGTAAGCACAGAGGAATCCACAAGCCATAAAGAAATAACAGAGATAAACCTAATCGCGTCTTCCTAGACATTTCCTGATCTACTTACATATCTGGGGTTTCAAATGAGTAGTTTCTAGGTATGATCTGATGATTTCATACCTAGTCCAAAGCTTTTTACAGTATCGCTGCTCTGTCCCCCCTCTCCGGAGAACCACAACAGACAAAGGGAAGGTCTTTTTTCCCAATTTTAGAAAGCCTTCCAATTGGCGCTTTTGGTCAGCTGCCCACCCCCTTCTTTTACCTATGGACTTTTTAACACTTTACAGGTAAAGCATGTAGAGAACAGCTACTAACAGGAATTTTATAGCTAACTGGCTGGCTCGGTGTCCATAAAAGGGAGCTAACCCCCTTCATTTATCACAACTGTGATTAATCATAGACCTACTGAAAAAGTATCACAAAAATCTAACCCTAAATATCTGCTCCCCAGTGGGTATTTGGAGACTACTTTAACTTTAGTGACAGGGTTTTTTACTCCTGTTAGTGCTTCAGAATCAACACTGCTAATCAAATTAAACTCTGGCTCATGCATCAGAGATTTTAGCAAAATTCCAGTTCTTATTCTGTCACTAGATATAACTGAGTGAGGTCAATGTAGATGCACAAGTAACTGACAGCAGAATTTGGCATGAAAAGCTTCAACATTTCTTTACTGTTTGTAAAGCACAAACCAGAAAGAACCCAGCTTAAGTGTTAGATGCTAGGCTGAGTTTTTACAGATGCAACAGTCTGAAAAAACCATTTCTTTCTATTTATGAACCGAGGCCAAGCTTTTCCAAAATACATGCCTATGGTCTTAAATCCTTACTTTGTCCTGATTTTCAGGAATGGAATGTACCTAGCAACTCCTGTTGAAGTCAATGAGTGCTCACAATTATTAGGCCACTCATTTAGGTGTCTGCATATGCCTGTAGGAGCCTAACGATATGCACCCATTTTGAGAGGCTTGACTTGAGCCAATTTGAGCCACAATTCACTGACACAAAAAGGGTGTTATTTTCAAAAGCACCTATGTGAATTTAGAGCACAAATCCAATGGGAGTTGTATTCCTAAGTGACTTCAGTGCTTCTGAAAATTCCACACTCATGTGGAACTCTACAACACTATTTCTACAGAGCAGAACTATATTTAAACTAAACAAGGGCTTAAGCCTGCTAAAACTCGTTGCTCCAGCAGCAAGGGCTCCTGCCTCCCCACCCAAGTTCTTTTGCTTTACTAAAGCTATCTCACTTGCTATTCACACCCTCCACCTCACCTCCTCCTCTTACCATCATCCAACCCTCACTTTGCTTCCTCTTCCCTTCTTTAGGCTGCTCAGTTCCACCCTCCTCCTTTTAGTTCCTCATACCTCCCAACTCACTTGTTTATCTGTATTATGCCTGCACTACAGTTTTAAGCTCTCCCCAGAAATAATTTTCTTATAGCCTGTAAAGCGCCCAGCAAACTTTAGGTGAGACAAATAGTGTTTGTCACCATCCAATATTTCCACTTTTGTCATTTGAAGGCATTCTGTGCTTCTATCAAAAGGCAATGTAGTAAATAAGTTTCCACTGTATGTCAAGGAAGTCTTGCCTGATATTACCTTTGGTAGCCCTGGCAGCAGCATCATGCAAGAAACCACAAAGGTAGGAAGAAAATGTTGTGCTTTTTTGTTCCTGGAGATGACCAAGCTAGCCTAAATCAGGGGTGTTTAATCTGCCTTCTCTTTGACCTGTACAGCAAGCTTTCATGAACAATGATCCCCACACTCTGACATTTGTTTAAGTTAGTTCTGCTAATTATTTGATCTTTGGCTAAGAAAGCTTAATGGTTAATGACGTGGGTTAAGATGTGATGCAGAAATTTGCATCCCTGAAACTGTTTATTGGAGTACACAGTTTCTTCAATGGTTGAAGCCTGCCCTTCTAGCCTTACTCAGTAAGTTTGTTCTGAGCGCAAGGGTTTCCTTGAGCTACTTCTCAACAAAAACTTGACCACTCTTCCTCTCTACTGTAAGAACTACAGTAATATACCGTCTGCATGCTCTCTCATTTGCACACAGGATTCTCTCCAGTAACCATGGAGTTCCCTGAACTACTAGCTTTCAGAAACGGCAACATCCCTAATATGAAGATCGTGGACATCTGTTCAGCACTCTAATGTATTCAAAAAGAAAAGGAGTACTTGTGGCACCTTAGAGACTAACCAATTTGAGCATAAGCTTTCGTGAGCTACAGCTCACTTCATCGGATGCATACTGTAGAAAATACAGAAGATGTTTTTATACACACAAATCATGAAAAAAACGTGTTTATCACTACAAAAGGTTTTCTCTCCCCCCACCCCACTCTCCTGCTGGTAATAGCTTATGTAAAGTGATCACTCTCCTTACAATGTGTATGATAATCAAGGTGGGCCATTTCCAGCACAAATCCAGGTTTTCTCCTCCCAAACAAACCCACTCTCCTGTTGGTAATAGCTTATCTAAAGTGACCACTCTCCTTACAATGTGTATGATAATCAAGGTGGGCCATTTCCAGCACAAATCCAGGGTTTAACAAGAACGTCTGAGGAATGGG
The DNA here is from genome assembly GCF_965152275.1 of Natator depressus. Classification (NCBI taxonomy): domain Eukaryota; kingdom Metazoa; phylum Chordata; order Testudines; family Cheloniidae; genus Natator; species Natator depressus. The sequence goes on along the minus strand of NC_134242.1, from coordinate 21,310,775 downwards.
GGGCGGGGGGGGGGTGTTAGGTTACCTTGCATAATGACTTAGCCACTCCCAGTCTCTCTCTCTATTCAAGCCTAAGATAATTGTATCCAATTTGCAAATGAATTCCAATTCAGCAGTCTCTTGCTGGAGTCTGGATTTGAAGTTTTTCTGTTGTAATATCGCAACTTTCATGTCTGTAATCGCGTGACCAGAGAGATTGAAGTGTTCTCTGACTGGTTTATGAATGTTATAATTCTTGACGTCTGATTTGTGTCCATTTATTCTTTTATGTAGAGACTGTCCAGTTTGACCAATGTACATGGCAGAGAGGCATTGCTGGCACATGATGGAATATATCACATTGGTAGCTGTGCAGGTGAACGAGCCTCTGATAGTGTGTTCTGTTATTTTCTTTGTTAGGCCTGTCCTGTAGTAGGTGACTTCTGGGAACTCTTCTGGCTCTACCAATCTGTTTTCTTCGTTCACCTGCACATCTACCAATGTGATATATGCCATCATGTGCCAGCAATGCCCCTCTGCCATGTACATTGGTCAAACTGGACAGTCTCTACGTAAAAGAATAAATGGACACAAATCAGATGTCAAGAATTATAACATTCATAAACCAGTCGGAGAACACTTCAATCTCTCTGGTCACGCGATTACAGACATGAAAGTTGCGATATTACAACAGAAAAACTTCAAATCCAGACTCCAGCGAGAGACTGCTGAATTGGAATTCATTTGCAAATTGGATACAATTAACTTAGGCTTGAATAGAGACTGGGAGTGGCTAAGTCATTATGCAAGGTAACCTATTTCCCCTTGTTTTCCTAACCCCCCCACCACCCCCCCATTCCTCAGATGTTCTCGTTAAACCCTGGATTTGTGCTGGAAATGGCCCACCTTGATTATCATACACATTGTAAGGAGAGTGATCACTTTGTGCCACACTCTCAAAGAAACTGTGGAACCACCTGATCAACATCCTATACAGCAAACAGGGAAAGATTAAGAATGAGCTCTCACAACTGGATTCTCTCATAAAAAACAACCTTCCACACAAACTTCCTCGTGGCTGGACTTTACAAAAACTAGACAAGCCATTTACAACACACACTTTGCTTCTCTACAAAGGAAAAAGGACACTAAACTATCTAAACTACTATATGCCACAAGGGGCCACAACAGTGGTTCCCTTAACCCACGCAAAAACATTGTTAATCTATCCAGAAATACTCTTAGCCCAGCAGAAGAATCTGTCCTATCTCGGGGCCTCTCCTTCTGACCCTCCACCCCCACAAACATGATACAGTTCTGTGGTGACCCAGAATTCTACTTTCGACATCTCTGACTCAAGGAATATTTCCAACACACCTCTGAACAGCATGCTAACCCACAGAAACCATCCTACTAACACTACAAAAAGAAGGATTCTGGGTGGACTCCTCCTGAAGGTCGAAACAACAGACTGGACTTCTACACAGAGTGCTTCCACCGACGTGCACAGGCTGAAATTATGGAAAAGCAGCATTACTTGCCACATGACCTCAGCCGTGCGGAACACAATGCCATCCACAGCCTCAGGAACAACTTTGACATCATAATCAAAAAGGCTGACAAAGGAGGTGCTGTCGTCATCATGAATAGTTCGGAATATGAACGAGAGGCTGCTAGGCAGCTCTCTAACACCACATTCTACAGGCCATTACCCTCTGATCCCACTGAGGGTTATCAAAAGAAACTACACCATCTGTTCAAGAAACTCCCTGAAAAAGCACAAGAACATATCTGCATAGACAAACCCCTAGAATCCCGACCTGGGGTATTCTAACCTGGAAATCCTGGATACCCCATCATCTCAAGCATTGGCATCCTGACAGCAGGACTGTCTGGCTATGTAGACTCTCTCCTCAGACCCTATGCTACCAGCACTCCTAGCTATCTTCGAGACACCACTGACTTCCTGAGGAAACTACAATCCATTGGTGATCTTCCAGAAAACACCACCCTGGCCACTACGGATGTAGAAGCCCTCTGCACCAACATTCCACACAAAGATGGACTACAAGCCGTCAGGAACAGTATCCCCGATAATGTCACGGCAAACCTGGTGGCTGAACTTTGTGACTTTGTCCTCACCCACAACTATTTCACATTTGGGAACAATGTATACCTTCAAATCAGTGGCACTGCTATGGGTACCCGCATGGCCCCACAGTATGCCAACATTTTTATGGCTGACTTAGAACAACGCTTCCTCAGCTCTCGTCCCCTAATGCCCCTACTCTACTTGTGCTATATTGATGACATCTTCATCATCTGGACCCATGGGAAAGCCGTCCTTGAGGAATTCTACCATGATTTCAACAATTTCCATCCTACCATCAACCTCAGCCTGGACCAGTCCACACAAGAGATCCACTTCCTGGACACTACAGTGCTAATAAGCGATGGTCACATAAATACCACCCTATACCGGAAACCTACTGACCGCTATTCCTACCTACATGCCTCCAGCTTTCACCCAGACCACACCACACGATCCATCGTCTACAGCCAAGCTCTACGATACAACCACATTTGCTCCAATCCCTTAGACAGAGACAAACACCTATAAGATCTCTATCAAGCATTCTTACAACTACAATACCCGCCTGCTGAAGTGAAGAAACAGATTGACAGAGCCAGAAGAGTACACAGAAGTCATCTACTCCAGGACAGGCCCAACAAAGAAAGTAACAGAACGCCACTAGCCATCACCATAAGTCCCCAACTAAAACTTCTCCAGTACAACATCAAGGATCTACAACCTATCCTGAAGGATGATCCTTCACCCTCACAGATCTTGGAGACAGGCCAGTCCTTGCTTACAGACAGCCCCCCAACCTAAAGCAAATACTCACCAGCAACATACCACACCACACAACAAAAACACTAACCCAGGAACCTATCCTTGCAACAAAGCCTGTTGCCAACTCTGTCCACATATCTATTCAAGGGACACCATCATAGGACCTAATCACATCAGCCACACTATCAGAGGCTTGTTCACCTGCACATCTACCAATGTGATATATGCCATTATGTGCCAGCAATGCCCCTCTGCCATGTACATTGGCCAAACTGGACAGTCTCTACGTAAAAGAATAAATGGACACATATCACACGTCAAGAATTATAACATTCAAAAACCAGTCAGAGAACAGTTCAACCTCCCTGGACACTCAATTTCAGATATAAAAGTCGCAATTCTTCAACAAAAAAACTTCAAAAACAGACTCCAATGAGAAACTGCAGAACTGGAATTAATTTGCAAACTGGCCACCATTAAATTAGGCTTGAATAAAGACTGGGAGTGGATGAGTCATTAGACAAACTAAAAACAATTTCTCCATGCTACTTTTCCTCCTATTGTTACTCACACCTTCTTGTCAAGTGCTTGAAATGGGCCATTCTAATTATCACTACAAAAGTTATTTTTCTCCTGCTGATAATAGCCCACTTTAATCGATTGGCCTCATTAAGAGTTGGTATGGCAACCCTCACTTTTTCGTGTTCTCTGTATATACATCTATATCTATCTTCCTACTGTATTTTCCACTGCATGCATCTGATGAAGTGGGCTTTAGCCCACGAAAGCTTATGCTGAAGTAAATGTGTTAGTCTCTTATGTGCCACAAGGACTCCTCGTTCTTTTTGCTGATACAGACTAACACAGCTACCAGTCTGAAACCTGTCACCGTTTAAGGGCCAAGTTATTTATTTATAGGCATCATTCCCATGGAAGAGACTTTTTACAGAAAGCTAAATCTTACTTTTCAAAATAAACAAAGCTAGGGTTGGGCTCCATACAGTCTCTTAAGGCAAAGAATTCTATAGCCAGCGTCCTACTATTAGGAAAGCTCTGTTTCCAGCCACCAATAACCTAAATTTAGATCTTTATAGCCACATCAGCTGTACTCTGGAGTACAACTACTTTGCAAGGCCACAGAAGGTAAGGCAATTTCTGTAGCAGCCAGGTCCCTCTCTTTTATAGCTCTGTAGATAGGCCAGTACTTTATATTCTGTTCAGAAGTGAACAAGGAAACTAGTAGAGTTCAGATGTGAACAGGTGTGAGGAGGCTGTGGCTTCTGTTTCATGAACAACAGTGGTCCAATGTGGAAAGTGTACATGTCTGCCTGGCCAGTCAGAGAGGAAAGAAATCCATCTGTGAGAAATCCATATGGGGGAAGTTCTGCATGACTTAGACTTCATACTAATTTGACAACTGGTCTGATGTTGTCTACTGTTAGTGAGGTTAGACTACTGGTAAGTAAGATGATCTCTGTAAGCACAGTGCAGTTACAAATCTTACAAAACTAAGGCCTTGTCTACACACTGGGGTAAGTCGACCTAAGTTACTCTACTCCAGCTGCGTGACATAGCTTAGGGCGACTTACCACAGTGTCTTTACTGCGCTGCATTGATGGGAGACGCTCTCTGGTTGACTTACCTTACTCTTCTTGGGGAGCTGCAGTACCAGAGTCAACCAGAGACTGCTATGCCGTCAATTTAGCGGATCTTCACTAGCCCTGCTAAATCGACCCCCACTGCATCGATTGCACCTGCATCAATCTCCCAGTAGTGAAGACAAGCCCTAAGAAATTATTTTGGATTATCAAACAAAAACCTACAGACCAGTTTTTGAACATTCCACATAGTTCACAATTTAGAGGTGCAATATTATAGACAGCCAGCCATCAAAGTTCATAATGCCCTAAGTAATTATGTCTTCCTCCCGTTGAGCTTTAGTTACCTGTTCTTTATCCCTCCATTTCTCTCTTCCAGGTATTAGAACACCTTGGTGATAAGCAAGGGGTGCATACCTGGCGAAGTAGTCAAGTATCTTCTGCACATTAAAAGTACTGCTAGCACGAGTCCATGACATTGTACATCTTGAGAGGTCTCATGCAGATATTTAGAGAGGAAAGAATATTGTGTATTATGGGGAGCCACAAAATAGAGGGGTCTGCTTGGTTAGAAGTGTCCTTCATGACTCCAAGCGATCGAAGCACCTACCCTATTGTGATCCAGCAAAGACATTCAGCATTGTTTCTAATCTGAGGCCATTAGATTAATCAAAATTAACATGGCCTTTGCTATACCCTGTTCTGCCCTAAAAATTATTGTGAAGGATACACAATGCTGATGGAGGACAAGTGATGCTGGAGCTTAGATGCCACCACTTTCTTGATTAACTTGCCAAGAAAAGAAATGCTGAGTAGCTTAACAGGTGCTCATGAATTTAGTTTCAAGAATTCTATTAATTACTATGTCTTATTTTCAGCTCTCTCTCTCCCATCTGTAGGGCCCTACCAAATTCATAGTCCATTTTGGTCAATTTCACATTCATAGGATTTTTAAAATTGTAAATTTCATGTTTTCAGATAAATCTGAAATTTCACGGTGTTGTAATTGTCAGGGTCCTGACTCAAAAAGGAGTTGTGTGCGTGTGTGTGTGTGTGGGGGGGGGGGGGGGTTGCAAGGCTATTAAGGGAGGGTTGCAGTACTGCTACCCTTACTTCTGCTGGTGGCACTGCCTTCAGAGCTGGGCAGCTGGAGAGCAGCGGCTGCTGGCTGGGATCCCAGCTCTGAAGGCCGAGTCGTCGTCATCAGCAGAGCAGAAGTAAGGATAGCATGGCATGGTATAGCCACCCTTACTTCTGCGATGCTGCCTGCAGAGCTGGGCCCTCAATCAGCAGCTACCACTCTCCAGCTGCCCTGCTCTGAAGGCAGCAGCACAGAAATAAGGGTGGCATAGTACAGTATTGCCACCCTTACTTCTGCGCTGCTGCTGGCAGGATGCTGCCTTCAGAGCTGGGCGCTTAGCCAACAGCCGCCGTTCTCTGGCCGCCCAGCTCTGAAAGCAGTGCACAAGTTAGGGTGGCAATACCACAACCCCCCTAAAATAACCTTGTGAACCCCCAGCAACTCCCTTTTGGGTCAGGACCCCCAATTTGAGAAATGCTGGTGGTCTCTGTGAAATATGTATAGTACAGGATAAAAGCACACAAAAGACCAGATTTCATGGTCCGTGACACATTTTTCATGGCAATGAATTTGGTAGGGCCCTATTCATTTGTGTTTTAATCATAATGGGTTTTAGGATATGCCTTTTCCTGTTGTTCAGCAACATGGTTTTAAAACAGCTGGCTATGAAGGAAGACTTCAGTAAGAGATGTATATTCCACCTGCCAAAAAAGCTTTTAAATCTCTTTGGAGAAGCCAGTGCAGGTGAAGCCCAGCCTCTTAAAAAGTTGCTGGTACTCTGGATGCATTTTCATTTGATTCTTCTTTCATGGTGTTATAAATTGAAAATGCTGTTTCGTTTATCTGAAACAGCTATAAGAATTCCCAGTCTCGTTCAGAAACAAGTTTATATTAACTTATTTTTAAGAATTTGTAAGCTTCAATCCAAGCAACTAAAAAAAAATAAAAAGGAAAGAACGATTATAATTAAGACTTCAGGTGCACTCTGCATATTCTCCCAGTGAAGTAATTCAAAGACTGATGCTCGAGTAAAGCTGGTTTTGAAGACAACCCATGTAGAACTCCGCAACCACAACCATACTTAAAACAACTATTTTATATTCAAGCAGACCATCAAGCATTTCTTGGGAGGCAGAAGGAGATAGAAAGTGCTTCTGTCCCATAGCTTTAAAAATATCATTATTACCTTTAAAAAAGGTACTATTCCAGTGCATTATAGTCTTTGGCTCTTCCATGCAATGTTCATCCAAAGGGGATTCAATCACTCTGAATGGTCGGCTATTTCTTCCAACATCACAGCTGTAATTAGTAGCTTGAGAAAAGTTCTATTCAGTTGCCATGTAGTTCACTTATTTGTACAAATAAGATGTTCAAACAATCATTTTCAATGTTACATAGCAATCCCATCTTCATTATTAGGAATTGAACTTAATAAAGTTAGCTACATGTTGACTTCATTTGTATTAAAAACACACCTTTTTGCACTGTTTTGTTTTCTCCCTCTTGTGTATAAGACTCTTGCAAAAGTCAACATTTAGAATACTTATTCACCTCTCTTCCAAAAGGAGATGTTAACATGCCCATATTTGTTTATAAACTTAAGTAGCATCTTATGTTAACATTTCTTTTTAGAAGAGAAGCAACATTAAAGGCCACACAGTTCTGGGAATCGTGACACTCCATCAATTGCTACTGCAAAATATTCATATGGAAAACAAAATACTGAGCCAAGTCCTGAGTCATGATGAGTATAGGCACATGCCAACAAACTGATTGCCAGCAGTAGGAGCACAGAGCAGAAGTTAGTGTCCAGAATCAGGAAAGCTGACACACTGGAAATGCTGCTCCATAGGCCTTCCATGCAGGGACGTAGCCAAGGTGTCCGGGGCATGGTCTGCAAGTTGACAAATATTCCCTGACTCACTAATGGCTGCTATGCAAACACTCCCTTTTGCCCTCAACTATTCTGTCTCTTTGTTGAAATATAATGGTAGTATGGCAAGCTTGCTAGTAGCCTATGTACAAGTGCATGTTAAACACACCTTACAGTAGCCCACATATCCACTTATGGAGGAAGACAGGGTGGCTACACCACTTTTCATGCACTTGACAGAATATGGTCCACCGTTTTTGTCACAGTTCAGTGTCTGTTGCACCTTACACCTTTCCCTTGTGTCTGCACCCCTCCCCCATGTATTAGGCCTCTTGGTGTCTCTACACTGCTCTGCAGTTGGACTAACAGGGAAGGGGGGGCTAAATAGCAGCGCGTACCGAAGTAACTCCCCTATGTGGATGTGCCATCACAAACTAAAAGGTTCCTAGTTCATGTTAATATAGCCCTGTTTGAAGAGGATTACATTAATGCAAACTAGGAACCTGTTAGTTTGCACCCCCCAGCATCCACATTGGGGGGGGGGGTTACTGTGCAGCACTTCAGTAGGCACTGCTATTCACACCCACATGTGTGCCAACTGTGATTACTCAGCAGGTCTGATGGCGTTTGACACCTTTGGGAGTTGTGACCACCAGTGAAAATAGTTTTCTCAAAACAAATTGTTTAATCCCAGCAGTAGGAACACAGCATAACAAGAGAAAAGGGTTTTAGCAAAACCATCTTACCTAAGGTTTAGGTGGGCCTAGTTTCCCAGGCTCCAAAGTCCTTGCCTCTCTTTCACACACCCCCTCAGCCCCACTTCAGGGTTGTGCTTTTATCCCTCCTAAAGTCCTTTGTTCCAGTTTCTGCCTGGATCCATCCCATCAGCCCTGTACCAAGCCAGGATGTTGAAATCAGCATGTTCAGAGTAAACTTCAAAAAGAAAATGACACCTCCATGGTCCATTCCGTGAACGGTGTGGTTTTGAGACTATTTACTACTTTCCTGCCTGCCTGGAATTAACGCCTTGTAATCAATACAGCAAACGACAACAGTCAAACAGATGAACCTATTTGTAAAACATTTCAGGGATCTCCCACATCCCTCACAGTTTTGTTCAGTGTCCTATAAAAAGACCTTTTTTAAAAACTAGAGAGAATCCAGAGGGTTTGTGTGTCAAATTATAACATTTTTAATTAAAATTCAGGTCTAAAAATCATATCTTACCCAAAACATTTTTTTAAAGTTTCCCCCCACTAAGATGCCACATGCACAGAACCCTGAATTTATATTTTACATAACACTAAATCAATACCAGTTATCCCAATACAATTACCTCACTGGTTTGAGAGAAGAGATTTAGGCAATTTCAGTTTAGTGATCCATTCAGATTACCTGCAAATTAACACATCCTCACTTAAATGCAAGGTTTTTGTGTTTTGTTTAGTTGTTTTAAAATGGTACGTGACCTGGGATGGACCAGAGAACTACATTATGGGACATGCACTTTCACTGATTAGAAGAAATGTTTAATGCCTTCCAGAAGTTTTATAACTGGTAGAAAATGAAAATGTAAAGAGATTTATTTCATTAAACAGTTTATTGGTTGAACGCAGCACTGACAATCTCTGCTATTAAAAACAGAATTTTATTAAATTAATGTTTATCCCTAAGGGGGATTTTGTTTAAAAAAAGATTTGCCAACATTAAATGATGACTAGAAAATTTGCAAGGAATAACAGAAATTTTAAGATTGAAAGTAAATGCAAATAAATGTTCATTTCTCCAGGGGAGCTTTGCCGACATGCGGTGCAATGGATAATTGCATTGTGGTTTAGCAGTTACAACACGTACTTTGATTGTCTGGCTGGAGATGTCAGCTGCTCACACAGCTGTGAATCAGACAAGGTCGGAGATGATGAGAGCTGGCAATGTTTCAGCATCATAATAATCAATTTGTATCATCAGCAGTATGATTGGTACTCCATGCTGTCATGCAGCTCTCTCACTGAAGTTCATTAAGGCTCCCAAGAAGAATAATTATGCTGCTGCTTCTTCGCCCTGCCCCACTTCATTGTATTACCTGACAATCCTGGGGCTTCTCTACTCATTTAGAGGTTCTATCCCACCTGAGCACCTCTCAGCCTTGAGCTACTTTCCTAGAATAAAAATTCATTGTTTCATCAAAAATTCAATCAGAATATTTTATGGCCTCTTTGTTATTCTAGACCTGAAACCCTACTAGTCACTAAAAGTATTTGTGTTTTATTATTCATGGACTAACTTATTGAACACATAGACAGTCTGAAATAGCACCATCTATATAGGTCCAAGAAGAACTGTGTCATTTTACAATGCATTATGGTATAATGGACAACTCTCAAACTGCTATTAAAAATCTTCCCCTACCTCTCTCTACTCCGTTCATTCAATAAACTAAATTATTTGCTAATATTCTGATAACCTGCAGGAAAAAAATGTCTGTAGGTATGTCAGAATTTAAGTTTTCTATACTGTACTTTTCTGATCAACTTTTCATTTGACAGCAAGTATTAAAATCCTTTTATAACAACAATCTAAAGGATGTGAAAATCAGGAGGGTGCTCATACAGAGTATTCAGTGCATTCGATCAAAGGGCTTGAAAAATCAGCTCAGAGAATTGGAGAAGCTTTCTCTGGCAACTGTGGGGGCATAAATCATCAGTGTTTAACAAATTTAAAAACTTTCATTTTAATATTTCTAAGTTATTACTTAGCCCTTCTAGATGCAAAGGGTCTTCCTAACAAGAACCAATATAAACTGATGATACAGTGCTGCCTTCCTACAGCTGCAGTGCCTCCACTGGTACACAGGTTTACCAGACAATTGAGTGAAATTAACAGGACACTGGTCAGTTTCACTAGCGGCTATATAGAACCTTACTGGCAGCAATGAGACTTAAGAATCATGTCAATTTCCTGCTGCTGTTTGAGCTTTGTGGGAAGCAGAAGAGTGTAGTTATTTATGGAGAAGTAAAGCGACTACAAAAAGTCTGGGGGAAAATATGAATTGAGTAGAAGAGAACTATCTGTCTTGTAACATCCAGGAAACATTGGAGGAGGGAGAAAAGATAATGCTTCTTCTCTTACCCAACAGCTAGAAGCACAACACTCGAGCCCTGCACTGAACTATTTTTTTAATCCCACTCCCATCCTGTTCCTGCTCCACAATACCCACTCCCACACGCTTCTGCATTGTTTCTTGCATTTTTATCCTGTTCCCACCACAAAAACCTTAGATGCCGCAAATCCTGCAAGAGAGAGAGAGCTTCCCCGTGCCACTAAAAATAAATAGGATCCGTTATTATATAAACGGAATTCAGACAATTTTTACCACTAAAAGAATAAAACAAATCTTTCTTAAACCTTGTTATAATACACATCAAATTTCTTTCTATCCCATGCTTAAATTTAAGTATTAAAATCTTTCTTTTAAAAAATGGCTGAAGTTCTATTTATGACAAACCGAGGAGAGATTTAGTGTTTTCCTGCAAATTACCACAGTCTGGGAGCTTTTTTGCACACCCAATCCCACCCACAACAATCCCACCCACCTGCTCCAGCTATTATGGCTATTATCCCAGTCCCACTGCAGGGCTCTACAGAACACCACTTCTACAAGACACAGGCTGGTTTGAAAAGTCAAGTCTCCAGAGTCCAGACAATTGCAGTTATTCATTTTAACTAGGGCTGTCAAGCGATTAAAAAAATTAATCACATGATTAATCGCACTGTTAAACAATATTAGAATACCATTCATTTAAATATTTTGGGATGTTTTCTACATTTTCAAATATACTGATTTCAATTACAACACAGAATACAAAGTGTACAGTGCTCACTTTATATTTATTTTTGATTACAAGTATTTACACTGTAAAAAAACAAAAGAAATAGGTGAATAGAAAAATACTAATACAAGTATTGTAGTGTAAACTCTTTATCATGAAAGTTGAACTTACAAATGAAGAATTATGCACCAAAAACACTGCATTCAAAAACAAAATGTAAAATTTTAGAGCCTGCAAGTCAACTCAGTCCTACTTCTTGTTCAGCCAATTGCTCAGGCAAACATGTTTGTTTACATTTGCAGGAGATAATGCTGCCTTCTTATTTACAATGTCACCTGAAAGTGAGAACAGACTCTCTCATGGCACTGTTGTAGCCGGTGTTGCAATATATTTACGTGCCAGATGTGCTAAAGAGTCATATGTCCCTTCATGCTTCAACCACCATTCCAGGCAACATGCGTCCATGTTGATGACGGGTTCTGCTCGATAACAATCCAAAGCACTGCAGACCAATGCGTGTTCGTTTTCATTATCTGACTCTGATGTCACCAGCAGAAGCCTGATTTTCTTTTTTGGTGGCTTGGGTTCTGTAGTTTGGCATCGGAGTGTTGCTCTTTTCTGAAAGCATGCTCCACGCCTCGTCCCTCTCATATTTTGGAAGGCACTTCAGATTCTTAAACCTTGGGTCGAATGCTGTAGCTATCTTTAGCAATCTCACATTGGTACCTTCTTTGCGTTTTGTCAAATCTACAGTGAATGTGCTGGGTCATCATCCGAGACTGCTATAACATGAAATATATGGCCAGGGCCGTCCCTACCTATAGTGGTGCCCTACGCAGCCGAAGCACCTGCACCCGTTCTGCAGGGGAAGCGGCCGTTCCGCTGGGGGGCCCGGCCCCTCCACCGGGGTTGGGGGGACGGTTGCACTCAAGGGCTGCAGGGCAAGGAGCTGTCGGGGGCAGCAGCATGGCAGGGAGGCCCACCCCCCTGCACTCACCGGTGGCAGCAAGAAGTAGAGCAACCTAGCCCCAGCCCGCTCCACTCCCCCAGCTCCCAGTCCTGTCGCTTAGAGGAAGGGGTCAGGCCCACCCCTGCACTCACCAGCGGCGGCAGCGGGAAGCGGAGAAACACAGCTGGGAGTTGGCAGAGCGGAGCGGGCTGGGGCCGGGTCGCTGTGCTTCCTGCCGCTGGTGAGTGCAGGGGTGAGTCAGAACCCTTCTGCTGGCTCCAGTACCCCCGCGGGCCACGTCACTCGGGGAGGGAGCAAGGGGTGGAATGTGGGCGGGATGGGGGCAGAGCAGGGGTGGGAAGAGGTGGGGAGGGGTGGAGCAAGGGCAGGGGTTTGGGGGAAGGGGTCAAATTGGGGCAGGGCGGGGGCGGAGCAGGGGGACTGACCGGGGAATGGGGCTGGCTGCTGGAATCAGCACCATATACACAGCATGCAGCTGCCTAGGGCACCATGAAATTTGGCGCCCCAAATTACGTGGTGCCCTACGCAGCTGCGTATTCCGTGTATGCCTAACAACGGCCCTGTATATCGCAGAATGCGGGTAAAACAGAGCAGGGGACATACAATTCTCCCCCATGGAGTTCAGTCACAAATTTAATTAACGCATTATTTTTTTAATGAGCATCATCAGCATGGAAGCATGTCCTCTGGAATGGTGGCTGAAGCATGAAGGGGCATATGAATGTTTAACATATCTGGCACGTAAATACCTTGCAATGCCAGCTACAAAAGTGCCATGCAATGCCTGTTCTCACTTTCTGGTGACATTGTAAGTAAGAAGAAGGCAGCATTATCTCCTGTAAATGTAAACAAACTTGTCTGTCCTAGCGATTGGTTGAACAAGAAGTAGGACTGAGTGGACTGGCAGGCTCTAAAACTTTACATTGTTTTATTTTTGAATGCAGTTATGTAACAAAACAAATCTACATTTGTAAGTTGCACTTTTATGATAAAGAGATTGCACTACAGTACTTGTCTGAGGTGAATTGAAAAATACTATTTCTTCTGTTTATCATTTCATTATCCCTCAGTCCGCGCTGCTTCCTGCAGCCCCCATTGGCCCGGAGCGGCAAACCGCGGCCAGTGGGAGCCACGATCGTCCGAACCTGCGGACGCAGCAGGTAAACAAACCGGCCCAACGCGCCTGGGGCTTTCCCTGAACAAGCGGTGGACCACAGTTGAGCACCACTGAGTTAAACCAATGCAAGTCAGTGTCTGGACACATACATCTGTTTAAAATAATTTATCTCAGTTTGGCTTGCACCTATAAGTTTGCTAGTGCAAACTAAACAGATAAGCCATGTTTAAAAATGAATATAAGGTTTTCCACCATACTGTTTTCCACCAGTTTAACAAAATTGGCTAAAATACCATACCTTTAGCTTAACTGCAGCAAGCTTGTGTATACAGCAGGTCTTAATTAGAATGATATAAGAGTTATTTTGCAATGTGAGAAGTGTATCTCTGACATCATACCCATGAGCTGAGACTGTTTTACTATCCAACAACAGAAATTTTGCTATATTTCATTTTATTTTGGGGGGAATGGGGGTTCTTTGGGCCAATAGAGATTTGAGACTCATGTATCAACATAACCCCATCACTAAATATTTACTCAAAACATTAAGTGCTTAGCAAAGGATCCCAGATTGAAGAATGAAGAAAGTTACTACAAAAGGAAAACCATTAGTAACCCTAACAATTCCTTGTGCTCATATGAACTCTGACTGTCTTGAAAAATGTATATTAAAAATGAGATATATTGTTATCTGGCAAATAAAAAAAAAAATCAAAGCTCATTTACTTCCTTCAGACATAACTTAAGTTAAAATACTTCTAGAATGCAAGAGTAAAGTCTGCAAATAGGAACCTTTAATGTCAATTAATCAAATCAGCCCAAGATGAGCTAATTTGTTTTAATGCTAGTGATGAAACTTTATCTTCAGTGTTACAGGAAATAGACAATTACCTCTGTGTCAGGTACAAGTTTTGACAAGCTCTGTGTTCAAGATACCAGTAAAGGCAAAACAACCGATCAGCCTGTTTTCTTCCTTATAATGCACTCACCAAAAGCTCTCATTATCAGGATAAAAATGAATGCTTGAGAAAAAAAAATGGGGGTGGTGGGTTTTTTTTTGTCAAAAGGCAAAAGCAAACACTATTTTCCTTCCAGTAGTCTGCCATCATCTCTAGTTGGTTTACTGGGCACAGAATTTCAGAAAGTTTTTACAATATTTACAGAAGGCTGGAAGGGTAGGGTGACCTACATACAGTACATTCCTGACAACATTAGTAAGGACTCTACACTGTTATCTGCTGGCCACTGCTCTCCGCCCCAACTCCACCCACTTTATACATTGCAGCACCAACTAAGTTAATCAATTATCAGCATCTCCCGCTGATTACTTAGGACATTAATTTCTAGATCTTCTGGCACAAAAGGGTGTACTGAGTGGTTTGCAAGTATTTTAAATAAGCCATTAACTGTTTATTTGGTGAATGCCTTCTGCCCTCTCCCCTTCCCAAGATCCCAAAAAAGTTGAAAAGAACATTCAACATTCTGAGCATTTAAACAGGTCAATATGATATCAATTGCAAAATGCTCCTTTTACCCTAGTTATTGGGAGCATCCAGTATGTAACTACTTATTGATTTTTTTAAAGTTTCCCTTCCTATATTGTTAAGGAAAGCCAACTATATACAATACAGCTACACATTTAAAATTATCAATGTTAAAGTATGACTAAACATCCCTTCCTCTTTCAGCTGGTCTGTTTTTATGCTTATGGTTTGCTATTATACCATTTAACTAGTTTTCTATTCCTCACACTCTTCCAGCCTATATGGGACCTAAATTTCTTTTTAAAAATGCATACACAGCCTTTCAGGCCTTCTTTATATCCTAGAGAAACTAAAAAAGGCACCAACCAGTTTTTTCACCCCCATTTGTAGATCACCTTTAAGAGAACTGTCCAAAGTCACACCATAAAGTGTCAGATGAACTGATTCCATATCTTCTTCTGCCAGTTATCTGCCTTAACCATTAAAACACACACACTTCTCTACACATACTGTAAGAGTAGTTCATATTGCTCTTCAAGAAATAGTCAAATCAATTTTTACCTAAAGAAAGTTTGCACTACACACGATATAATGTATCAAGTTTCATTCCCCAAAGTAATTTTCCTTTTAACTTTTATAACTGCAGTAGCTAACCAGACCTTTAACTATAACATATGCCACTAATATTTATTCTTGACTGTCTACTTATTGTCTAGGCAGCCATCAAAATTTGCAGTGGGTAGCTACTGACCATTCAGACTAAAGATTGCTTCTCTGGTCTTGTAATCACCCACACTACTAATAGAATTACTTATGTAAAACTAACAATATTAAAATACTTAAAATGTTCACAAATTAACATTACACAGCAATTAATATTACTTGGCAGATGCTTCTCTGTCCTTCACCTGATGTGGCAACAAATAGTAGGGAAGAATTAATTCGGCATTTTATGTTTGCAGTGCTCTTTGTTAAGAAAAGTAAAATCTGCTTCCACATATAACTCAGGGATTGCCATTCACTTGTCCTTTGCATGCAAGACAAGAGGTTTTATAGAAGCTACTTAGCCAAAAGAAAAATAATGGAAAATTAAGTCATTATGAAATCTTTATTATATGTTTAGGCACAGTATTCCAAGGAGCCATTAACCATGTTTTAGGATTCCCCCCAGATATCCAGAAAAACTCTTTAAACATAAGACTCCAAAACGAGACAAATATTTTGCATGCAATAAAAGCAAGCATTGTGCTACTCTTCAAATCAACAAAGCATATGTAGATAAAATTAACTGTTATGCCCACAGGGTGTTTAATGTGATGCACATAGGCCAGGCACGTCATGCTCTGATAACTCATTTTCTTTTATGCAACACCACAAAAACAGAAAACCATTTATGTATGAAGCGCTTAGACACTTGCTTCTTAAGAAAAGTGGTAAATAAGGACCCATATAATACTTTCATTTGAAAGCTAGATAATGGGTACTGGAATCTGTATTTTAAGACATTAGCTTGAGTAAAGTTTGGAGAGATCTATTAAAGGCCTCAAAATTAGAGCTTTTTATTTTAAACACTGCCCACAATGTTAATCAATTAGAACAAATTCTCAGAGGCACCAGCAGCAGGTGGATATTAGTATAGAAGGTAAATGAGGTTTGCAGAGATATAAAGTTATTAGTTCAATATATCACATGTATATAGTCGTTAGAATCTGAGGTCAGAGCTATGTCTATTAAAAGTGAAAGTACTTGTATTAATATTTTTGTTATTTAATTGCACTTTCTAATCTTACATTATTTAGTATCTTCAGCTTTGGAAACAAGTGCTTAGATTTCCTCTAGCACCTCCTGTCCCCACAGAGGAGAGGGGCAGAACACACACACACACAACTATGCATTTGTCTACATTGGGCTTTTTAAAGAAAATTCAATGTTGTTCCAGACACAGTTTGACTGGCTGGTGTATACAACGAAAATTGTTTAGAGTTTTCAAAAAATTTAAACTTGCATTTCTACTCCACATTCTGGTTTCAGACATGGCTCAGAGGACAGAGCAGTTCAGATGTGATCTTTATTAGGTTTGTGGAGAGCAGGGCAGGCATGAATTTGTTCTCTATACAACTTAATTGCCACTCCTTGGAGGATGGCTAGGAAGCTAGCACGGTTATGTACCCCTCCTTCCAATCCAAGGGGAAAAACACGGTATTGGTCACAACCACATATAAAAACCTGACAAAAGCCTTTAATAATCGAACTGTTAAGTTTACTCATACAATTGGTTGTTATTACTGAGGTGACAAAATCCTAACCAAGACAAGACAATAGTAACGTAGACTTCAATCATTTTGTCTGAAAGGAGATAAAGGCAATTTTCTCCCATCTGTCCAATGCATGGGGTTTAGAAACAGCACATTTAGGTTTAGAAGGGCAGCAGCTGCTGTCCTTGTGTGCTCCCTGAGTGCCTGATCTCTGTCAGAGCTTTTCTAGGAAGATACCTTGGCTGCTTGATACGTGAGAGCAGCTGAAGGAAATCCAAAGCCATCATGCCACAGCACAGTAACAAACACACACAAACAGACTCTTCAACTGGTGAGAAGAAATTTTAACATGCTTCTCTTCTCCAACTCCTCCAAAAAAACTCCTACCCTAATTGTACACAAACCTGATACTGTACAGATAACAGGGCTGAAGCTAGGACATCATAAAGGGACCTTCCTTCTAAATTTCCTTCCCACTCTGAAAAATAAGCCACAGTTACAAGAACTTGCTCTTTGTGTGCAATGCCAACAGCTAAAGGGCAGCTTTGTACTCCTAGATAGGGGGGGAAAAGCTAAAGAAGGTTATCACAACTACTGTTTGAGGTAAAGATGCATCTCATCAAGTAATAATGTAAGCCACAGAAAACAACATGAAAAAAGGAAAAACTTCCTTGGCTGGGAAATAAAAGGTTTAGCACCAGCAAGCAAAAAATTTTAGTGGCAACATGAATTTCCCTGGCTTTCCCCTCGAAAGGAGAAACAAATCATTAACAGGAGAGATGCAAGAGACAAAGAGAAGCTCTGTGGGCTTCTCTTGCCTTGACCAAGAGGATGGGTTAACTGAGGGAAATAAAGCTTCTTCCTATGTATGAAAACTTAGTGTTGCTCATATTAATTCTTTACCAAAAAAAGTTTATTCTGTGTAGTCTCCCCCTTGACTAACCCCCATTGCTGTTGCTGAGTCCAGTCCCTCACAAAATGGGGAGCCCAGATCACACCATTCCCTGACAAAAGATTATCCAGGCAGTCTGTATTAATTATTCTGCAAGGCAGAATCCACCTCCTGGAGCTTTTACTGTCCAAACAATTCCCTGCTGTAAAGCGTGTCGATGCACGGATTCTCCCTGCTTCCTCCAAGAGCTCTGATACTGGAAGGCAAGGGAGACCCAAGACTTAGCCCTGCCCCTGAGCCTAGGAACTCTGTTGGAATTTAAAGAAAAATGTGAACATCTGGCCCAAAAGCCCCAGAAATGGGGACTCATCCATTCATTCCCCCTTGTGAGCATTAATCACCCCACAAACTTGCCTCTCCTCCATGCCCATCAAATATCCCGAAGATAGAGGGATGGGTCCTGTTGACAAGGTCCGTGATCACTTCGAACCTGTCCTCCATGTGGTCCCTCCGCCCTTGGATGGAGTAGACAGCCACATTGTGGCTCTTGAACTCCCAGGTCTTGGAGAACTCTGCATCCAGCACATCCAGCCCCCCAAACCTGTCATTCTGCATGATCTCAGCCACCTTGCCCTTCACCATCTTCACAGCATCCCTGCTGGACTTGACAATGGTTTTCACCTCATCAGTGTGGAAGAAATAACTCCAGAGGGCCAGGCTGATGCACAGCAGGAACAGGGTCTCTGGTCTTAGCAAGAAGTAACGCATGATCCGGCCCAGCAGAGACAACAAAGTCATTGTATCCTCTATCATTTATTATAGAGACAGTGTATCTCCCACACCATGCACCACGCACCCCGATGGCTGGGATGGGTCTAAGACAAGGCAGCAAATCAATGCATGCTGTGCTAATGCAAGCCCAGTGAGGGCAGGGCTAGTTGCAGCCTCTTGCTCCTGCTGCTGCTTCAAGTGGGCTCACTCACTCACAGACGGCTGGGATGTCTCTGATGCAAGGTAGAGATCAGCGCATGTTGGTGCTACAAAGTAATCCAACAAGGACAGGGCTGGTTAGCCGCCACCTCCTCTTGCTGCTGCTTCAGCTAGCTCCCACAGGGACAGATCTGACGTGAGATAGCAAAGACCAATGTACTCTCTCTGTTAGTGCAACAAACCAAGGGCAGGGTAATTCGGATGCTACAGCGGGATGTACGCGGCCCGATGATACAATGCTCTGCTATTGCAAGGCAAGGTCAGGTTCCTCCGGCGGCCCCTGCTTCAGGGGTCTCACACAGGGATGGCTGCAGCCAGCTTTGATGCAGGGCAGCATCGACTCGTGTTTGGTTCTACTAATGCACATCCAGCCAGCCAGCCCGGTGGCTAGGACAGAGGCAGCGGAGAACAGCGCACAATGCAAACCCACGAGCAGCCGGGCTCCGGCTCCTACCCCCTCCTCTGCCTGCTGCAGGGGCTGGTCTGACGCCAGGAGCAGGGCACGCTCGGCTAACGCTGCGCGCCCCACAAGGGCAGGCTCCCCGGCTTGCCTGCCTGGCGCTGCGGGGACGCCAGGAGCAGGATCCGGACACTGCCCGCTAGTACTGCAAAGCCAGGGGCCCCCCGCCTGCTGCCCGCCTGGAGCTCACGGGCACCGGCTCCCTCAGGCCTGGGCGGCTCGCGCACACACCCCGTTCTCCCGCCTCACCCCTGCCCGGCTCCGGCGCCAGCGGTCCGCCAGCAGCAGCGATGGCACCGGCAGGGCCGCGCGCAGGTACCAACCTGCCTCTCGCCCCCCCGCCCCCACGTCTTGCGCCTGCCCCTCCCCCGGCCGGGGCGGGGCTCAGCCACCTCCTCCTCCCCAGAGGCGCCTACAAGCCCCAGCAGACTGTGCGCTTCCGCCTCGCTTGTATGTGGCAGGAACCAGCCCAAAGGCTGCTGGGGGCTGTAGTCTGGGGAGCAGGCTAGATGAGGACTGAAGACTCCTGGCCCCGGCCTAGTAGCAGGCTGGACCCTGGACAAGGACTGAAACGCTTGGCTCGGTCTGGACAGGTTCTGTGCACTGAGGGGTGGGTGACTTGGCCCACCGTGGGCTGGGCACAAAACAGGAATTGGGTTGGGAGGAATGAAGGTTTCAACATCTGTTCCCAGTCGGGTTGGAAGGGAAATCGAGACCTTGCACATTTTCTTGTGAAAAGAGGGAGTGAGAGAGTCCAGCCCAGGGCAGCCAAGGCTTCTGGCATTCAGCTCACCTGGGATGGGTTCACATATCTCACTGCCTGCTTCAGAGCAGGGACTTCAGCCTCCATCTTCCCTATGCAGAAATGTTGACCTTGGGGTGGTCTGGTCCCTTTCTGATGAGAAATTCCATCCTAGGCCTGAGAAATCTACACAGAGGAAATTTCATCAAAACTGTTTAAAGTTTTTATTTCAACTAATTGAGATTTTCAGATGAAAAAAATCTGTGTTGAAAAATTCCCAACTCTTGTTCCTTCCTGCCTCCCATCTGCAACGCCTTCGTCAGACAGGGTGAGGTGTCAGGCAGAAGGCTGGCAGAAGGCTTTGCAAGGGTCCATTGAGCTAAGGCTGGGTTCCCCTATCCCTCCAGGGCCCCGCACATGGCCTTTATTTTGGAGGACCTTTTCCATGCCTTCATTCCACCCAAAGTTGATGTTCCTTCACTTTTGCTATTGAAAACTCTTTACATCAGAAGTAAAGAATCAAACGAAAGTTATAGAACGTTATTAACGTTACAAGAAGGAATCAACATTTTGAATTTCTTCAATAAGCTTTTCAGAGAGGTGGAGGGCTCCTTCCTTTCGATCTTTGTTACACATTTGGGCCTTGGCAGGTTCAGTGAATCTCTTAATGTGGGGGGTGGGAATGCTTGTGAAGATGGCCAGTATAAAGGCTACAACACATTTCCTGGTGACTAAAATACACATCCAGCTTACAAAAGAGTCACTCTCAGAAGAAAAAGTAAATGGATAAACTGTTTAGGTTTTAATCCCTATGCTTTGTCAAACAGCACTGACTCTAGTGCTAAGGAATTTTGGTATAACAGCTTAGTTAAGAGAAGGAAATGAGTGTTAATTTCAGTCACCTTTTTTGTTTCTGAACACTTCTGTGGCTTTGTGATTTACCTTGTCATCTGCAGCCAGCTCCATTCATAGGGGAAAAGACAGATTCTGTCAGACAAGTGGTCAGCTCTCTTTGCAGAGGTAGAGGCCAAAAATATATTTTTAAATAATTCATTTAAAAGAAAGGACATGGAAGTGAAGATGGATGCAAACTGCTAGATGAGACTATACTACAGCTTTGATATTACAGATTTTCCATACTCTTCCTCATCTCAGCAGGAAGTGGCATCAGAAGAACATGGCAGTGAAAGCATAAGCTCAGCTGAGACTGAAGATGAATATTTCTAAATCCAATGGCAGCAACTCCTAGTATGATCTTACTGGGTCAAGATCTAATGAAGTTAAAAAACAAAACAGTGATAAATTTGGATCTGAAGGGAGTTTAATATTAATATTTTTGGATGGGCTTGGTAATTGGTCCCAAATATTCATATTCGCAGACAGGTGGAGGAATGAAGGTAGCAGATTTTCAGTTTCCAAATGATTAAACTACTAGTAGAGCCAGTTAGCATTTCCATCCAGATGGAAACACCTATTTGTATATATCTGACTCTCACATCCAGGCATCAGAAGCAGGAAAGTCTACTGCTGGGTATGAAGATACTGAATTGTAACATTCATGCAGCACTTTTAATTCAAGTATACCAAGTACCTACACAAAGTTTGGTATTATATTCATGGGAAAACTGAGAAACACTGGATTGCTGTGTGACCTTGAGAAAATCTTTTAGGCCTACATTTTCAGGAGCCTCCCTTAATTTTGGGTGCCTCAACTGGTGACAGCTAGTGAGTTCAACAGAGTTACACTGCTGTGTAAGTGGAGAAATACGATGGTAAATCAGGCTCCTCATTTTCAGAGGTGCTGAACACCAGCAACTCCTCTTGAAATGTATTAGCATTCAGGGTGCTCAGCACCTCAAAGTTAGGCCCTAGGTATCTCAAGTTGGGCACCCAAAATTAGTAGACACTTTTGACAGAGTAGTATCAGAACCCACGTTATCCGACTCCTAGAGCCATTCTTTAATCACTACTCTATGCTACCTTCCTACACAGGGCACAATTCATATGCTGTGGGGGGCGGGGCAGGCGGGGAACAGTTAGTAGCTGATCAAATTATATTATTTTAGTGCTGATCACATGAAAAGGTATATTGCAGATTTTACTAATGTTGTAATGTAATTCCCCACTGATAAAGACATTCCCACCTTCTATCCTTCCCCACCCCCAGCACTCCCACCCACACTATCTCAAAGCTCAGCCCAACCTTCTGGATTCTGAGCCATTTGAAGTGAGCTCAGTTCACATTTTCAGGATTTTCTCTACAATCACAAGAGCTAGAAACAAACAAGTTGAGATTCTCATGTAATCACTTCCCTGTAGGTACCAGGACTTTGTAAAAACACCAATATTTCAAAACTCACATCAGTTTCTCTCTATGTTCTTCTAAGTACTTTTCCATTACGAGGAATACGTCTTTCATTTAATTCAGGAATATCACCATTATACTTACATAAAATGTTCCCAATAATTGCTTTGGCCTTTATTTACCTTCAGCTCAGGAACAAAAGGAAACTAAACAATTTTCCAAATTAAGGTTGTCCTCTTGTCTCAGCAAAGAATTGATATTAACGTATCCTCTTTGCCCTTTTTATAAATATCCAATATATTTAAAGACAAACTACATTTCTTGCCTTTTGACACAACCAATACAGTTCTGTTAATATATATGGTCTCATAATAAAAGCAGTTACAGGAAGACCACAATTTGTTGTATAGTATAGTAAGAGAATACTCCAAAAGTATTCTCAGGGCAACCAACATTTCTATTGCGAGTGTCATCTACTTCATATATACAGTTCAGACCTCCCCCCTGCATTGGGTTGCAAGCTTTCTAGCTGCAGTCCAAGATTTGGACCCAGGGTTTTGCAACATGATTGCAATACAGGCCTTGTTTACACGAGTGTTCTACTGGTAGAGTTCTACCAGCAAGCTCAGATTTTCAGGGTATGTCTACACTATGGAACTTACAGCAGCACAGCTATACCGCTACGCCGCTGTGAGGTCTTCTGTGTAGCCGTTCTGTGCCAGTGGGAGAGAGCTCTCCCACCAGCATAATTAACCCCTCCACACACACCTCCCAATGAGTGGTGGTAGCTATGTCAGCAGGAGACACTCTCTCGCTGACATACTGCTGACCACACCGGCACTTTTGTCGGTGAAACTTTTCTCTGTCAGGGATGGTTTGGTTTTTTTCACATCCCTAACCGACAAAAGTTTTGCCAACAAAAGTGTTATTCTAGATATAGCCTCAGACTACAAGGTCAGAAGGGACAATCATGATCATCTAGTCTGACTTCCTGCACATTGCAGGCCATGGAACCTCAACCTACCCCACTCCTGTAATAGACCCCTGAGCCCTGACCAAAATAAGCAGGTGAAACTTCCCCTGGGGGAGGCTAGCTCTCTGTCCCACCTCTTCCGCATGCAGCCCTTCCCCAGATCCCTTCTCTCCTCCACACGCCCTTCCCTGCAAGGCCCCCCTGCCCACTGCTCCCCACATCCCTCCTCTCCTCCAAACCCCCTTCCCCCATGAGACCCCCACACCTGCCACTCCCTGCATCCCTCCTCTCCTACTCCCTTCCCCCACAAGGCCCCCACCACCCACAGGGATGCGGCAAGTGGGGGAGGCCTCGTGGGGGAGAGGAGAGGATGGACGTGGGGAGCGGCGGGGACCTCCGGAGAGGGGGGTGGAGTAAAGGAGAGGAGGGACTCACCAGGCAGTGGTGGGGGCCTCACAAGAGAGGGAGGTGGAGGAGAGGAGGGATGTGGCGGCCTTGCAGCAGAGGGGGATGGAGGAGAGGAGGGCAGCGGGGACCTCCTGGGGGCGGTTGGTGGAGTGGAGGCAGGTGGCGGGGCCTCGGGAGAAGGGGCGGCGCACAGGCAGGGACACAACGGCCCAGGCTCCAACAGCTACACCAGGGGAGGCTTAGCCTCCCCTGGCCTATTATACCTGCTGCCAATGAAGTTATAGAAGCAAAAGATCCTTTTTGCAGATTTAACTGTCTACGGGAAGGCTTTCACTAGTACAGCTATGTCAGTTAGCGTGTGATTTTTTTTTCCCCCACAATCCTAATAGACATAAGTATGCCAGCAAAATTTTTAAGTGTAGACCAGGCTACAGTTTAGTCTCATCTAAACAGGCAAGATGAAACCGTGATAACACAATCCCCTGACTGTCTATTTGCCTGTGTTGATGGGCCCTCAGAGAGCCAATTGTTTCTTCCTGGCTTTTTGCTGTATCTGCCTATCCGCTGAAGGAACTTCTTTTTGAATTGTTTTATTATATTAGCTGAATAGCCTTATGTGAGAGATGCCTGTGTCTGCTACAGCAACATTTGTTCCGTAACGTTTTTAGTAACTGCTGAATTATTGCTTCTCTTTGACATCTACTTCTCTTTATTTTTGTGTTTAAAGGTTTAACATACATTTTAAAATATAGAGAATAATCATCACTGTCATAAAATAAAAATGTATATGGTATCCTGTGGGTACCACTGCTTGTATTAAAGTTGTGTTTCATGGACAGTTTTAATTCAGGCTGTAGTAGGATTTACAAAGTGAACCAGAATGGTTCCATCCTGGATGATGTGCGAGTCATACATCTTGCAATAGTGGTTCCTAGCCACCAGTATGTGACTCAGTATTGGTTTTTCAGGTTGGGTGACTGGTATTCTACATACTTATCTAGAGGCCTGATTCAGCGTGGTGCTGAGAACCCTCAATCCCATTCAGTCCTATGGGAGTAGAAGGTGCTCCACACCATGCTGAATCTGGCCATTAATGACAAGACATTGATGCCCGCCTCTTATTGAATTGTGCATGTTCTAACCTGCCAGCGAGCTTGAGTTGTTACAAACTCATCTTCCTTGTGACATGGAATGCTCTGGAACTCAAACTGTACATTAGATTAGAGCATGCACATCTTAATAGGGAGCAAGGGAAACTACAGGGTACAGACCAGATTCAAATCTGCTAAACTGGTACAATTGAAAAGTTTGGGGAAGTAGTTGCAGTAGAAACAGAAGCATCTTCAGAGTATGCTGTACATGTATTACAGAGCCCTATCTTCTTCCATTCAGCACAATTTCAAATGGAACTGTCCAATATTTAAAATGGAACAATCTGAGCACAAGTTCCACAGCTAGGCACCTTATATGCAAAGCTATACAATTCAGAAGGAATGTTCAGTCAGACCAATGATCTGAGCCAGCATGAATAACTGAACACCTAAGTGTTTTACAGTGCATTCTTTGGGTTCAATCTGCTTGCTCCCTGCACTGCTCACTCAGGCAAGACACCTTCCTGTAGCAGTGGGGTAAGTGGAAAGACACTGACAGGATCCTATCCCACCCATCCAGTGCTGCAAATTGATAGTGAATTCATAAGGTTTTTTGGGGTGTTTTTTTTTTTTTTTGCATTTTGTTTGTTTCTGAACTGAATTATGAACAATAATTGAATTAACTCCATAAATTCATAGTCTCCACTACACTGATAGTAATAGTCATTACATAATGACCTCTGAAAATGTAAAGGCATTTCTTGCTCAACAGCTCCTTCTGCTGCTTACAAAGTACCACGGAATACTAAGGTTGTTGATTCCATTTACTTGAGGTGTTAATTGTAACAGCAAATTAGCTGTTACTATAAATACAACATTCAGAAACTATGGTGATGGGTAGAACATAGATTAGATATATATTGCATAGGGTAATGGAGTCATCATTTGGGGCCTCTGGAATTCAGTTTTAAAAGGTTTTTGATTCTGAAAATATGCAACACACGATTTTCATTTGTCAGTAATTTCCATGGGAACCAGAATTCAAAAATTAATGTTGGGAAAGTAATTTACTGTTGGGTAATTTACACAGCACTATTAATGCTGTAATTTCTTGCTTGTAATGACAAGAAGTTTTTATTCTCAGAATACGTAATTATATAAAGATATGTATAAGGCAAATTTAAATAATAATCAAACTATAATTCTATTTCATTTACTCTAGATGCTGATTGAGCGCATCATTATTTCACCCTGGGGATGGATTGTGAAAAGGTGGTTCCGTAATTCTACAATCTGCCTCGTAAACGTTAAAGTATAATTTAGGATTCAGTTTGATGGAAGTTTGCTTGTAATAGCCCTATCAAAATTCTACACATATATATTTTATAATATCCTCTGTGACAAAGATTTTGATACAAGTTTTCTTCTCAGTTACCTCGGGGTAAATGTAGAGTAATAAGAATGGAGTCAATTCCAGATTTACACTAACGTAGCTGAATGGAGAATTAGGATTGTATGTATTAAAATAAAGAAAGAACCTTACAAGATATCTTCCCCTTTCTTCTATTGATGAACATATAAATTAGCCAAAAGTAGTAACAGAAAATCCAATATCAGTGCTAACTATACAAGCATTCTTTTTTTTTAAATTATTTCAGATAAGGAGGAACACCTTTTGGGGGGGGGTTATAACTCTTGCTGATTTATGATTATTGCTCATTATTTCAGATATTTAAAGAAACAAATCTGAGAATATTCAGAGTGTTTTCTAGCCATGACAAAGAAAAGAATATCTCCACAGGAATTACAGCACTGCAAGGTATTAAATTGTCTTGTACAATTGTTTTCATAATAGGAAACTAGAGCCTAACTTTCTTGTTGGAACATTCTCTTTTCTTTTGATCTCAGAGTTAAAAATCAGCAGAGCTTTCAGAGTATTGTTTCCAGAATGATATATATATTTTAATCTTGTAGCGAATGCCAGGAATCTCAGTGTGGAATCTTCCTTGTCTCACTTAACCCCACCAAGGGAATTTGCTGTAGGGATATTGCAAACAATATGCACTGTAATATGGCTAAATGTAGTATCTGGGAACAAAGGCTATAGGCCATACACACAGGAAGGGGGAATCTATCCTCAGAAGCAGTGACTCTGAAAAAGACTTGGGAGTCATGGTGGATAATCAGCTGAACATGAACTCCCAACATGACACTTCGGCTAAAAGTGCTAATGCAATTCTAAGATGCATAAGCAGGGGAATCTCGAATAGAAGTAGAGAGGTTATTTTACCTCTGCATTTGGCACATTGTGCAACTGCTCCAGGAATACCGTCTCCAGTTCTGGTGTCCACAATTCAAGAAGGATGTTGATAAATTGGAGAGGGTTCAGAGAAGAGCCACAAGCATAATTAAAGGATTAGAAGACATGCATCATAGTGATGAATTCAAGGAGCTCAATCTATTTAGTTTAACAATGAAGTTAAGGGATGACTTGAGTACAGTCTGTAAGTACGTACATGGGGAACAAATATTTAATAATGAACTCTTCAGTCTAGCACAAAAAGGTATAATATGATCCAATGGCTATAAGTTGAAGCTAGAGAAATTCAGACTGGAAATAAGGCATATATTTTTTACAGAGAGTGTAATTAACCACTGGAACAGTTTACCAAGGTTATGGTGGCCTCTACATCACTGGCTATTGTTAAATCAGGATTGGATGTTTTTTTAAAAATATGCTCTAGGATTTATTTTGGGGATGTTCTATGGCATGTGTTATATACAGAGTCAGATTAAGGTTTCGTGGGGCCCTGGGCCAGAGCAAGTGGGGGACCCCTCCTCATCCCTTCTGCCTGCAGTCCCGTCCCAGTTCTGCCCCTTCCCCCTGCCGCCCTGCCCCGTTCCACACACAGTCAGCCCCATTCTGCCCCCCCGCTGTGACCCCACAACCTTGCTCCTTTCTCCCCCCGCATTGAGGCCCCAAGACTGAAGAAGCTCTGTCCTCTCCTCCCCCGCCGTGGCCCCGAGCCACAGCGGGGAGAGTTCCACCAGCCTTGAGGCCGCAGCAGGGAGCTAGAGCTCCTCCAGTCCCGGGGCTATAGGCATAGTTTGACTGCTATATTTGGGGAGGCAAAGCGTGCACATGCACACATGTGCACACTGAAGCCCGTCCCCTTGGTTCACTGGCTCTCTCCCCACACCTACAGTGCTACCTGGGCTGCTGGTGCTGTGGGGGATGGGACAGTATAATGGAGGAGCCCCAGCTGCTACTGGCAACCACTCCACCACCGGCTGCTGCGGTGATGTCACTGCTCTGGTGCTGATGCAGTTGCCTCCCTGCTGGGGCTGCTGCTGCCCAGGGAATGCTACATGCTGGGCTCGTGCTTCCCCCCACCCATTCCCATATCCCCTTCTCTTCCCCATCCCCTCCCCCTTCCTCTCCCCTTCTCTTCTCCTTACCTCACCTCCCTTGCTCTGTGCCCCACCCCCCTGTCATTTACGCTAGTTTAAACCTGCAAGTGGCCCATACCCCATGCTGCAGAGGAAAGCAACCCCCACCCCACGGTCTCTGCCAGTCTGACTGGGGGGAAAATTCCTTACTGACCCCAAATATGGTGATCAGTTAGGCATAGAGTGAGGCTGGAGAAATGTGATTCTCAGTTTCCCTTCCCTCATAATAGGCTACATTTGGTACCCAAATACATAGTCTCTGATTCTCATGCTCTGGCAGTGTAAGGGGGCCTAAGACTCAGGCCCATAGTATATACTGATGAATGACTGATAGTGATTTCCTGGGACAAGAAAGTGGTGCTTTAACAGCATCTTTTACATAAATCCCCATTTGGCAAAATTCTGCTTTTGGATTTACATACATGTGGTGAGCCAAATACAGATGAATAAAAACAAAGGGATGGAGTGGTAAAGATAAAATAATGCGGAAATGGAGGAATTTACATATAGAACAAGTTCTTTTTCTCACCTCCAAACACAAGTTAAAAGGCCAAAATGGTTTATCTTGGGTTTGACTTCACTCTTAAATACCAAGGACCATATCTTTAGCTGGTGTAAATCAGCATAGCTCCATTACACCAGCAAAGGATCTGGTCCCAGAGCTGCAATATGGTTTGGTTTTGTCTAGGTCAACCAGTGTAGTAATACAGTTTGGGGTACTGTTTTGTGCTCCAAATGCTGGCCTGCAGATTGGATCCAGCCTGCAGGACGATTCTGTCTAGCCCCTGAATGCATCCACTCCCACATCAGACCTGGTCTACAAAATGGCATACTCCATATGGCATGACCTTGCACCCAGGAGTGGAAGTAAGCCGGTGTGGGCTGGTACGGCATACTGGTAAAAAGTGGCCCCCGGTACCAGCCCGTACTCAGGCAACGTTAAAGTGCTTTAACATCGTGGCCCCTTTTGCCTCTCCTCCCCCCCGTCAGACCACTGACAGAGAATGGGGAGGAGCAGGTGCTCCAGGGCCCGTGATTTAAAGGGGCCCGGGGCTCTGGCCGCCACTACCATGGCAGTGGCCAGAGCCTCAGGCCCTTTAAATCGCTGCTGTAGCTCTTGGCAGCATGGGCCGGGCAGCGCAAATGGGCTGGCTGGAGGATGCTGACCTCCAGCCCAGTCCCTTTCGCCCAAGGCCCGGCCCCCGTACCGGTAAGTGTTAAATGTTACTTTCACCTCTGCTTGCACCCACCATACATGTGAGGTTATGCTGCATGGAGGAATCCTTTTTGTAGAGCCATGTATTTATGTATGTGGCCGGTGGAAAACTAGCATCCAAAACAAGCATCCAAATCACAGCACTGAAAAGGTTGGACCACCCATTCTGAACCAGCCAGTTTGGCTGTAGAGGCAGAGTTCAGATTTATAAAGTTAGAAATTGTTCTTGCTAGAAAGGTGTTATGTCAAATTCTGAGATACAGAGGAACAAACAGCTGAGTCTATTATAGTTTAGCCTATAGACTATACAGCACTTATTACACTGTTAAATTCTGTCTACACTGGGATTAGAAACAGTAAGCTTTTTCAGCATGGCTCATACCAACATGGGTACAGGGGGTACTTTATACATAAACACCAAACCACAGAGCATATACAGAGAAGCTGTATATTCTTGGGCCATTGGTGCATGTCCTGAGTGTGGTGAGAAGCACAAGATTGAAGGTTGAGTGTTTTCACTACCCTGTACATGGACAGAAAACCCAGGAATGCACACACAGAGATGATTAGTGATGTGAGGTTTACACATTTTTTTTCAATAGACAAACATTAACATTTGAGTTCCCAAAACAAAAGAATATTTTTACCACAGGTAGTAGAAAAGTCACAGAGAGAGGGATTCCATATTTTGGGGGGTTTTTTTAACATGGTGTCACAGGATTCATCACTCACCGCTCGTTTGACAACTCCTCCTCATCACTCTAGGGCAGTGGTCTCCACCCTTTTTACGCCCAAGATCACTTTTTAAATTTAAGGGCAACACAGGATCTACCCCGTCCCTTTCCCAAAATCCCGCCCCATTCACTCCATCCCCCACTCTCTCCGTCGCTCGATCTCCCCCACCCTCACTCACTTTCACCAGCTGGGGTAGGGGGTTGGGGTTCAGGAGGGGGTGTGGGCTCTGGGCTGGGGCCGAGGGGTTCACAGTGTGGGGGCTCTGGGCTGAGCCTGGGTCAGGGGGTTGGGGTGCAGGAGGAGGTGAGGAGTGTAAGCTCTGGGAGGGAGTTTGGGTACAGGAGGGGCTCCGGGCTGGAGCAGAGTGTTGGGGTGCAGGAGGGGGTGCAGGGTGCTGGCTCTGGGAGGGGGCTCAGGGTGCAGGGGGATGCGGGGTGCTGGCTCCGGGAGGGGGCTCAGGGCTGGGGATTGGGGTGCAGCCTCCTGCCAGGCGGCACTTACCTTGGGCAGCTCCCAGTTGGTGGTGTAGCGAGGCGAAGGCAGACTCCCCGCCTACCCTGGCTGCATGCCACTCCCGGAAGGGGCCAACACACCCCTGTGGTCCCTGGCGGAGGAAGGGAGGGGAGAGACATGTGGCTCTGCATGCTGCCTCCTCTCTGCAAGCACGACCCCTGCAGCTCCCATTGACCACAGGTCCCTGTTCCCGGCCAATGGGAGCTTCGGGGCGGTGCTTGCAGGCAGGAACAGCACAGAGGGAGACCCCTACCCCCCAACCTCCACAGTTTGCACACCATCACTCTCTCTCTTTCTGTGGCCTGCAGTCCCTTTCTCACTCCAAGAACCACAGCATCCTCTTCATGACTGAGCCCTCCAGCCAGGTCACTCAATGTTCCCCCTTTCTGGGATAGCAAAGTCCCTTCTCCCTAGCAGGCCTAACTCCTGTTCCTGCCCAGCTGAACCTGCTTCCAATTAGTTCCCTACTCCCTGGCTCCTCCTCCAGGTGTGGCCTGTGGAGCTAATTGGCCTGTCTGGCCATCTTAACCCCCTCCATTCCTGTGTGGGGTGGGCACCCCATCACACATGGCCAAGTGTGTCCCGAGAAACACTGAAGTCAAGGGAAGATGCATACATTTGTTTTAAGACACAATTTGGCCCAATATCTCTATAAGTGATAATTTGTGATGGTCACCACCCTCCACCACCTATAAACCAAGTCAACAAGAAACAGAATTGGGCCTGAACATTTTTTTGAATTTCTAATTAGTTATTGTCATAGCACCACCGGATCCCAAAGAGGAATTAGCGCCTCATTGTACTAGTCACTGTATAAAGAGAAAACAAATATCATCCCTGTCCTAGAGAGATCACAGTCTGTGATACAGACAATATGCAACAGGAAATAGACAAATAGGGAGGAAGAAGAGAAATGGGTGGACAAGAAGAGTTACTGTAGTCTCTGTAGTCACAGGTAGTTAGTTACCAGACTATCCAGATTTATAACAGATACTTTCAGAAAAACTGGAACACAGAGAGATTAAACAATTTTCTTAAGGTTACACAGGGACAGAAGTGGAATTAGAAACCAGGGATGAAATTCTGCTTCCACTGAAGTTAATAGGAGGTTTGTCATGGACCCCAATAGGACCAGAATTTCATCCTGGAAGTCTCTGATCATGGTCATAACTTATAAACCCTCTAATTGCAAAATGCCCTTTCATTTCCCACAGGTTTCCATTATTAGGCCCTTAATGTTGCAATTATTCAATGCTTGTATTTTTCTTATCATTATTTTCCAGAAATAAATTCACATGGGGTTGGTACATGACTGGGATATCACAGAACAACTAAATGGGTGAATCAGAAGATTATCTTGACTGCCAAAGCCTTGCGCTAATGCATTATCTCATTAAATATTTATATCGCACCATAACTTTGCATTACTACAAAGTGAAGATATATTTGGAAATGTGTCAGAACAGTGGCTGGTGGATTAATGCATCACATACTTACCAACAATGAAAATTTCAACAAGGTGTAAGCAACAAATATTTGTTTAGAGCCACTTTGAATTGGCAATAAACTGATAGCTTTCTTATTACATCTTTCTCAGGCTTGGGCACAAACAGATAGAAATCAACAACAAAAGAATCCTAATTTTAGTCATTCATTTTTATTTGGTTAAGCAGATGTTTCTTATATTGTGTTCTAGTCTGTTTAATTTGCATTATGCGACGTGCATAACTTTGATTTACAAGCTTTAATTCCTTGGACCTTTACTTCCTTCAAATACACTCTTTGTAAAATATCATGGGCTGTGTTCTGGGCTAGATTCTTAGTCTGGCTGAGTTCTGCTTGGTACCAGATCTGAGGTGAGAGGGAGATCAACGTGACTTGATGCCACCTTTATACCCTCCCCGCATCCAATCCTAAGGCTGGTTGGGCTCCCTCAGGGTTACTCTAACTTGCATTCAGCTGCAACAGGCCAGAAGGGACCTGTTACAGCAACAGTGGATTTCTGGAGTGCAACAGTACTCCAACCATGCCACCTTCGCTTTACCAGGCTCCCAACATATCTCACATGGTGAGGCCTGGTTGCCAGAGCACCCAAGATTGTGAAGTCACCTTGTTATACTCTCCCTCTAGCATGCATGAAGGAGACCTGCCTGTGCTTAGCTGGGTGTCACCTTTCTACCACCAACAACCAGCCTGTTAGCCACTCAAGTACTCTCTTCTGGGCTATGTCAGCCCTTACTTTGCCTTGCAGTTTAACAATACATACACCTCAGTCCCCAAGTCTCTTTGAAACATTCCCCTGGGATATCCATCCCCTAACACTAGCTACTCAAAGAACTACTAGGTCCACCATTTCTAAAGGAACAGAACACACTAGCTTGTAAGATTCAATTCAGGATCAGCACTTTTCTTAACATCCATTCTTAACATCTTAACATCCTTAGATATAGTTATAGTGAAAACAAGAATAAATTTATAATCAAAGATTCAAGATTGAGGTAATAGTGAGTAAGAACATTGGAAACAAATGGTTACATATAAAACAAAAATGCTTTCTAGAAAGTAAACTTAACTAACAGGTTAACCTCCTGCCTAAAGAAGTTTATCGCAACAAAAGTTCTCTGCAGGATTTTCAGCCAAGGTTGGTTGAGATCCTGTTTTCATTAATGTAAATGCACTGTTCATTTACTTTGTAGGGTAGGAAGATGGGGTGTCTTCTTGCCTTCTAGCAATACTCCACCCACAACATTCATTATCTTTGCACACATCCAGGATAACCTTCCGTGGCTTGTTTATTCCTGTGGGCTCCTTTCCTGTTAACTTTGTATGTAGATGGACAGTCATTGCATTAGCTTACAATGCTTAATTTACATCCCAAGAGACAAGATGGGTGATATTACCTCACCCACCTTGTCTCTTCCATATTGTGGGACCAACGTGGCTACAACAACACTGAAAACAGTAATTTACATCCTAACAGAGAGAGAGACTTTTTTTTAACCTCCTGTCTGGAGGTAAACCTGTTTTTCCATCTTTACTGGTACCTTCACACAGACCTTAAAAGATATTTGCAGTATATACACACACAACTCCTTAAATAGTATCTGTACATACATTTCACTACAATATTAAGGACCAGAGTGACAGCAGTTTCATTTGAGACCTCACATGACATTCTTCGGTGAACTAGAATGTCTTTGTTTTAAATTTCTTTCTATCGCCGTTATTTTCTCTAATTCCCACAGCTATACTAGGTCTCCCGAGGCACCACATTGTGAAGGTGATACCAGCTCAGGGGAATGAGTTTGAAACAGTTGCAGGCTGCCCTACCATCACATCCTCTTAATCAATATTAACTTCTAATCAACAATATGTTTTAGGTAAATGATACCAGGATAATACTAAATCCATCATTCCTCCCTGCAAGGGTGACTGCTCTCAGCATTCACATAAACCCAACTGTCTGCAAGTTTGCCACAATCACATTATCTGAGGCAGTCCATGATGACACGGAGTAAAGCAAAAGGTAAGAGAGAGCCAGATTCATTCCTGGGGGTGCAGTTTGCTCTTATGGCACCCTTCTGTTAAATGATGCAACCAGATGCTGTGAACTCCTTTTTTATAGCCAATCACTCCTGCAAACACTCTACTCTCAGCTGACTTTCCACCTTAAGAGATGCTTTGGGGCTGCCTACTTTACTGTATGCCTGACCATAACCTCACTACAAATCTTAAACAACAAACAGTGTGGGGACGGGGGGAACAGACAAATACTGTGGTTTTGTCCCATTGTTTATATTGTCTCTCTCCATCACTTTGTCCCCTACTCACAATTGTTTATAGCTGTTAATTACCATTCTGCAAGGTAGTAGTTCTTAGAGATTAAAAGAAAGTATCTCAACTCCATATGGCATCAGTGGGAGTTGAGGGCATTCATCAAGTAACATGTCAGCTCCGCAAAGAAGTGATCCTGTCTTGTTAGTCCCTTGTACCATGCCATGCCCATCAGCGACACTATGTAACAGTCATTAATAAATTATGGGATGTGCAATTTGATAGGGGTTTTAAGTAATTAATCACTGCTTCTTAGAAAGCAACTGGCTATAGCCAACCTATTTAAACAGTAAAAACAACGAGGAGTCCTTGTGGTACCTTAGAGTCCTGCAGGTTCTGCTGTCACACTCATTAGTACTAACACAATGATTTCAGGTTTCAGAATGGTAGCCATGTTAGTCTGTATCAGCAAAAGCAACACCTTAGAGACTAACAAATTTATCTGGGCATAAGCTTTCGTGGGCTAAAACCCACTTCATCAGATGCATGGAGTGGAAAAAACAGTAGGGAGGTATAAATACACAGCATATGAAAAGATGGGAGTTGCCTTACCAAGTGGGGGTCAGTGCTAATGAGCCAATTCAGTTAAGGTGGAAGTGGGCTATTCTCAATAGTTGACAAGAAATGGTGGAAATCACTTTTGTAGTGCTAATGAGGCCAATGTAATCAAGGTGTCCCATTTCAAACAGTTGACAAGAAGGTGCGAGTATCAGCAGGGGGAAATTAGTTTTTGTAGTGACCCATCCACTCCCAGTCTTTATTCAGGCCTAATTTGATGGTGTCCAGTTTGCAAATTAGGTCCAGTTCTGCAGTTTCTTCGTGGAGTCTGTTTTTGAAGTTTTTTTGTTGAAGAATTGCCACTTTTAAGTCTGTTATTGAGTGTCCAGGGAGATTGAAGTGTTCGCCTACTGGTTTTTGAATATTATAATTCTAGATGTCAGATTTATGTCCATTTATTCTTTTGCATAGAGACTGTCCGGTTTGGCCAATGTACATGGCAGAGGGGCATTGCTGGCACATGATGGCATATATCAAATGATTTCAGCTTACAGCAGTAAAAATTAGTGCACCATGAGCACCATAAGTGGATCATATCCTTTACTTTGACCCCCTGAACCTACTGTATCATATATGTTCCAACAGCGAGACCTAGCGAGACTTCAACTCCAACACTAAGAAAAAGATCAATACTCAGGGGTCATCTGTGCACTCAAGAGACAGCTAATTCTCCACACACTGCTGTCATGTCTAATACTAAATACTCCTGTTTTACAGTTGTTTCACCTCAGTCAGACTTTTCAAATTGGATGTTTTAGGAGTCTACACTTGCCCTGTCACCTTTCCTTGTCAAACACTGATTATCCTCTTCACAGTGAAACTGCGCAGCCGAGACACAAATCATGTTTGTGTGTCATGTTTATTTGTTACCATACAGAAGTTACGGACAATATCCATGCAGCATACAGAGGAGCATCCCTCTGCTGGAAAGTGATATAACACTGCACATGGCCCCATGCGAGCTGTTGTTGAAGGAGGGAAGGTGACAGCCTCATTCCCTTCCTCCATGTGCAGTTCATGCTCCTGCTGCAGCTATTGCTCTGCTCCTGCTGCCATTATATCAGCTCTGATTTATTCCTCAGGACATTGAAAACAGTACAATAACTGCCTCTATTTGCTGCACTGCCGGTGGAGCTGACAGCCAGGATTTATTCCGGCATGAATCTTGAGCTCTATAGAAAATGGATAGAGACTGTGCTCATCTCTCTCTTGACTGAAATAGCAGCATGAAAGAACATGTTTGCTTTGCTCTATACTGGCCCCTAACACTTTATGGTCTCCCCGTTAAATATAATGAATGAACATTGTGCCCTAATGAAGAAGTCTACTCGTTGCTTAGAGCAGATCTGGAATGTGAAACAAAAGTGAGTTTTAGAGGTGAAAACTACTTCTCAGTGCAAGGAGGAACCAGATACTGCCTTAGGGCATTAACATTATCCTATTAAAACTAGAAATGGGCGAAAACTGAAACCTTACCCCCCATCTGTCCTCTCATATTTTGTTTCTGGTGTGTCACCAACATGGGAAAGGGCCTATTTTTTAGTTCTGGTTTGGATGCGGAAACACTTGCTGTTCTAACATCTAACAGAGTGAGGGGACAATGCCCTATGTTAGATAGCAGGCTTTCTGACATGGGAGGTTCGGATAATGGAGGCTGCACAGGGTGCATTAAATCAAGGTTGGATGTTTTTCTAAAAGATATGCTCTGGGAATTATTTTGAGGAAGTTCTATGGCCTGTGTTATACAGGAGGTGAGACTTGATGATCACAATAGTCCCTTCTGGCTTTGGAATCTATTAATCTGTGAATTTACATTCTGCAATGTATCTTTCCAGAAAGAGGGGCTAAAATCTTATTTTTTCTTTAAATGAAAGCATAAAATCTAGGAAAAATATTAAAATTCTCTGTAGAGAGATGCTAAATCTGCAGAATTTGTGGATCCTCTGTGCATGAATTTCTATGACCATGCTTATCTCTTTCCTTCACCCATCCTTTCAATTTTGGAATCCCAATAAAAGCAGCACAATAAATCTTTTTAGAAGTAGAATATACTGCATCCTTACATTAACTGCTGTTAAAAAGAGGGGACAACCTGCTCCTCTCCAATGTATGTCAGCTCAATGCTTTTCAGAGAGTTTTCTTCCACAAAAGATGCTGTCCATCCATACTAATTAGTAATATCTTACAGATGGTCCTTCATATTTTATTCTTGTAATGATTAAAACATTAAATAGTATTATGAAAGATTTTTCTTTTATCTTCCTAAGTTTTCTAACAGCAACAAGTCTTCTGCATTGCTGCACCGCCAAGATAATCTATAATGCTACTTTTTCCATGTGAACTTGACAGTTCAGTCTTTTCCCTATGTATGGCTCTTAAGCTCCTTTTATTCAGATATTTCTTTTATCACATGTCCTAGTTTCACTAATGCAGTGGAATAATGAAAAACCAGAAATTGGCTTTTGCCATTAATGCCAAATCAAAGTTAAGACAAAAATAAAAACTGGAAGTATTCTGAAAATTTATATAAAAAAGAGTGATGTTCAACTAAAAAGCACACACTTCGTAGTTTCAAACAGTGCATCAATAGTATGTGATCCCAAAATTAAAGACTGTAGCTACTCAAGAGGGTAGAATTGATGTTACACAGGAAGCCTTAATTCTGGCATTTCCACATTTTGAATGCTTTATTTTGCGTCTTTGACAGCGTTTCTTTAATGTAATATTTGTTTGGTTTTTGGTAAAAAGAAAACTGGAAAAAATACTTATTTACACAACTAATGTACTCCTACATGGGTCATCAGCAGAGTTTGAACTTAGGGCTTTCAGATCCACCCCACAGATTTCTACCAGTGGAGCTAAAGGAACAGCTCTATTAACAGATAGCAGTAGTAGGCTGCTATCTCTAGCAGACATTACTTTGCCCTTGGGTGCCATAACTATTTGCTAGACAATAACAGAATACTGGGAATCAGGTCTTGTGCGTTTTACTCCTGGCTCTGGAGGGGAGTGTGATCTGATGCTTTAACTGGAGACTCAGAGCTATGTCTACTGGGTGCTATTAGTTGTTAATGGTGCTTTGTATTTACATAGTGTTCAGTCAAGAGTGA
Organism: Natator depressus; assembly: GCF_965152275.1. Taxonomy (NCBI): domain Eukaryota; kingdom Metazoa; phylum Chordata; order Testudines; family Cheloniidae; genus Natator; species Natator depressus. The sequence continues at coordinate 21,272,457 of NC_134242.1, read as the reverse complement.
GTCTCAAAGGTGGGTATGCAGAAGTAGCCTCATTTCATAGCTGATTGGAATTTAGGAAGCTATTACACTGATGATACACAAGACAAGAGATTCTGGAGGGCACTCAATTTTATCTGTGTTGACTCTGCAGGCCTGTCAGGAGTCAAAAGCAGTTAACTCTTTCTTTGGCTACCAAATATGAAAATATCTGAAAGGAGGTTTCTGGAATAACCATTTTATATGCACATTTTTTGTACCTGTAATAAGGCAGGGGTTGTCACCAGATTGGTAAGGACTCACTCCTCCCACTACACCCCCATCTGTTAGGCAGTTTTATTGTCCAAACTTAAACGGTTCCTCAGCTTACCCTTTACACTCCATGTTCTCACTGCCTGTCTTCCCGGGGGATTCTGGTGACAGTGGTACTTTTTTTTTTTCCTCTCTCTCTCTCTCAACTAGTTGTGACTCACTAAGCCTCTCTCAGATCCTTTATGGCCTCTGGTGCAGCCCTGCCCGCTTAATTGACCCAAGTGGGAGCACCTGTTTTGGCACAGTGGTGCTGGATCTACTTCAGTTAGAGGGGCCAACCATCCTGTAACAGTCCCCTTTTCTTGTTAGTGGCCATTTGTTATTGTAGAGCTTACAGATTTTATGGCTAGTTTAAAAATATCTTCTCTTATATATATGCAATATCCACCTTTATGATTAATAATGCAAATATCACGAGTGGTCTTCTAAGAAGACTGATCACTTTCAAAACTTAAAGAAGCACATTCACTCCACTCCCTGGCTTGATCCTAAATTAGGACATATTCTCCTCAATGGAGGAATGAGATATTACTACTCTGTATTAATCAAAGTCTGAGATCATGTTCTAATTTAATCAAAGAATGAAGAATAACCTTTACTAGCAAACGCAGGCATAATCATCAAATGACTGATAACTGAGGGTCAATGGTGTCATGTCTTATAAGAAATATAAGAGATGTTTCGACAGAAGATTTTACTTATTATTAACCTTTACAATCTAACTGGGAAGAAATATTTCTTAGCAAGAATTGTTTAATGCCCATAGCATGCATTTGAATCTTCATGGATTTATGAACCAGTATTCAATTATCTTTTTAATTCTTTCCTCACGTACTGTACTTCATCATTTTACAGCTACAAAGCACCATAAAATTATTCAGGACCCTGACACTTCAGAGAGACCTATTGTTTCAGGTGTATGAGAAGACTTACTCTTAGAGCCCATTTCATGTTTCATAAATTTTTATATCAAACATTTGTACCTGATTTGCCTTCCTATATGATTGGCATATCAAATTATTTTAAAGATAAATGAAATCCCTTTACTCTTCATCACTCTTGATGCAGCTTGATAGAGCCTCTGTTGAATATATCCCTTGAAGGTGACAAAGAGACCAAAGAACATTTTGAGGAGAATTATCTAATATTTTTAGAAACTAAGGAATTTTGTTATTGGCCAACTGAGGAGTCCAGCAAATGTTCCCCTGCGTGAAAATATAGGGTTGAAGTCACCCCAGATAACACAATTTTCTTCCTGTACATTACAGACAGATGCTTAAAGAGCAGTTTGTCCTGTTCTCTGAGATTAAGTGGTCTGTAACAGGATAGCCTTAATTTTACTAATAACAGTGTCTTTGATGTTTTGTATCACTCCTTCCTCTTTTCCCCATCCTCTTCTTATGGCACAAGTTGTAATCATCAATTTTAACATTCCAGTCATATGACTCTGTGATGGGGTGTACTCCCCCGACTGCCCCTGCAAGAGCTGAATTAGGCCAGATGGGCCTAATCAGCCAATTAAGCTGCAAAAAGGGGAGATTTAGGCTGTGTACAGGTTGCTGATTAGGAGGAATCTCACCTGTGAGGGAACAGGTGTGGGGCCTTCTATAAAGCCAGGAGGCTGGCACCAGTGCACAATTCCTGTCTTTGAAGTAAGAGAGAAAGCAAGAGAGAAGTAGCATAGTAGGAAGGAGTCTGGGGTAAAAGTAGTAAGGTTAGTGTAGATACAGCCCTTCACTGCTCATGACAGGCTTCTGAACTGGAACCTAGAGTAGAGGGTGGGCCTTGGCTCCCCTACTGTCCATCGCAGAGCACTATTGCATAGGGTAGTGACTAGGAAGTCTGGCTGACTCATTACAGGAGTGACTTTGTCAGGGCAGTAGGTGTGAAGACTGCCTGATCCTGCTTGTGGACAGAGACTTTGGAAGACTCCCCCAAAAGGGAAATTAAAGTGTGACCTGGCCAGAGGACTGAGTCATAAAGCAGCTGTACTGTGACTCTGTATTACATTATATTTACAAAGGTACACTCACCAGAGGTGCCTTCTCCACCTTCAATGGCCGGGAGCCCACCTTGGGAGGGTATTGGCTCCAGGGTGATAAACAGTTCCTGGCTTTTGGGGAGAACGGTTTCATCCTCCTCCTCCTCATCTTCCACATCCCCAAAATCCACATCCCTGTTGCGTGAGACTCCCCCTTGCAGGAGTCCATGTACAAGGATGGGGTAGTGGTAAGGGCACCACCTAGAATTGCATGCAGCTCATCATAGAAGTGGCATGTCTGACCCAGAGTGGCTGTTTGTCTCTTTAGATTTTTGGTAGGCTTGCCTGAGCTCCTTAAGTTTCACGCGGCACTTCTGTGGGTCCCTGTTATAGCCTCTGTCCTTCATGCCCTTGGAGATTATTTTCCAAATATTTTGGCATTTTGTCTTTTGGAACGGAGTTCTGATAGCATGGATTCATCTCCCCATACAGCGATCAGATCCACTACCTCCCGTTCAGTCCATGCTGGAGCTCTTTTGCAATTCTGGGACTGCATGGTCACCTGTGCTGATGACCTCGCCACACTGGCCAAACAGGAAATGAAATTCAAAAGTTCCTGGTGCTTTTCCTGTGTACCTGGCTAGTGCATCTGAGTTAAAAGTGCTGTCCAGAGCTGTCACAATGGAGCACTCTGGGATAGCTCCTGGAGGCCAATACCGTCGAATTGCATCCACGCTACCCCAAATTCGACCTGGTGATGTCGATTTCAGCGCTAATCCCCTTGTCAGGGAGAAGTACAGAAATCGATTTTAAGAGCCCTTTAAGTCAACAAAAATGGCTTCATTGTGTGGATGGGTGCAGGGTTAAATCGCTGCTAAATTCAACCTAAACTCGTAGTGTAGACCAGGGCTGCGAGTGAGAGGAGAATACAACAGCAGAAGATAGGGGGTGCTGAATCAGGTGGTGCTAATCCCTGGAATTGTCCAAAGGGGGCACCATCTAGCAATGAGTGATAATCCTGTGACAGACCGATATGCTAACCATATATTAGAGAGAGAAGGGGGGTGAGGTAATATCTTTTATTGTACCAACTTCTGTTGGTGAGAAAGAGGTGTTTACAAAGAGCTTTTCAGGTCTGGGAAATTAGTTGGGTTCTAAACAATTTTTTTGGTGGCCTCAAAATGCAGCCACCAACTCTTGCAGGTGGCTGCTTTGATAATTTTTCCTAAAATACTTAACTAACTTTAGGAAAAACAAATAAATATGCACATATACATGTCCAAATCATTGTAATTTATTTATGTAAGGGTGTGGTTTTTTTTAAACTCAATACAAATAATGTATAGCTGTCTCTATCCTTTACTGGACCAAAACCGAATAGAAACAAAAATAAAGTGTTTTGCATGTTCTTGTCTTTTGTTGTTGTTTCTCTTGCTTGTTTTGTTTGCTTTAAGACTTGCTAGCTAGTAAGTCTGCTGCTCTGAAAAGTGATATTTGTATGTTTGTTAGTATCATTTTTCACAGCAGCAGACTTGCTAGCTAGCTGGGAGACAGTGAAAAGTGATATTAACAAACATACAAATATCACTTTTCACAGCAAATTTACAAAGCCCTGGCAAGCTGGGGGACAAATTAAGCCCTGGATGGGGAGGTGGATAGCAAGGCATGGGGTGCTGGAGGAGGTAGTGGGGTCAGGGGCAATGGGTTGGGAGAGGCAGTGGCCCTGGGGTCAGCCACACTAGCCACTGCAGAAGTAATGGAGGTCATGGAAACCATGACTTCCGTGACCTCCATGACAGACATAGAGCCCTACCCATAGGTGATATGATATTTTTGTCTTTTATTGTTTTCCTATGTGAGTTCATTTGAGAGCATTGTGATTGTCTGGTTTTGCCCACAGAGTGGCTGTTGGGGCATCTAGTGAACTGGATAAAGTATGACACATATTGTGATAGGCATGTATCCAACCTGTGGCTCTTGAAAGGTGGGTTGTGGTGGTGGGTGTTGATTATTGTAACAGTAGAGGTATGTCTGCAGGTTTTTCATCTGTTGTTCTGGTAGGGTCTGGTGCCACTTTGAGCTGGTGTCTCCTAGTCTCTAGAGCTTGCTTCTGATGAGGTGGAGGGGTTGTTTGAAAGCCAAAAGAAGGGATTCAGGAAAGATTTCTTTCAGGATAGGGTCCCCATTGAATATGGGCTTTAGTTGTCCAATGATATCGTGTATGGGTTCCAGTGTGGGGTGGTAGGTGACAACTAGAGGTGTGCAGTTGGAGGGGGTTTTAAAAGATATTGGTTCACCCACCTTCTCTCAACCTGGGATCAACATGGCTACAACAACAATGCATACAACCATATCACATGTTTTCATATGACCATTTCCAACTCCTTGTTTAATACCTCGGCTCCTATCATTAGTATACAGACAATTTAAAAATGTATTCTTTACATGCCCATGCTTGGATTCCTCTCATGCATGACACCATGAGGCTGTTTTATATATTTGTATGTATGTACGATGGTTGCCCCATTACCACCATGCTCCTATGTTGTTTAGAGCAGCGTTTTTCATATGTGGACACCAGTGGCTTTTTTGTGGGCACAACAGCTTTCTGGGAGGTGATTGAGTGTAAGGGGGGAGCAAAGCAGTGGCCCCCTCCCCTCCCTGTTGATCCTGGATGTACTGCCTTGGAGTTTGTTGGTATTATACCAATAAAATAAAAACCAGCAGGATCTTATTAAAGGGGAAAAGGCAAAATACCACATTTATTGTGAATACAGAAAGAATCATAGTAAGCAGTTAGTTATAGCTATAACATTCCATTCAATCTCATATTTATTCACACATTCATTCATACAAACACACACACAGGTTCTGCAAGGTTGTTATCATAGTTACCAGCCTTAGAGTTGCTCATGCCAAGCCACTGGCCAGGTGTTCTGGACATGAGGAGGGAGCAGGGCCTTGTCAGATGCTCATCTGATGCTCCTGGAAGTTGGTTTGCAGAATCAGACCCCAAAGTTCTCACTTTTTAGAGTCTATTTTTATAGGAATTTCTTCCTTTGCCAGTCTATAGGAATTGCTTCATCATGCTGTTGCTGAATCAATCAGCAGATAGCACATTCCTGACGGCTCCATGCTGCTAGATGTTATCTTGTTCTTTGGTTCTCCCATTCTTGAGGCTGTTGGGTGGATTCCAGTCTGCCCTCCGGAGGTCCTCTGGTTATTTCCACTTGACGCCTTCTTCAGCCGATGGACACTGGATTCTTAGGCTGGCACCTCCGTGATCATTCAGTTATTATCCACACCAAGCATCCATCCACATACATCCTCTATCTCTATTTTAATCACAATTGTTAATACAACAAAAGGGCGGGGAGTCTCTGGGTGCTGTTTCTGTTGTTAGAGTATTGCTTTGAGTCTCTCTCTCTGTGAATTGCTTTGAGAACAGACTCTGTCTTAGAATGTACTAACACAATTAGCAGCTTGCAAGTTTCACACATAGAGGGAGAGAAACAGTACCAAAAACCAAGAGACCTCTTAATTAGTAATACCCTGGAATTTAAACTATGGGGAAATCAAACTCATTTGCGATTTTAATACAGAACTTCTTTAATATGATCCAACAGTTGGTATCACCAGCAGGGGTCGATACCCTACACTGCCTCAGGAGACACATGGGGCACAATGCTGGAGGAACCTTGGACTCCACAGGAGGCAGGAGAGTTCCAAACCCACCTTCCTGAGGGCCCCTACTGCATCCCTGGGCTCCCCCCCATTGCTAGTAGCCCCCACTGCCTCCCCATCCATCTCCCCCCATCCAGTGCTTCATTTGTGCTGGGGCTGAGCCACAGCACCTAGTAGTGCAGACTTCACAGCAGACTTACTAGCTAGCAATAAATAAATTGCAATGATTTGGATGTGTACATGTGCTTATTTATTTTTTCTAAAGTTAATTAAGTGTATTAAGGAAAAAGTGTCAGAGCAGCGACCGGCAAGAGTTAGTGGCTGCACTCTGAGGCCATCAAAATATGTCATGGGAACCATTGGTTTAGAGCCCTCCTGACTCTGACTAATCATCCAGGAGATTGGTAACCCAGCTACTGACATAGAAGCCATCAGAACAATACAACCCCTTTTTCACAGAGCTGCCTCAGTGTTCCACAAAACCAAAACCTTCTCCCCTATGCTATTTACCTAATCAGCTGTTCACCTCCAGTATCTTTTGCCTTCTTTCTTCTCTGGATATTCATCTGGATATTCCTCTCCTTCACCTCCCTTCCCAGATCACTGAAGTCTTTCAGGAACAGTGGAACACTGTAAAGTCCTTCTGTGGTTCCTTGCTGTTTTCCTTAGTTTTGAATAACCTAAATACTCTTGTCTTGGGAGGGGATTACCCTCACTATTCAGTCTAGTAATTGAAATGCTAACTTGCTGTCTTCCTCTTAAAGTGGTAAAGAGGAAAAGAGGCTTTACTTGATTTTATGGACAGTTTATGTTAAGGTGAGAAGATGGTGTTAAACTTCAGTTGGTTAGAATGGGATGCTTTAAAAAAAAATCACACCTCAAATCTCACATCTGCAGATTTGCAGCCCTTTGCTTGGGCTATGTCTATACTACGCAGCTTTTAGCAACATGGCTGTGATGCTACAGCCATGCTACCAAAAGGCGTGCAGCGTAGCCGCTGTTTGTCAACCATGTCAAGGTTCCTTCCCCACTCTGAACTCTAGGGTACAGATGTGGGGACCTGCATGAAAGACCCCCGAAGCTTATTCTTACCAGCTTAGGTTAAAAATTTCCCTAAGGTACAAACTTTGCTTTGTCCTTGAACCCTATGCTGCCACCACCAAGCATGTTAAACAAATAACAGGGAAAGAGACCACTTGGAGACGTCTTCCCCTCAAAATATTCCCCCAAGCCCTACACCCCCTTTCCTGGGGAAGGCTTGATAAAAATCCTCATCAATTTGCATAGGTGAACACAGACTCAAATCCTTGGATCTTAAGAACAATGAAAAAGCAATCAGGTTCTTAAAAGAAGAATTTTAAATAAAGAAAAAGTAAAAGAATCACCTCTGTAAAATCAGGATGGTAAATACCTTACAGGGTAATCAGATTCAAAACATAGAGAATCCCTCTAGGCAAAACCTTAAGTTACAAAAAGACACAAAAACAGGAACATACATTCCATTCAGCACAGCTATTTTACCACCCATTAAACAAAAGAAATCTAACATATTTCTGGCTAGATTACTTACTAATTTAACAGAAGTTCTGAAGAGCATTCCTGACCTGGTCCCGGCAAAAGCATCAGACAGACAGACCCTTTGTCCCCCCGCCCCCACTCCAGCTTTGAAAGTATCTTGTCTCCTCATTGGTCATTTTGGTCAGGTGCCAGCGAGGTTATCTTAGCTTCTTAACCCTTTACAGATGAAAGGGTTTTGCGTGTGGCCAGGAGGGATTTTATAGCACTGGGGACAGAAAGGTGGTTACCCTTCCCTTTATATTTATGACAGTCAGCAAGAGAGAGCTCTCCTGCCGACAAACTTCCACCCCCAATGAGTGGTGTTAGCATTGTCATCAGGAGAGCGCTCCTGGTGACAAAGCACTGTTCACACTGGCACTTAGAATCATAGAATATCAGGGCTGGAAGGGACCTCAGGAGGTCATCTAGTCCAACCCTCTGCTCAAAGCAGGACCAATCCCCAACTAAATCATCCCAGCCAGGGCTTTGTCAAGCCTGACCTTAAAAACTTCTAAGGAAGGAGATTCTACCACCTCCCTAGGTAACGCATTCCAGTGTTTCACCACCCTCCTAGTGAAAAAGTTTTTCCTAATATCCAACCTAAACCTCCCCCACTGCAACTTGAGACCATTAATCCTTGTCCTGTCATCTTCTACCACTGAGAATAGTCTAGAACCATCCTCTTTGGAACCACCTCTCAGGCAGTTGAAAGCAGCTATCAAATCCCCCCTCATTCTTCTCTTCTGCAGACTAAACAATCCCAGTTCCCTCAGCCTCTCCTCATAAGTCATGTGTTCCAGTCCCCTAATCATTTTTGTTGCCCTTCGCTGGACTCTCTCCAATTTTTCCACATCCTTCTTGTAGTGTGGGGCTCAAAACTGGACACAGTACTCCAGATGAGGCCTCACCAATGTCGAATAGAGGGGAACGATCACGTCCCTTGATCTGCTGGCCATGCCCCTATTTACACAGCCCAAAATGCCATTAGCCTTCTTGGCAACAAGGGCACACTGTTGACTCATATCCAGCTTCTCGTCCACTGTCACCCCTAGGTCCTTTTCTGCAGAACTGCTGCCGAGCCATTCGGTCCCTAGTCTGTAGCGCTGCATTGGATTCTTCCGTCCTAAGTGCAGGACCCTGCACTTATCCTTGTTGAACTTCATCAGATTTCTTTTGGCCCAATCCTCCAATTTGTCTAGGTCCCTCTGTATCCTGTCCCTACCTGCCACCGTATCTACCCCTCCTCCTAGTTTAGTATTATCCGCAAATTTGCTGAGAGTGCAATCCACACCATCCTCCAGATCATTTATGAAGATATTGAACAAAACTGGCCCCAGGACCGACCCTTGGGGCACTCCACTTGATACTGGCTGCCATCTAGACATGGAGCCATTGATCACTACCTGTTGAGCCCGACAATCTAGCCAACTTTCTACCCACCTTATAGTGCATTCATCCAGCCCATACTTCTTTAGCTTGCTGACAAGAATACTGTGGGAGACCGTGTCAAAAGCTTTGCTAAAGTCAAGAAACAATACATCCACTGCTTTCCCTTCATCCACAGAACCAGTAATCTCATCATAGAAGGTGATTAGATTAGTCAGGCATGACCTTCCCTTGGTGAATCCATGCTGACTGTTCCTGATCACTTTCCTCTCGTGTAAGTGCTTCAGGATTGATTCCTTGAGGACCTGCTCCATGATTTTTCCGGGGACTGAGGTGAGGCTAACTGGCCTGTAGTTCCCAGGATCCTCCTTCTTCCCTTTTTTAAAGATGGGCACTATATGAGCCTTTTTCCAGTCATCCGGGACTTCCCCCGATCGCCATGAGTTTTCAAAGATAATGGCCAATGGCTCTGCAATCACAGCCGCCAACTCCTTTAGCACTCTCGGATGCAACACACCCGGCCCCATGGACTTGTGCATGTCCAGCTTTTCTAAATAGTCCCTAACCACTTCTTTCTCCACAGAGGGCTGGTCACCTACTACCCATGCTGTGTTGCCCAACGCAGCAGTCTGGGAGCTGATTTTGTTCGTGAAGACAGAGGCAAAAAAAGCATTGAGTACATTAGCTTTTTCCACATCCTCTGTCACTAGGTTGCCTCCCTCATTCAGTAAGGGGCCCACACTTTCCTTGGCTTTCTTCTTGTTGCCAACATACCTGAAGAAACCCTTCTTGTTACTCTTAACATCTCTTGCTAGCTGCAGCTCCAGATGCAATTTGGCCCTCCTGATTTCATTCCTACATGCCCGAGCAACATTTTTATACTCTTCCCTGGTCATTTGTCCAATCTTCCACTTCTTGTAAGCTTCTTTTTTATGTTTAAGATCCGCAAGGATTTCACTGTTAAGCCAAGCTGGTCGCCTGCCATATTTACTATTCTTTTGACACATCGGGATGGTTTGTCCCTGTAACCTCAATAGGGATTCTTTGAAATACAGCCAGCTCTACTGGACTCCTTTCCCACTCATGTTATTCCCCCAGGGGATCCTACCCATCAGTTCCCTGAGGGAGTCGAAGTCTTTCCTGAAGTCCAGGGTCCGTATTCTGCTGCTTACCTTTCTTCCCTGTGTCAGGATCCTGAACTCGACCAACTCATGGTGACTGCCTCCCAGATTCCCATCCACTTTTGCTTCCCCTACTAATTCTTCCCGGTTTGTGAGCAGCAGGTCAAGAAAAGCTCTCCCCCTAGTTGGCTCCTCCAGCACTTGCACCAGGAAATTGTCCCCTACCCTTTCCAAAAACTTCCTGGATTGTCTGTGCACCGCTATATTGCTCTCCCAGCAGATATCAGGATGATTAAAGTCGCCCATGAGAACCAGGGCGTGCGATCTAGTAGCTTCTGCGAGTTGCCGGAAGAAAGCCTCATCCACCTCATCCCCCTGGACCGGTGGTCTATAGCAGACTCCCACCACTACATCACTCTTGTTGCTCACACTTCTAAACTTAATCCAGAGACACTCAGGTTTTTCTGAAGTTTCATACCGGAGCTCTGAGCAGTCATACTGCTCCCTTACATACAGTGCTATTCCCCCTGCCTGTCCTTCCTGAACAGTTTATAACCATCCATGACAGTACTCCAGTCATGTGAGTTATCCCACCAAGTCTCTGTTATTCCAATCACATCATAATTCCTTGACTTCACCAGGACCTCCAGTTCTCCCTGCTTGTTTCCAAGGCTTTGTGCATTTGTATATAGGCACTTGAGATAACCTGCTGATCACCCTTCATTCTCAGTATGAGGTAGGAGCCCTCCCCTCACAGACGTTCCTGCCTGTGCTTCCTCCCGGTATCCTGCTTGCCCACTTACCTCAGGGCTTTGGTCTCCTTCCCCCGGTGAACCTAGTTTAAAGCCCTCCTCACTAGGTTAGCCAGCCTGCTCGCAAAGATGCTCTTCCCTCTCTTCGTTAGGTGGAGCCCGTCTCTGCCCAGCACTCCTCCTTCACGGAACACCATCCCATGGTCAAAGAATCCAAAGCCTTCTCTCCGACACCACCTGCGTAGCCATTTGTTGACTTCCACGATTCGACGGTCCCTACCCCGGCCTTTTCCTTCCACGGGGAGGATGGACGAGAACACCACTTGTGCCTCAAACTCCTTTATCCTTCTTCCCAGAGCCACGTAGTCCGCAGTGATCCGCTCAAGGTCATTCTTGGCAGTATCACTGGTGCCCACGTGGAGAAGCAGGAAGGGGTAGCGATCCGAGGGCTTGATGAGTCTTGGCAGTCTCTCAGTCACATCGCGAATCTTAGCCCCTGGCAAGCAGCAGACTTCTCTGTTTTCCCGGTCAGGGCGGCAGATAGATGACTCAGTCCCCCTGAGGAGAGAGTCCCCGACCACCACCACCCGCCTCCTTCTCTTGGGAGTGGTGGTCGTGGAACCCCCAACCTCAGGACATTGCATCTCATGCCTTCCAACCAGCGGAGTCTCCTTCTGCTTTCTCCCCCCAGATGTATCATCTGGTCCACTCTCCGCAATGGTACCTGTGGAGAGAACATGAAAATGGTTACTTACCTGTGTTTGCATTGCTGGTACCCGGACATTCCCCCTTCTTCTTCTGGAGGTCACATGTTGCCAAGCTTCTTCACTGGCCTCTTGGCTCCACTGTGCAACCTGCTCTAATCTTTAGAGCTTTGTGCCCGTAGAAGCATATCCTGACTTTTGTCCAGGAAATCCTCAGATTCTCATATGCAACTTGTTGTCCAAAAAACTTTTGTCTTTTGCGTGGGTGTTTTTTTAACACCTCTGAACGACAAGTTTTGTCTTTCACTTACCAGTGTAGACAAAGCCTAGGATTCAGCTTTACAGGTAGTGTGATCTGGACTGGGAGTTGGGAGATGTGGGTTCTGCTCCTAGCTCTGTCACTGACCTGCCGGATGACCTTAGGCGAGTCACTTCACCTCTCTATGCTCCTGTTCCTCCTCTTAGGCTATGTCTACACTATGCACTAGGGGTGTGATACTCAAGCTAGCATGAGTACAAATAGCAGTGTATCTGAGGTAGCATGGGTATTGGCAGGGGAAGCATAGCTGAGCTGTGCTGAGTACAAACCTGCCTGAAATAGGTGGGTACCTGAAACTCCTGTCTTGCAATGTAGACTTAGCCTAACTCTGTCAGTATTGTCTATTTAGAATGTAAGCTCTCTGTGGCAGAGACTGTTACTAATCTGAACAGTACCATGCACAATATGGCTCTGATCTCAGTTAGTGCTTCTAGGCACTATTGTAATGCAAAAAATAAATAAAACCACAATGGTTCTCAACTTTTCTATGTTGACCCCAGGTTACAGTTTTTAAAAGTTTCAGGACCTACATCTAGCCATATTGACAAGGAAGGCAATTATGCCCTTCAACACCTGTTCCGAGCCCTTGTGTGGGTTGAGAACCTGTGACTTAGAAGGCTATTTGAGAGAAAAGTGAATGATGCATAATACAGTTCAGCAGCATGACAGAAAAATTATGCCTGATAGGGCTAGTTTAATCTTTATTTTCTTGTTTTTTAACATCCATTATGTGAAGCTGTGTGACTGACACCAGAACTAGCAGGACAAGTTATTTCTAATGATTAAATATTTGATTAAAGAAAATGAGTGCACAAGCATTAAGATCAGTGTAAACAACGGTTAGACAGTTAACAGGAACACAGGAAGGCATAAATAGAACTGTTACAAGCACACATACATACATTTAATCAGGTCTCAGTGGCTATCTTATAACAACCCTGTACAGTATTTATGCTTTCTATTCCTGTAGTAAGTGATCTTTCCATTTTAGTGTCTATGCTATTGATGTTTTACATTTGCAGATAACCTGGAGGGTCTTAGCTCGGAAGCTAAACAGTGCTGAGCCTGCAAACACTTCAGCACAGATGTAGCTTTACATGTGTGAGTAGTCCTGTTGACTTCAATAGGATTACTCAGGTGACTCAAGCTACGTCTATATCTACATTACAAGATAAGTGCCAGAGGGCCCCATCTACCAGAACACATGCTTGAAGTCACCATGACTATTCATGTGCTTAAGTGCTTTGTGGGATTGGGGACGTAATTTGTAGAAACTAAATAATTTAGTTCTACAGATTTCAGAATGTTTCCAAAGGGTGTCCCAGACTCCTAGCCCACTTCCAGTCTAGTTTGAATGTTAAGCATTAATTGGTTATGATTAGCTAAGAAATCCAAGTATATGAGAGAGAGCTTGGATTACCACAGCCTCCAAAATAGCTATGGTAAGATCTATGTTGAAAAGATGAGATTTATGTAACCCTTCGGCCAACTGCTTAATGGCAGCAAGAAGGGCCAGGTTCAATATATCTAGGGTTCCTATTGAAAAATAATAAAGAAGGTCTAGCTGCCACCCAGAAACCTGGGAAAATTAAAAGCACCTTCCCTGGGTGCTCTGAACAGACGGAACTTTCCCATCAGAAGCAGTCTAGGACTGTGTACAGATAATGAACTCTTTATTAGGTTAAAGGGAAATAGCCATAAACTTGGGGAAACCTGGCAGCAGAATAGATATTAAGATAGAGTAAAATACCTTTTTCTAGTAACTTTGACAGTAACTCCATCTAATTCCCTTCCCACTCAACAATGAGAATGTCCCTTGATGGCACCACCTCACCAATCCCACTCATATTATGGATCAATGAGTAGCAGAAGTTCAGTTATCTCTTTGCAGGTCTGTCTCCAGTTCCAAAGGAGCTACTTGCCTGATCCCACCAGGAGGCACCACCATCCAGCTTAGCAATTGAGCTTTAGTAATGTGGTGGGTAGGCACAGCCTTGCCAGAGTCCACTCAGCTCCTGTACTCTGCATCATCTCTTGCAGCAAAGTCCTCAATCTGTATTATCTCTTGCAGTAAAGTTCCCATGGGCAGGAAATTAGGCATGCTTAGGACCTGTGATGTTGCACCCCATAATGCTTTATAGAAATATGGTTATGAGTGCAAATATGTCATAACTGGAATATGTTTTATGCTAGATATGCCATGTAACATATCTTTGAAAAGGTTATGTTCTACTGAATGTATTCATCCTATTTGTATGCATGTATCATTTTTATATCTGAAATTATGAGCATTGGCTCTATGCTTGTATTTAAAGTGTTTGCTGTAAAAAGCACCTAAGGCAGATTTGATCAACAGAGTGTAAAGGGGTTATTCAAGTAAATGGAAGTACTTGGCTAACAATGGACCTTGATAGACGCCAATCCACATCTGAGTTTGCCTGGGAACGTTTGGGCTAACGTGGGCAATGGCTCGGCCTATAGAGAACTGAGTCATGCATCGACATGTGACTTGCCCATGTGACTCCAAAATTCCATCTTGTAGCTGTGATTCTACACAGGGGGCGAGAGGGGTTTCCACCCACAAGAGAGAGACTATATAAGCCCCTGGAAATCCCTCCATTTTGTCTTCAGCTGGCTCAAGAGATAGCCTTTCCACCCCAAAGAGATGCCTGAAAGAAACTGGAACAAAGGACAGTAACTACAGGGGTGTGAGTGATTGCTGGACTCAGACTAGGAAGGAGTCTAATCTGTCAAAGAAGCTTATTGGAACATCTCTGAGGGTGAGATTTACCTGCATTTAGTTTCTTACTGTATTAGGCTTAGACTTGCGTGTTTTATTTTGCTTGGTAATTCATTTTGTTCTGTCTGTTATTACTTGGAACCACTTAAATCCTACTTTTTATATTTAATAAAATCACTTTTTACTTATAAATTAACTCAGAGCAAGTATTAATACCTGGGGGAGCAAATAGCTGTGCATATCTCTATCGGTGCTATAGAGGGTGAACAATTTATGAGTTTACCCTGTATGAGCTTTATACAGAGTAAAATGGATTTATCTGGGGTTTGGATCCCATTGGGAACTCGGTATCTGGGTGTTGGAGACAGGAGCACTTCTTAAGCTGTTTTCAGTTAATCCTGCAGTTTTTGGGGGACATGGTTCAGACCTGGGTCTGTATTTGTAATGGGCTAGCATGTCTAGCACAACCAGGCAGGGCACTGAAGTCCAAAGCTGCCAGGGAAAATGGACTCAGAGGTAGTCCCAGCACATCAGGTGGCAGTTCCCAATGGGGTTTCTGTGAACCAACCCATCACAGGACCCTTGAGCAGAATCCTGGCTGTTTGGAAACAGGCTTCTTACCACAAAGTAAGAACTATCGCTCTCTTTCTCTGGGAACCTATTACTTTCCAAAATTCAGTTTCCAGTTATGGTGACTCCCCAAATGTCACTAGAGGATTGTAGATAAGTAGCCTATGCAAATAAAGCTCTGTAAGGCAGCACTTTTCTTTTTTCATCAATGGATGGTGTTGAGAGCACTTTCCCTCTGAAGTTTCTGGCCACAGAGTTTCACTTATAACAAATGAAGTGTTAACATCTGGTGTGTGAAAGTAGTTCAGTCTGTTTTGACGTATACAAAAGGCACCATCAATTCATGGTTTGCCAAGTGATAATATTTTGTTGCCATGCAGGAGACAAATTAACTCACTGGCCAGCGGCAGCTCTTGATGAGGGAGTGAGTGTCTGTGCTGCTCACCAGTGACTCCTCCTTTAACACTGGCATCCTGTGGCACTGACAAGCTACAGAGACTCCTGTCCAATTTACATGGGTTGTAGAAATGGTATACAGCTGTAACATGGGATTTTTATGGTAAAGCTGTGAAGGTAAAATTAGAGTTAACTGGAAAGTTTCTCAGTTTTATAGATGACTTCTCATTCTCCCTGTAGGAAGGTAACAGATTCATGTAAAGTTAATAAATGAGTCTCCTTGAAAAGCTAAAGAGATTAAAATGTACATAAGTTAGTGTGCCTTTTTGTTTCATAGCTTTATATAAATTCCCCAGAGGCACTTGATTACCACAGTCTTAAATTTTTACTTGACTATTCAAAACTAGTTTTCTACTTCTTATTCTATAGAATTAGTGAAACTAGGACAGATGTAGTAAAATATCTGGATAAAGAATCAGCTTAAGCTCCATATATAAAGGAAAATACTGAACTTTTGCTACATTCAGTTGAAGAGAAAAAGCAACACTACAGATTATATTGGTAGTGCAGACATGCAGAGGACTTGTTGAAAGTTGCTGGTAGAAAACTTATGAAGATAAAGAAAACCCTTCTCAAATTCTCATTCTGAATGAGTCTTTCTTCCTATCTTAATCATTACAAGAATAAAATATGAAGGAAGCCTCCCTTCTCTGTAAAATGTCAGTGATTATTATAAATGGACAGCATTGACTTTTGTTGAGGAAAACTCTTTGAAAAGTATTGAGCTGACACACTGGAGAGGAGCAAGCTGTCCCATCTTTTAAGCAGTAATTAATGTAGGGGTGTAGTATATTCTACTTCTGAAGAGTTATTATTCTGCTTTTTTGTTTTCAGAATCATAAAGACATAAGTAGGATTTGAAATATAAGCACATAAGGAATCTACAAGTTTGGCAGACTTAGGATATTTCAATGAATGAATGATTTTCCAGCTTCTACGCCTTCATTTGAAAAAAATCACTTCCTCTACTTTCTGCTTGTGAAGACTGATTACAGAGTGCGAACTAATGCAGTACAGTATAACTAATATAATAGAGTCTCTTCACTGCAGAATAAATAATGCAGTATATCCAACCATCAATTATCCAAAAGCCCCTGTCATCTACATGGTCAGAAAAGTATGGCCTGGACAATCGAAGTAGCCAACTGGCTCATCTCAGTGAGGAAAAGGGAGTGGCAGGAAAAGGACATGACCTAGATTAAGCCTTTTTTTACACCTAAGGGCTTCTGCATAGAAATTTGTACCAGGTAGAGTAGTCGGGAGGAGGGAAGAGTGCTTCAGGCAGCTTCAACCTCTCCTCCTGGTTCCTCCCATCATCGCTTCTGAACTCAGCAGGCCTTAGCCCAGGCCACAGGGATAGAGGCTCTGCAGGCTTTAAATAAAGAGTCCAAAGCCTTGATTATCCAAAGTTTGCATTGTCTTGCCTTTCTGAGTCTGCCTCCAGAAGGACTAAAAAGCATCACAGGGAGGTGTGAACTCCTTCATTTGTCTCAGAAGGGCATCAACTTTGAAACTTTATTACTACTATTTAAATATTAATATTTCAGAAACATCCTGCTAATGTGCTTACCTATGGTAGCTATCTGAACCAGTGATGCCCTAATGCTCTCTTACTTAAATCAGCAGTTCTCAAACATTTTCATAGGGTGAGCCATGCCGTAATAGAGTGACTCATGGACCACTTACACTCTCATTCATAATGGCACAGATCATCTCCCTTCCCATTTGCGACTGCTTAGCAATCCTGTATATGAAATGGTAAGATTATCAAAATATCTAGTAATTTTAGACTGTCGTTAAAGTGATTCCCCCCACTTTTTGAAAAAAGTTAATCACGCTATTTTTGCAGAAATAGAGGTCGGGATCAGTGACTAAGAAGGAAAATATTAATAATCTCTTCCATTTGACAAGAGAGAGAAACAATTGGGACTATTTAGAAAAGAGAGGAATCAGAGGTGACATGATAGAGCTATACTAAATTATACATAAAATAGATAAAGCACATGTGAACAAGCGATAGCCAATGGAATTTAATGGCAAAAAAAAAAAGTCTAAAAGGAAATACATTTTAATATTGCATATAATTAACCTGTGGAAATCAATAACAGAAGATATCAAGACCAAGAATTTCGTAGGATTCAGAAAAAGACTGTACATTTATATGGCTAACAGGAACAGCCACATTTAAATTAGATAGGATGACAAATATTTTGTGGCCACTTCATTTCAACTGAAAAAAAATCGGGAACACAATTTTTCAGCAAGGGATAGATTCTGTGTCAAATTCTTCGACCACAGAATTGTGGAATGAATGGGACTTGGAGCTTTAGTCTGAGGCTTGATTCATGTTAATAAAGTACTTTGGGGTTGTCTGAGGACTATTCTATTCCTTGGTACTAGGGAAATACTTCTATAACACCTGTTCTTCCAATAATTCCTTGCCCTGCGAACTGGTATCTGAAAACTCTTCTATCCTAGGTTACTGGGAAGCTCCTTAAATTAAGGCAATGAGACTTGCTAGTGAGGCACATCAATTTTAGGCTGTGTTGTGCAATATGCATATTCACATAGCACTGACCACACTCCCAAAGTCCTTTCTTGGCAGTCACCAGGCTCACTGCAAAATCTGGGAGGGAATCATTGGGGCACTCCCTCCTGTAGTTGTTTCAAACTTCTGTTTAGGAATCTTGCAGGGATGTTCCCAGGACAATGCATCTGATATACATCAAAGCAGAGCTGGACACCTCTGCTCCTCCTGCACCCAGAAACAAAAAACGGATTGGATGTGAGGTTCTCTCTCTCTCTATTTTTTTTTTAATTTTTTTTAACACCATTAGTTTTAATGGGAAATTAAATCTTTGAGATGACTTCATTAGGTGACAATGTTCATTCATTATATTTAAGAGAGAGACCATAAAGTGTTGTCGGACTTGGAGCATAGAGAAAATGTTTTCATATTGCCACTTCAGCCAAGAGAGAGATGAGCACAGTCTGGGTCCATTTTTTTTTATAGAGGTCAAGGTTCATGCCAGAATAAATCCTGGTTTTAAGCTCTGCCCGCAGTGCAGCAAATAGAGGCAGTTACTGTACTGTTTTCAATGTCCCGGGGAATAAAGCAGAGCCAGTATAGCGGCAACAGAAGGAGCAATAGCAGAAGCAGCATGGACAGCACACAGAAGAAGAGAATGAAGCTGTCACCTTCTCTCCTTCAATAACAGCTTGCTTGGCAAGTGTTATATCACTTTCCAGCGGAGGGATGCTCCTCCATTTGCTGCATAGATATTTTCTGTAACTTCTGTATGGCAAAAAATAAACACAAGACATAAAAATGATTTGTGTCTCTGCTTTGCAGTTTCACTGTGAAGAGGATAATCAGTGTTGTGGCAAGTGTAGAATCCTAAAGCATCCAATTTGAAAGGGCTGGTAGAGTTGTTGACTGAGGTGAGACAACTGTAAAACAGGAGTACTATAATCCCTTAGTATTAGACATAACAGCAGCGTGTGGTGAATTAGCTTTCTCTTCAGTGCACAGATGACCCCTGTGTACTGGTCTTTTCCTTAGCGTTGGAGTTGGAGTCTCACTAGGTCTCGCTGTGGGAACACATGCAATATAGTAGGTTCAGGGGGTCAAAGTAAAGGACACGATCCACTCCTGGTGCATACATCTACCTTTTACTGCTGTAAGCTGAAATCATTGTGTTAGTACAAATGAGTGTGACAGCAGAACCTGCAGGAGCCATCCTGCTTAAATAGGTTGGCTATAGCCAGTTGCATTGCTTTCAGGGCTCTGTCAGAAACCATGATTAATTACTTAAAAATCCTATAAAACTGCAGATCCCATAATTTATTAATGACTGTTACATAGTGTCACTGATGGACATGGCACAGTACAGGTGACTAACAAGGTAGTCATTTTGACGAAGTAGATGACATTTTAAGGGCCCTATCCTGAAACACTGGGAGTGTCCTTATTTCCCTTGGATATTTTACAAAACATCCCTTGGTGACTTTGTACATTCTGATGGCCCTTCACTTTCCTTAACCCCACTTCCTTTTTATCTCATGTGTGCTCATTCCTGTAGTATCTAGGTGATAAAATCAACAATAGAATCCCAGTCTCTGAGAATGAACTGTCTCCTTTGCTCCTTTCCGGATTAGTTGTATTTCTGTAGATTGGCTGAATGACTTTCACTTTTGCAGGGAGGGTTGGATGCAACCCCCTCTAAGAGCTGTCAATGGCGCTCCCTAAGACAGCAAAAGTGATGCATTTCTGGAAAGTAATGCATGTCACTTTCCCTTCATTATCATTTGTAATTTGTAGGCCATATTTTGCTTTCAGATGCATGTGCAAGACTCCAAATATGTATAATTATTTAAGCTATTGTACGTTTTAGAGAGAGGTAGGTGGTGATTAGAACATGGTATAAATGTGTAAGTCCAAAATTGTGCTTTATTTAGAAAAAATTAGAAATCTTGTGGGGAGGAGATTTCAAAATGAAGACGTGGATAAAGCAGATTTAATGTTTGCTGACTGCTGTTGGCCTTGTAACTTGCCCATGTGGAAGGAGAAAAAAATGTGTTCCTTGGGTGAATGACTTTCTCCACTATTTTACCTTGACCTTCTTCCCCCTTCAGTTCACTCCCTTATGTTGATCCCAGGAGATGTGTGTAAACCCAAAAGCACCATTTTGCCAATTGGGGTTTCAGTGAAAGACACTAAGTAGCATTTCTATTCTCAGGGAGTTAACAAATACGCAGTATCTGCTGGGCATCTGGATGCTAAATTTGCCAATATTGTAGGAAGGGGAACTGGACTGTACAATAAACTGAGGAGCACAGAGTGAACAATTGGGTCAAACTCTGTATAACTGCCAATGTTCATGCAATCTGAACCTCAGACACTGACAGTCTTAAGGATCTATGGCCCTGATCCTGCAAACATTTACACACACGTGTAATTTTATTGATATGAGTATTTCTATTGAAGTCAGTGGGACTACTCACATGAGCAAAGCTATTCACGTGCCTAAGTGTTTGCAATATTGGACCTGTGGGATTAGGGTTGAGGGGAAGGAAGAATCCACACTAAAATAACTGGAGAATCCTACGAGATTAAAAATTGATATTCTGAAAAATTTGGAAACAATATTAAAAAGCTCTGTTCATTTTAAATTTGTTCTAGTAAAAATAACTTCCTGCATCAGAGACAGAAAGAAAAGAGAAAAATTCCTGTCAGGCACACTTAAAATTTAGTTCCTTATAGTTAAAGCAATTTTAGAAGACAGATTTAATATCTTGTAGTGCTGTAATTCCTCTAGAGACTTGACTGTTATCGTCAGAGAATATGCTGAATGTTCTAAAATTTTTCTCTTTAAAACATCACTTATGAAAAGCAAGACCTATTTTTTTCATCTAGCACCTTTTTACTCATGACCTGACATAAGCAGAAAAAGAACGATGCTGCAGTTAGACTGTATTTGGCTTTTTCCTGTTATTTTTATGACTAATTTAGAAGTTGATCAATAACTATATTGCTATCTTAAAATAATGCTGTGAAAAAGTGGTATGTTGTAACTTTGGCAGAGCTTTTCTGAAACACCCATCTCTGTTAGTAGGTGTTAACCCTCCTCGGAAAGTGTTAAATCGGTTTTGCTGACTCAGTGGTGCAGCTGGCTTGTTATCGCACCCAAAATAAAGATTTAAGAAGACACCTAGGGTTTGGACCAGACAGGTCCTGAGGGAAAAAGCCCTAGAAACAGCTAAAACCTCTAGAGACAATTTAGACTAAGACAAAGCACAGGGATAGCCAAACCTGAGAAGAATATTTATTTAGTCTGGAGTTTCATGTAATATTGTTTTTGGAGTTGCCATTTTGTTACTATATCAGGCTGCAGGAGAGATGAGATTTTGTTTGCAGGGAGGCAAGGGATTCCACCCATTCCATATCAAAAAGATATAAAATGGTCTATGTAAGGATAGTGGAAAGATTATAATCTGGGAAAGGGCCTCCTGTAACCAGAATCCATCTCTAGTTTAGGGAATTGATGAGTTTCCTTTATTTCTAGAGCAAATGTTCCAGCAATCAACCGGAACGTTTTCCGTAAGTATAGTGGCATTACTGCTCTAATAAGTGAAAGGTACACATGCTGGAAGAGAGCATAAAGAAGAGCAACTATAGGCAGTCCTCTTGACAACAGTTTCAGAGATTTGTGTTCTTACTCTTCTGTAATTGTCACAAATTCAACACTTCCCTCCAAATTACTGTATGTAGTAGGAAGTATTTACTCAGAAAACTGCAGCAACATCAGGCTTCACAACTTGTTTCAAAAGCATGAAGGGACCTGAATTTGTAATCATTCTTTTTAGAAATTTCAACTTGTATTGTACACCCCACCATAAAGCACTCAGTGTGAGCTTTGTGACAAGATTTTGATGTGCACCAAGTGTCCCTTGGAAACAGATGAAGATGCAGTCTAAGCATAGCCAGACAACTTTAAGTATTCACAAATGCACCTCAATCACTAAAAGTGAAGCTATTAAAGATGTATGAGTGCAGTAGCACTGCCCTGAAATAGGAGTTGTAAGAAGAAATGTGTATCTTTAGCAGTGTTCATTTCTGCATTTCCACAAGAAGGAGGCAAAGTTGATTGCAAAACATATTTATTGCATATGATATTTAGGAGTTTCAGAAGCTCTTGCTGGAGGGCTACAAATACACCACTAGCCTTTATATTATAAAAACTGCAACATACCCTTTCATCTTTAGAGACTAATGCAATTTTATTATTAGAATAGATTATGTAAATCTTTATTAGCAGGATCAACACTTGTTCCTTTTTCAGATTGGCTACACAGTCAACTAGCTGTAGCATAGGATTTGGAGGCAAAGTGGTCTGAATTCTGTTTCTGACTCTGCAATTCGTTTGCTATGTGGCCTTTAGCAAGTCACTTGACCTTTTAAAGCTTCATTTTCCCTATCTGTAAAAAGGGGATAATACAAAAAAAAAAAAAAGTGCAGTGTTTTGTGATTGGTGAAAGGTGCTATATAAGTGTAATATATTATAATTATACCTAACATTAGCTATTAACTTCCTGCTGTTTGGAAGCACACTTGCACACACACATCCCCACACACACACACACACACAGAGGGGACTTGCCTGATTTTCCTTGGGTTGATATGTATATGCTGATCTTTTCAGAACTAGCTAGGCAAGTTTCCTCTTCCTTGGATACAACCTTGTAGATTACAAAAAAATATGTTGAAGGGGGGGACTTTTCTGATGAGTTGAGAGACAAGTGAAAGATATTGCCTTTGGGAAAAAAAAATATTTGGTGTTTCTCCAGCATTGCTTGTCAGTTATATTGTGTGTTTCTAGAAGCTCCATGATAAACTTTTCATCTAGGCTTATTATGGTTTGTAAATTGTTAGGTGAAGCAGTATATTTCTTAAAATTGGTAGTCAGATCCTACCATAAATTTACTAAGATCTTGGAAATCATTCCACATAATTTGTAGCAGAAATAACATACAGCTATCATCTTTCTTCACAAACCACCTTCACATACAACTTCTACTTGATAGTTTTTGTTGATAATAGTTTAAAATTGAATTTATTCTTTGGCAAATGGAAATCTTGCCCTGTTTCTTTTGGACAATGGTTAATGGGGAACCACTTACTAGCAGTCAGCCTATTTGCTTATTTTATTTTTTAATTTTCATTAGACTCTAAGCCAGTATGGTAATAGGTAGTGTTGCTGCTATGATGCTTGTCATCAGGATTTTTAAATGATTCGTTCTTAGTAGCCTACATGAATGTGGTGAGACCTGTACGAACATCAAAGAAAGCAATAATCCTGAAAAGCTCATAATTAGTTAAATCTTGTAATTCCCAAATGATCTTATGCTGTCATTACCATGTTTTTCTTATGCCACTTGCTGCTATAATGAGAGAGATTGTGAGGAATACGCAGCATGGGAAGTGTTACTTCTGTGTATACGTAAAATGACAAAGAGAAGTGTGAGTACAAAGAAGTAACTGTTATCTGCTCCTGGGCAACTGGATGATGGTGGCTACCCCCAACCCCTGCTCCCTTTTATGTCTCTTCATCAACCCTGATAAACCCACCCATTTTCTTCCTGACAGTTAGTAACATGTGGAACCAGCTGTGGGGCACAGGTGATTAGAAAAGAAGAGAAAATTAGTTAACCGTTGCACAGCAGAGCTTGATCCATGTTCTTGAGGAGTGTGGGGCAAAGGTGTGAGGAAGGGGAATTGAATCTATGTATCATATTACAACAGCAAAACAAGATTAAATTAACGTATAGATTCACACCTGACAGGTGAGGGATAGATCCAGGGCTTTCAAATGCTGCCTCCCCCAACACCAACTGCTTTGATTGCAGATGTCATAAATATAGGGGGAAGGGTAAACACCTTTAAAATCCCTCCTGGCCAGGGTTAAGAAGCTAGGATAACCTCACTGGCACCTGATCAAAATGACCAATGAGGAGACAAGATACTTTCAAAGCTGGAAGGGGGAGAAACAAAGGTTCTCTCTGTCTGTGGGTTGTTTTGCCAGGAACAGAAAAGGAATGGAGTCTTAGAACTTAGTAAGTAATCTAGCTAGATATGCGTTAGATTCTGTTTTGTTTAAATGGCTGATAAAATAAGCTGTGCTGAATGGAATGTATATTCCTGTTTTTGTGTCTTTTTGTAACTTAAGGTTTTGCCTAGAGAGATTCTCTATGTTTTGCATCTGATTACCCTGTAAGGTATTTACCATCCTGATTTTACAGAAGTGATTCTTTTTTCTTTTTCTTCAATTAAAATTCTTCTTTTAAGAACCTGATTGCTTTTTTCACTGTTCTTAAGATCCAACGGTTTGGGTCTGTGTTCACCTATGCAAATTGGTGAGGATTTTTATCAAGCCTTCACCAGAAAAGGGGGTGTAGGGTTTGGGGAGGATTTGGGGGGGGGAGACATTTCCAAGCGGGCTCTTTCCCTGTTATATATTTGTTAGACGCTTGGTGGTGGCAGCAATAAAGTCCAAGGGCAAAAGATAAAATAGTTTGTACCTTGGGGAAGTTTTAACCTAAGCTGGTAAAAATAAACTTAGGGGGTTTTTCATGCAGGTCCCCACATCTGTACCCTAGAGTTCAGAGTGGAGAAGGAACCTTGACAGCAGACTTCGGCCTATGTGTCCCATACAGCTGCATAGGACCCTGCACTTCCAGAAGCCTCGCCTGCTACATGCCTACCAGTGGCACTCTCTGGCACAGCACCAGCATACTTCACCTCTGTGATTCCCCTCTGACCAGGTGGCTACAGCGAAGGTCAAAGCCTTGAATGACCCGATTTCCCCCCTCACCCACCCAAGAGCGGAGGCATTGTGGTTGGAGGGAGACTATGGAGTAATCAAAGGCTGGAGCAACATATGACCTCATGGGGGCACTCACAGATGGAGGGAGAGCTGGCTGCATGGGGCCTTGCAAAGCCTAGTGCTAGGCCTGAGATGCTGCTCTGTCTGCTGAAGGAGTGGTGGAGGGCAGGCTCGGGATGGGGATCAGTCACTCCATCAGGGGCGGACCCTATCTAGGGTCAGCCTGATGTTGGGTCGGGCCAGGCGTCTTCAGTCCTCTCTACTGCGAGGCGCCCGTCTGCTCCCCAGACTACAGGCCCCAGCAGCCTTGGAGCTGGTTCCTGCCCATCGCAAGCCCACAGGCTGCTGGGGCGTGTAGGCGGCTGGTTCCCTCCGGGGCTCTGGAGGGGAGGGAGCAGCCGAGCCCCGCCCCGCCAGGCGCAAGAGGTGGGGGGCGTGAAGGGCAGGTACCTTCGCGCGGTGCTGCCGGTGCCATGGCTGCTGTAGACGGGCCGCTGCGTCCGCGGCCGGGCAGGGGTGAGGGCGAGGCGGGATGGCGCCCGGATGCCCGCCTGAAGGAGCCGCTGCCCGGGTGAGCTCCAGGCAGGCAGCAGCCGGGGGGCGTGTCCCTCTTAGGACTCGTGCGGGTAGAGACCTTGCGCCGTTAGCCGGGGGCGCGGTTCGCCGCCCGCTGCCCCGCGGGAGCCGCTCACCGGCCTTGCCCGGGTTGGTGCTACAGCCCCCGCGTGCGCTGATCTCCGCTCCCTTGCATCGGGCCGCCCCAGCCGCCTGCGGGTCGGGGAGCGCGGCAGGCGGTGCAGACGGGGAGGGGGGGGGCGGGGACCGTCGTCGAGTCCGGAGGGGTGGGGTGAAGAAGGTGACGGGACAGGCGGCCGAGATCATGCGGGGGGTGACCGGTTCGGGGGTGGAGCTGCTGGGCGCGGAGCTCTCGTGACCTGGGGGTTCAGGGGCCACAGCAGAGAGTCCCTAGCCGGGGCGGGGGGGGGCAGGGCTGGGGTCTCCCCCAGTCCCACAGCTCTTGAGGGGAAACGGGGAGAATCCGTGCCTCACGTGACCCGCTTTACCTCGGTGAATTGTTTGGGCCGTAAAAACTCTAGGGGGTGGATTCTGCGTGTCCCGAATAATTAACACCGACTGCTTGGGTAGTCTTTTGTTGGGGAATGGTGTGGGCTGGGCCCAGCAACAGCAAGGGGGGTTAGGCGAAAGGGGAGGCTACACCGATTTTTTTTTTTTTTCTAAAAAAGTGAATGTCAGCAGCTGAATTTTTCAGTAACCCATTCTCTGGCCTAGCCCAGACAAGAGAAGTGAACAGAGCTCATCCTCTTCATCTCTTGCAAGTCGTTTCTATGAATGATACCTAACCATGTGTCTCTTCTCTCCCTCCCCCGCACACTTCCTGCTCCCTGACTCTCACCCAGTTTCCCAGCCAGGGAAGTTTTCCTCCTTGCATCATCTTCTGGGGATGGTATTATTACTTGCTAGTGCATTCTGACACGTGGAGAGCAACCTCAGAAGTCTTTTTCACTGCCCTTTAGCAGTCTGTGCTATAGATCTGTAGTTTGTTTCAGGGGATAAGGAAAACACAAAAAAGGTGCCTTCATGCATTCCTAGTTCAACCCCCATTATCTTTATCTGGGTTATGTGTGGTAGGGTTGATTATTATTATTTGTTTGGGTTTTGCAAATAGGCGTGGGAACGGTTCATGCTGAAGGCTGATTCGGGGGGGAAAAATTCACCAGCTGAAGAGCTCTCCATTTGTTTTGTGTTTGCTGCTATATTATGGCTGAGGGCTTTGGATTTCCTTCATCTGCTCTGACAGGTCAAACAGCAGAGGTATCTTTCTTGAAAAATTCTGACAGCGATCAGTCACTAATGATGCACAGAAGGCCTGCAGTTACTGCCTCTCTGAGCCTATACATATGTTGTCTCAACAGCAGACATTACATGTAAGGGAGAAAACTGCCTAAAATCTGCATTACTGTTGTCTTGCCTTACTTACAAAACTCTGTCAGTGTAGGAATAATGAGCTATGTCAGAAACTCTTTAATTTACTCCATCTTAGACCTTTGTCAGGATTTTATTTCTCTATTACATAGCTAAAGAGTAGATTCAGTTCAGTGTTTTAAATCACTGAAAGTTCTATGTTCGTGCTATTTATTTGCAGATTCAATGGAGCCCTTTAGGGTGATCTGCTGAAATCCATTGCAAGAGTCAGTCCAGAGAGGTTCATGCAAGTTACCCACTGTGGTGTGGATTTTGTTAGGGTATTCCATTCGGTTACTTCTTGTATCGCTAATAAGAATAAAATATCACTGTCAAAACAGATTAATGACAATGTAAGGAAGATTAAAGCATAACTGAGCATTAAAAGTAATCTTATGTTTCAGAATTGCATGTATTATTTCTCTCAACTTGTTTTAAAAGGTCTGTACTAATAAACTGTTCCATAGCATAAGACAGAACAATGAGACTCGTGCATAATGTTGTACAAATTGGATATGTGTGTTTAAAGAAGAAAATCTAGGAATACAAGAATGGATGTAGTCTGTGCTTAAAATAAGGGGGGAGCACGCTTTCCCCTTATCCCATTAAAAGACAAGGAAGAATTTCCTCTCCTCAGCCAGTCCAGTGAGAGCTCCACCTCCTGTTTCAGTCTGTTTTTCACATGGGATGTGGTACTGTGCCAGATAACTTTATAACAAGATACCATGGTTGAAAATTGAAGCTCAAGAAATTCTGATGGAAAATAAGGTGCCTATTATTAACAGTGAGGGTAACTAACTATTGGAATAATTTAACCAGGGTTGTGGTGGTTTTTCTGTCTCTGACAATTTTCTAAACCAGGATTGGATGTTTGTCTAAAAGACATGCTCTAGTTCAAACAATAATTCAGGGAAGTCCTATGGCCTATATTATACAGGAAATCAGATTAAATTATCACTGTGGTCCCTTCTGTCTTTATAATCTATGAAAACTGAACGGTAGCAAATATGCCAGTCTTTATTTTAAAACAAACTGAAGGAGTGATGCTGGGAATTACAGATCAGTGTGCCAGAAAAATTGGTTGAAATAATAATCAAAGATAAAATTATGAAATATTAAGGCTAATAGAAAAGTAATATCAAGGACTGGCAAAGAGACACAGAAGAATACACAGGAATAAATGGTCAATATTCAGGTTGGCAAAAAGGAAACAGTGGAGTGCCCCAAAGTTCTGTACTAGGGCTGGAATAATAGCTAACTATATGCAATTTGAGTTTTAGTTTCTTCTTCTTCTCTTCCACAATACTACATGGCTGAGTTTCCTGTTTAATCTAAGGCTGCCTTTTCCTGCATGCAATATTGTGATGTGGCATTCAGTGTAAGCATCTGAGATAGAGCGTCTCTATTTAAAATGAGTGGCAGCAACAAATAGGATAAACGGTTTTTCTATGAGGGGTCCTTTTCTTTGGAATTCACTTTGTCTTTGTTCTGCCAGAGCCTGAGTTATTTAACCATCTGGGCACAGTGTTTTAAAAAAAAAAATAAATAAATAAAAGCACCTTGTTTCTGCATGTGGGGAGGTGGTATGTTGATGGGTCATCATTGTAAAGAAGACAAGTCTGGTGACAATATGGCAGAAGCGTGGGAAAACCATAGAAAAGCTTATACAGTGACAGTGAAGGTTTAAAAATAAAATAAGAGCAGATTTGTGTATCAGAAATCATATGGAGTGAGTACAGGACATTCAGGGGTTCATGCCTGTCAAGGTTCCTTCCCCACTCTGAACTCTAGGTTACAGATGTGGGGACCTGCATAAAAACCCCCTAAGCTTATTTTTTACCAGCTTAGGTTAAAACTTCCCCAAGGTACAAACTATTTTACCTTTTCTCCCTGGACTTTATTGCTGCCACCACCAAGCGTCTAACAAATATAACCAGGAAAGAGCCCACTTGGAAACGTCTTTCCCCCCCAAAATCCCCCCAAGCCCTACACCACCTTTCCTGGGGAAGGCTTGATAAAAATCCTCACCAATTTGCTTTTTCATTGTTCTTAAGATCCAAGGGTTTGGGTCTATGTTCACCTATGCAATCAGGTCCTTAAAAGAAGAATTTTAATTAAAGAAAAGTAAAAGAATCACCTGTAAAATCAGGATGGTAAATACCTTACAGGGTAGTCAGATTCAAAACATAGAGAATCCCTCTAGGCTAAACCTTAAGTTACAAAAAGACACAAAAACAAGAATATCCATTCCATCCAGCACAGCTTATTTTATCAGCCATTTAAACAAAACAGAATCTAACGCATACATAACTCGATTGCTTATTAACCCTTTCCAGGAGGTCTGACCTGCATTCCTGCTCTGGTCCCAGCAAAAGCCACAGACAGAGAACCCTTTGTTTTCCCCCCACACCCCTCCAGCTTTGAAAGTATCTTGTTTCCTCATTGGTCATTTTGGTCAGGTGCCAGAGAGGTTATCTTTAGCTTCTTAACCCTTTACAGGTGAAAGGGTTTTTCCTCTGGCCAGGAGGGATTTAAAGGTGGTTAGCCTTCCCTTTATATTTATGACCATCCCGAAAGGATGTTAATCTTGGCAAGCTAGTTGCTCCTTTATGCCTTGCAGTAGGTTCTATCCCTGAAGCTATTTTGAGAACACACACTTTAAAAACAAGTGACCAATTAAGCCCCTTTATTTAAAAGACAAAACTATGAGAGTGCTAATGCTGCACTTACAGCATTCTGATGATCTAATACATCTCTCTGTTTCATATAGGTATCAGGTTTCACAGTAGCAGCCATGTTAGTCCGTATCCACAAAAAGAAAAGGAGTACTTGTAGCACCTTAGAGATGAAAGTCAGTCAGGAAGACCTATAGTTCCTGAACTTCAGAATCAGATAAGTCTTTCAATATACAACTTTTTTTCTTCCATTCTCTAAGTGTCAGTATTTTCTTTAAAAAAAGAAAAGGAGTACTTGTGGCACCTTAGAGACGAACAAATTTATTTGAGCATAAGCTTTCGTGAGCTACGGCTCACTTCATCGGATGCATGGAGTGGAAAACACAGGAGGGAGATTTTATATACACAGAGAACATGAAACAATGGCACACACCACACAACAAAAACACTAAGCCAGGAACCTATCCTTGTAACAAAGCCCGTTGCCAACTGGTCCACATATCTATTCAGGGGACACCATCATAGGGCCTAATCACATCAGCCACACTATCAGAAGCTCGTTCACCTGCACATCTACCAATGTGATATATGCCAGCAATGCCCCTCTGCCATGTACGTTGGCCAAACTGGACAGTCTCTACGTAAAAGAATAAATGGACACAAATCAGATGTCAAGAATTGTAACATTCAAAAACCAGTCGGAGAACACTTCAATCTCTCTGGTCACTCGATTACAGACCTAAAAGTCGCAATATTACAACAAAAAAACTTCAAAAACAGACTCCAACGAGAGACTGCTGAATTAGAATTAATTTGCAAACTGGACACCATTAAATTAGGCTTGAATAAAGACTTGGAATGGATGTGTCATTACACAAAGTAAAACTATTTCCCCATGTTTATTTTTCCCCCCTACTGTTCCTCACAAGTTCTTATCAGCTGCTGGAAATGGCCCACCTTGATTATCACTACAAAAGGTTTTTTTTCTCTCCTGCTAGTAATAGCTCACCTTACCTGATCACTCTCATTACAGTGTGTATGGTAACACCCACTGTTTCATGTTCTCTGTGTATATAAAATCTCCTTCCTGTATTTTCCACTGCATGCATCCGATGAAGTGAGCTGTAGCTCACGAAAGCTTATGCTCAAATAAATTTGTTAGACTCTAAGGTGCCACAAGTAATCCTTTTCTTTTTGCAGATACAGACTAACACGGCTGCTACTCTGAAATCAGTATTTTCTTTATGCACCCCATTTTTGAGTCTTTAAAGGCCTTCCATGCTCTTTTCAGGATTTCCAGGCTGCAGCTGACTTGCCTCACAGGATAAATGCTCAACTGAATACTGTACAATCACAGATAAAACCCATGAGCCGCTAAACTTATTTCTTTGTCTCCCTGGCATTGGGAGATGTCTCAAACTGGCTGTTCCTCTCCACCCATTTCCTCCTCCCAATCAAATTGCCCTCTATACTCTACAGGATCTCACAAGCACCAGGAAATTGGCTAGCTCTGATGAGTAAAAGCATCTTTGGACATCCCATTGTTCCAAGGATTATATGGACCTGAAATAACTAGTAGGGAGGGGAAAACACCTAAATGCTTTAATTACACAGATGCCTCTTAGGAGGCACCATATTGTTTTAGTGAAACATAAGTGAGTAATCATCAGTGTGTTAGCATGTAGGCCAGACCGATTGAAGATTTGTGTAGTTATGCTAATAGAACTGTTAGTATGTAGACCAAAGTTCCCTGAAGCTTTGTGTAGTCATGCCAAGAGAGAGAATTGCAGTTACTAGCAGATGAACTTTGTATTGGTTATGGAATGGAAATATATCCAGGCCAGCGGTCCCCAAACTTTTGAGGGCCGCACCTCCCTGCCCCTCCCCGAAGCCAGGGCGGGGAACATAAACGGGGTAAGGGAGCTGAGACTGGGGCTGCAGGGATGGGACTGGGGCTGGGGCCCGAGCTGCAGCCACAGGCCGAGGCTGGGGGCGAGGGGCAGTAGCAGCGTTGCAACCGGGCTGCGGTTGGGGGCCGGCACCTGCACCCAGCACTTTGGGGACCTCTGATCTAGGCCGTCACCCATTTTTGCAGTTACATAAGATGTTCTAACTGCAAAGAACAAAATGACCTGATTGCTTAAGATGTATTTTATGGGTAAACCACAAACCGCAAAAAAGGTAAACAAGTAGGATAAAAAACCCACAAAATTTTAACCAGTTTGGAATAGACTAAAGTGTGAATCTGCCCTCAGAAGGGTGAGTTGTATTAATCTTTGCTTTTTGGTATTTCTGCTGATCTCTTGTTGTTTAATAAACTGATTGAGCCTATGTATCTGATGTCTTATTAATCAATAATCTAAATCAAACCGTCTTACAAATGCTGCATTTATGATCTTGGATGGAGAAAATTTACCAAGAGGCTGTAAAGTAAAATGGGAGACAGGTTCTTGTAACAAGGAAAGTATAATATCTGAGGGAAAACTTGTAAATGGATTAAATTGAAAACCTCTAATGTGTTAAATTTTAACCAATTTCTTTTACTTTGTGTAATATGATTTTTATATTTGTTGAGACAATAATACAAACTATAAAAAGCCTTGTTAGGATACTGGCATGTCAGAATAACTGGTGTCTTGGAGAGTTACATTGGCAGATTATGTATTTTTCTAAAATACTTCATTTTGTAGGATGAATCATCTTCCTTTGCAAATTTTTGTTGCCTCTAATTTGATTTGAATAAGATATGATGACTTCTTAAAAGTAGTGCTCATGAATGGTTATTTTGGTATTTTTCCATGATTGGCAAACGTCATTTTTAAAATATTTTGTTTTTTTAAGAAAAGCAAGTACCTTCCCCTGCTCTAGCACTAAACCTTACTGTTTTTCTTTCATTTTCCTGAATTATTTCAGTGAATGCTTTTGGTTGTGGCCTTTACTATCTCTGAAGATACTTAATTGTAATTCCCCGAGCTCTCAAAGAGTTTGGGACCTTTGAGACACAAGTGGGGGAGCGTCACTATGACAGCTGCTTGCTAATGCCTCCATAATGTTCCATTTCAGTTCTAGTGCTCCCTGTTCTGACTTGCTTTGGTCAGGCCTAGAGTGGGTGGTGGTAGGGATATAGATGGGGATAAGGCATGGAGGTGGTAAGGTTAGGGATGGAGAGCTTGTATGGGAGTTGACAGAAGGGATGGGTGTCCTCTTAGGCTCACCCACCCTCATGTTGCATTCAGTCAAATTAAGATGGATGGATAAATAAGGCTATCTGGGGTGGTGACCAGCGTGAGAGGGGGTTTAATTACTGAGCTAGAAGCTCTGTGCTAAATTAATCCACTGAATCTATGTGGAGTTATACCTTAAAGTATCTGGAAACAAGCTAATGCAGAATGTGGCAACCCACCACATAGGTGGAGTGTATAAACATAAGGATATTAATCAAATGCTGTGTGACAGCTGATTTTCAGGTGAAGTTTAGAATGTTGATTTTCATCTATAAAGCCCTAAAATGGTTTAGGACCTACCTACCTGGGATACCATCTCTCTTCAACTGTGGCAGAATGGCATGAGGAATTGGCAAAGCAGATTGAGCTGGAGCCCTATTGCTATAAATAAAAGTTGCTGGCAGGTCATTCTCCATCAAAGCTCAAGGACTTAGGTATTTCTCCCATTTTTCTCAGTCTGACTTTGATAACCTTCAGGACATGTTGCAAAGCTCATCTTTGTTCCTAGGCATTTAAAAATCGGAAGAATTGTTGGGGGGGAATTAGCTTGCAAGCGGCCTGGGTCACAGCCGGTGAGTTATATTAAGTTGTACTGATGAACTTGTTGGACTGAGGTTCACGTACTCAGCAGTTGGATCTAACAAATATTTATTAAGACAAGACACTGAGTAGTGATAAATTACTTACAAGTGGGAAGCTCATTAGGAGGATCTTATCACAGTCACCTCCAGCACCGGATAATGCAATGTCAACATCCCTTTGTTACACAAACTTATTTATAACTTTTTGTTATCTTTTCTTATATATATTGTAATGGGTTGGATCACAGAAACCCCCTTGGGGCTGCCAACTGATGTGCCAAGACTACTTCTGCCCCTGCTTTCCCTGCCAGCTTGGGACTCCAGCACCCTGTCTTGCTGAGCCAGACATGCCAGTCTGCTCCAACACAGACTCAGGGTCTGAACCACATGCCCCAAAGCTGCAGACTTAACTGAAAGCAACTTAAGAAGTGTTCCTGTCTTTAACACTCAGATGCTTATACAGGGTAAACTCATAAACTGTTCGCCCTCTATAACACTGGTAGAGAGAGATGCATAGCTGTTCCCCACCCCCACCCCCAGGTATTAATGCATACTCTGGATTCATTAATAAGTAAAAAGTGATTTTATTAATTACAGAAAGTGGGATTTAAGTGGTTCCAAGTAGTAACAGACAGAACAAAGTGGATTACCAAGCAAAATAAAACAAAACACAAAAGTCTAAGTCTAGTACAATAATAAAACTGAATACAGATAACATCTCATCCTCAGAGATTATTAATAAGTTTCTTTCACAGACTGGACGTCTTCCTAGTCTGGGCCCAGTCCTTTCCCCGGTACAGCCCTTGTTCCAGCTCAGGTGGTAGCTAGGGGATTTCTCATGATGGTCACCCCATTTGTTCTCTTCCACCCACTTATATTTCTTTTGCATAAGGCGGGAATCCTTTGTCCCTCTGGGTGCCCACCCCTCCTTCTCAATGGAAAAGCACCAGGTTAAAGATGGATTCCAGTTCAGGTGACATGATCACATGTCACTGTAAGACTTCATTACCCACTTGCCAGCCCACAGGTATACAGGAAGACTTACAAGTAAAACAGAGCCATCTACAATCAATTGTCCTGGTTAATGGGAGCCATTAAGATTCCAAACCACCATTAATGGCCCACACTATGCATAACTACAATAGGACCTCAGAGTTATATTTCATATTTCTAGTTTCAGATACAAGAGTGATACATTTATACAAATAGGATGTTCACACTCAGTGGATTATAAGCTTTGTAATGATACCTTACAAGAGACCTTTTGCATGAAGCATATTCCAGTTACATTATATTCACACTCATTAGCATGTTTTTATAAAATCATATAGAGTGCAATGTCACACGTGTATTAGTCTCTTATTTCCATATAATTCTCCTCCTGTCAATACAGGGTTAGTTTCAGTTCAGACTGGTCTTTTCTAGCTTTTTAATTACTGTACCTTTTCTTGTTCTTACAGACATGATTACGCTGCAAATTCTTATACATACACAGTTCCACTTGTACTGTTAAATGTTATCGGAACAGACTTAAAATCCATAGTAGGCTTCTGTCCAGGCCTAAATATACCTTCGCTCTCAGCAGCACTGGCTGGTATGATGTATTTTAGTTTTGTCAGTGGCACTAAATAAATATGTTTGGGGATGGGGAGGAAAGTGGCCTGGTCTAAAGAGGTAGATGGGAGTTGTTTCCGAAGAGGATCCAGGTGCATCCCTCCACAGCTTGCAAGCTCCACAGAACAATCTTTAAACCTTTTTCAAACTTAAGAAAACTCCCGGACAAAAGAATTCCTGCTGGTTTGCATCAGTCATTGCATGATCTTTCCTCCCTGTTCTGAGTAGATATCCTGTGTCACTATCTCATACTTGCCCTCAGATGACATCAGACTCCTCCCTCCTTACTCATTTGATTACCTTTCATCATGTAATGTGGAAGTTAGATTGTTTTTCTTGTATTTAGCTCTCTGAGTCTTCTAAGTTTCAAAACAGAAATGGGCTGGAGGACTATAAATGTCACCAAATTATTGGAGGATTTGGGGTGATTTCCCTGCTTTTGATAGTGTCATCCTCCTCTCTGGATATTTCATGTCAGAGATTTTTTTTTTTTAAATTTGTGGCTCATAAATGCTTCAAAATTGCCTTCACAATGCACTTAGGGGTAGTTTTTTTTTCTAAAACATCTTGGTTCTCACCAAGTTGGGGACGACTTTCTGTTTCAGAAAGTGGAGGAAGAACCCAGGGGACAGCTGTTTTTAGACTTGACCAATGGGGAATAATTGTTTGTGAATCTGAAGGTGGAAGGCAATTTGGAAATGATTGATTTCATGGTTCTGAGGAAAGAAAGGAGTCAGAGCAACAGAATAAGGAAAATGAACTTCAAAAAAGCAGACTTTATCAAACAGAGAGAAATAAGGTCCCATGGGAAAAAAATCTAAGGGATGAAGGAGTTCAGGAGAGCAGGTAGTTTGTCAAAGTGACCATATTAAAAGCAAATTGCAGACTATCCTGATGCTAAGGAAAGACAGGAAGAATAGTAAGAGGCCAATATGGCTTCATCAGGAGCTCTTTAATGACCTGAATCAAAAAGGAATCCTACAAAAAGTGGAAACATGGACAAATTGCTAAGGAGGAGTACAGAAGAAGAGCACAAGCATGAAGGGACAAATTCAGAGAGGCTAAGGCTGAACTAGCTGAAGTGAACTTGGAACCATTAGCAATTACATTCAAGAATTCATGAAGGAGAGGTGAAGTCCCAGAGAACTGGAGAAGGGCAAAAATAGTACCTATTGTTAAAAAGGGGAACAAGGAGGACCTGAGGAATTATTGACTAGTCAGCCTAACTTTGAAACATGGAAATATACTGGAACAAATTATTAAACAGTCAGTTTTTAAGCACCTAGAGGATCATAGGTTTATAAGGAGTAGTCAGCATGGATTTGTCAAAAACAAATTATGCCAAGCCAACCTAATTTCCTCCTTTGACAGAGTTACTGGCCTAGTGGTGGAGGGAAAGCAATAGACATGATATATCCTGATTTTTAGTAAGGCTTCTGATACAGTCTCACGTGACCTTCTCCTAAGCAAACCAGGGAAATGTGGTCTTGAAGAAATTACTATAAAGTGGGTGCACAACTGGTTGAAAGACTGTACTTAAAGTATTTTAGTTATCAGTGGTTTGCTGTTAAACTGGCAGGGTGTCCCGCAGGGCTCAGCCCTGTGTCTAATACTAGTCAATATTTTCGTTAACGACTTTGATAATGGAGTGGAGAGTATGCTTATGAAATTTGTGAATAATACCAAGCTGGAACAGGTTGCAAACAATTTGGAGAACTGGATTAGAATTCAAAGTGACCATGACAAATTGAAGAATTGGTCTGAGATCAACAAGATTAAATTTAATAAAGAGAAGTGCAAAGTAATACACTTTTAAGAAGGAAAAATCAAATGCACAACTACGCAGTGGGGAATAACTGGGTAGGTGGTAGTACTGCTGACAAGGATTGGGGGGATATAATGGATAACAAATTGAGTCAACAGTATGATGCGGTTGTGAAAAAGGCTAATGTCATTATTAACATTATTAACAGGAATGTAGGATGTAAGATATGGGAGGTAATTGTTCTGCAATGTTCGGAGCCAGTGAAGACTCACCTAGAGTACTGGCTCCAATTTTGGGTGCCACGCTTTAGGAAAGATGTGGACAAATTGAAGGGAGTCCAGAGGAGAGCAACAAAAATGATCATAGTACAGGTTTTCTAAACCTTTTAAGAAAGATTAAAAAAACCTGGGCATATGTTTAGTCTTGGGAAAAGAAGACCGAGGAGGTGACCTGATAACATATTTGAAGATATTAAAGGCTGTTAAAAAGAAGATGATGATCAGTTGTTTGTCCACTGGAGGCAGGAGGAAAAAATAATGGGCTTAATCTGCCAGCAAGGGAGAATTAGGTTAGATATTCAGAAAAACTTGCTGAGTCATTATCCAAGACAGCTATAACATGAAATACATGGCAGAATGCGGGTAAAACAGAGCAGGAGACATACAATTCTCCCCAAAGGAATTCAGTCACGTTTAATTAACACATTTTTTTTTTTTACGAGTGTCATCAGCATGGAAATATGTCCTCTGGAATGGTGGCCGAAGCATGAAGGGGCATATGAATGTTTAGCATATCTGGCACGTAAATACCTTGCAATGCCGGCTACAAAAGTGCCATGTGAACTTCTGTTCTCACTTTCAGGTGACGTAAATAAGAAGTGGGCAGCATTATCTCTGTGAATGTGAACAAACTTGTTTGTCTTAATGATTGGCTGAACAAGAACTAGGACTTAATGGACTTGTAGGCGCTAAAGTTTTACATTGTTCCGTTTTTGAGTGCAGTTCTGTAACAAAAAAATCTACATTTGTAAGTTGCACTTTCATGATAAAGAGATTGCACTACGGTACTTGTCTGAGGTGAATTGAAAAATACTATTTCTTTTGTTTATCAATTTTACAGTGCAAACATTTGTAATAAAAATAATAATATAGAGTGAGCACTGTACACTTTTATTCTGTGTTGTAATTGAAATCAGTATATTTGAAAATGTAGAAAAATATCTAAACCATTTAAACAATAGAATATCAATTGAAATTTATGAAGTATAATTAAAGCTGCGATTAATTTTTTTGAGTTAAACACATGAGTTAAACTGCGATTAATCTTAACAGCCCTACTTGCTATAAATCTCCATGGCTGTTTTCTGCCCTATAGCTCCACCACAGTGTTCCCTTTTGCTGCACAGGGCTGTTGCTATTCTAGCTGAAGTAGTGAGGCTGATCCTGGAACATCCATTGAATGCCCTGAAGATTTCTGTTCAATGTGGGAATTTCATCTGCTGTTGTGACTATGCTTCTGGGCTTCCTAAGTGTTCTGCCAGAGATCTTAAAGCCATGCTGAACCCTGGAGGGTAAAAGGTGACAAATATAAATGCAATTTCTGATTTAAAAACAAGCATGAACTGGAGTCAAAGAAATCATGTGACTTGAGTGCCTTTAGACTGACGTCCTAGTGAAATGACCTGCAAGGATCCTTGAGATGATAAATGGGCATAATGATGGACTAAGAATTCCATGAAACAGAAATAAATGCTTATGTGGGGGGAGGAGGGTGGCATTGGACTGATGGGACAATAATGGTTGATCATGCCCCTTCTGGGCACTTTAGAGAAACAATGTGGTATCTTTAGGTCCAGAAGTTTCTCTGTGGAAACTGCAATACATCCAATAAGAATGTCATGCCATTGGCATTGGTTTGGCTAAGTTCTATGTAACTTTCGGGATGCATGGTTCAAGGTTGTTGCTTTCACTCTTCCTTGTGCATCACTTCATCTCATCCTGTTTCCTATTTCCTATCCTTCTTCATTTTTGTCTAATTAGTTTCAGATTTTTTTAAAACTTGGAATTAAACTGCATGATATCCTTGCCATAACCATCAAGTCGGGCTGGCTAAAACAGCATACATGGCCTTACCGCAGCATGAAAGAAGACCCCAGTAGTAAGAGGTGACCAGTGCATCAGCCAAATGTTATTCTAAACAGTGCAGTGAGCATGGGCTTCAGAAGTTCAGGTGAACTTTAATGTAACTGACCTGTCTGAAATTTATCCTGCCTGCACAGTTCTTCCTTACTTTTCTTTTTCCTTTGCTTCTCAGCTCCTTAGAGCTAAGATCAAGTGTAAGTAGTCTCTTGGCCTATCCAAGGCCGTGATCAAGTGTCTTGATGTTTTTGGTCTTTTGGCCCTGAGATGAAAACCTTGTCTGTGTCTCTTGGACCATGAAGTACAAAAATTTATCTAGAAAGCATCTTGCGAACAATAACTCTGGATCTGAAATTGAGTGGTCGGTGAATTCTTATTTTTCCCCAAGGAAGACTTCAGGTATGAACAGGATTTTAATTTTTCCACCTGAAAGACTTTACTGAACCTAAATGAAAAAGGGGAACTTAGTGAGTAGCCATTTAACATCTGAATTCCAGATATTTGAATGTTTGTTTTGCTTTTTTCTTTAATTTATACTTACTGAATGTTGGAAAGGATTTCTGTATTGTGGCTGTTACAATAGCAGGCTGGAGTCCTCCTACACACAACCCTGAACCACAGTTCTTCCTGGGTGACCAGGCAAAAGAAGGATTCTAGAAACACTGCAACACCTTTAAGCTCGATGACCTTCCATACCCTTCCCGTCTCCCACCCCGCTACTGACAGTATAGCTAGATTGCCCTACTCCATGGCTTTTTCTGTCTGAATGTGCTGTGTAGAGGAGTTGCTCCATAATTTCCCCCTTTTCCTCTGTCAGTTTTGCAGTGCTCTGCTTGTGCTTGGAGTCTGTTAGCAGATATGCAGTAAGGCTGTGGGATGCTCTTATAGATGCCTACACCGAGTTCCACACTTTTGCTCCCTTCCATGCCATTTAATTCAATGGAGACTAAATAGGGGTCACTGTGAGTCTAGCCTGCACATACTTCAAATGTCTCCCATCTCCTACCATAATAATGAAATAAAACAGTACAGCTGTTTTTTTTTCCAAATATGGTCAGAACTTACAGAAAACAGCCATGCAAATCTTAATATTCTGCATGTAACTTAACTTTAAGAAGCGCCTAGTTCAAAATTAGCATTTGAGGAGAGTATTAGGCATCCCATAACTTCCCACTACATTCTTCCGAACCTACCCTGTTCCAGGCTTATGTAAATCAATGTTGAAATATTGTAATGAATTGGCACGTGCTATCCCCAGAGCAGTGAGTAATTTTGGTTCCACGCGTGGGACACTAGAGAGGAGAAGCTTCCTATTCTTACTGTGAATGGAAAAAATGGTGGGGTAGGTGGAAGATAGAAGCTACCCTCCCTAGAAATAACGTGCTGTCTAGGAAAAGCCTTTTGTTGCTGTACACAGCCACGGCAAAACTGCAGTACCACTTCCCTGCAGGGGATTGGACTAGATGACTTCTCAAGGTCCCTTCCAGTCCTACGATTCAGTGATTCCCCAATCATAAAAAATACTGACCTTGATGGAAATTTTTTGACCAGTTCTAATAGAGAGTTTCAGCTTGTGTGCAGTAAGGAATGGAAGGGAGAAGAATAGACTGCAACCTTTAAAACATTGCTTAGGGCATATCAACTGAAGATGGAGTCTTTATTAGTTTGTGGAAATGATTTGGCTGTAGGCAGAAGAGCTGTATAAAATGTGACTATGCAGCTGGACAGATTTCAGTATAATCTGTTTTAATCAAGATGCCTCAGATCTTGTGGGTTTGTGTTTTTTAAAGGGAAACTTTACTGTCATCTTCCTGCTCCTGATCTTGTCAATATATTGTCTCAAGTGCTTGCCCCTATTTAAAATCTCTGTATCAGGGTGGTTAGGGTAGGCAGGAAGACAGACTGACAGAGGGGCTTGAAGTACTGTCTCAAAAGGAGGTTTGCAGAAGGTATTGGCTTCCACTTGGGGCTTCTTGATTAATTGGCCGAAGATCAAAAACTCTTGATTTGAAAATGATGCTATTGTGCCTCTGTATGGCTCTTCAGGTGCTGTATCATTCTTAAACTCTGCATTGCAAATGCATTATTTGAATTGAACAGTCTGGGGGCATACTATCCATGATGACTCCAAGAAAGATCTTGGAGTCATCATGGATAGTTCTTTGGAGACGTACACGCAGTGTGCAGCAACAGTCAAAAAAGCAAACGCGATTTTAGGAATAATTTAAAAAGGGATAGAGAATAAGACGGAGAATATCTTATTGTCCTCACATAAATCCATGGTATGCCCACATCTTGAATACTGCATACAGATGTGGTCCCCTCATCTCAAAAAAGATATACTGGCATTAGAAAAGGTTCAGAAAAGGGTAACTAAAATGATTAGGGGTTTGGAACGGGTCCCATATGAGGCGAGAGTAAAGAGGCTAGGACTTTTCAGCTTGGAAAAGAGGAGACTAAGCGGGGATATGATAGAGGTATATAAAATCATGAGTGGTGTGGAGAAAGTGAATAAGGAAAAGTTATTTACTTGTTCCCATAATATAAGAACTAGGGGCCACCAAATGAAATTAATAGGTAGCAGGTTTAAAACAAATAAAAGGAAATTCTTCACTCAGCACAGAGTCAACCTGTGGAACTCCTTGCCTGATGAGGTTGTGAAGACTAGGACTATAACAGGGTTTAAAAGAGAACTGGATAAATTCATGGAGGTTAAGTCCATTAATGACTATTAGCCAGGATGGTGTCCCTAGCCTCTGTTTGTCAGAGAGTGGAGATGGATGGCAGGAGAGAGATCACTAGTCATTTCCTGTTAGGTTCATAGAATCATAGAATATCAGGCTTGGAAGGGACCTCAGGAGGTCATCTAGTCCAGCCCTCTGCTCAAAGCAGGGCCAATCCCCAACTAAATCATCCCAGCCAGGGCTTTGTCAAGCCTGACCTTAAAAATATCTAAGGAAGGAGATTCCACCACCTCCCTAGGTAACGCATTCCAGTGTTTCACCACCCTCCTAGTGAAAAAGTTTTTCCTAATATCCAACCTAAACCTCCCACACTGCAACTTGAGACCATTACTCCTTGTTCTGTCATCAGCTACCACTGAGAACAGTCTAGATCCATCCTCTTTGGAACCCCCTTTGGATAGTTGAAAGCAGCTATCAAATCCCCCCTCATTCTTCTCTTCCGCAGACTAAACAATCCCAGTTCCCTCAGCCTCTCCTCATAAGTCATGTGTTCCAGTCCCCTAATCATTTTTGTTGCCCTCTGCTGGACTCTTTCCAATTTTTCCACATCCTTCTTGTAGTGTGGGGCTCAAAACTGGACACAGTACTCCAGATGAGGCCTCACCAATGTCGAATAGAGAGGAACGATCACGTCTCTCGATCTGCTGGCTATGCCCCTACGTATACATCCCAAAATGCCATTGGCCTTCTTGGCAACAAGGGCACACTGTTGACTCATATCCAGCTTCTCGTCCACTGTTACCCCTAGGTCCTTTTCTGCAGAACTGCTGCCTAGCCATTCGGTCCCTAGTCTGTAGCGGTGCATGG
This sequence comes from Natator depressus, assembly GCF_965152275.1. Lineage (NCBI taxonomy): Eukaryota > Metazoa > Chordata > Testudines > Cheloniidae > Natator > Natator depressus. The sequence goes on along the minus strand of NC_134242.1, from coordinate 21,229,985 downwards.
GATTCTTCCGTCCCAAGTGCAGGACTCGGCACTTGTCCTTGTTGAACCTCATCAGATTTCTTTTGGCCCAATCCTTTAATTTGTCTGGGTTCCTCTGTATCCTGTCCCTACCCTGCAGCGTATACTACCTCTCCTCTCAGTTTAGTGTCATCTGCAAACTTGCTGAGGGGGCAATCCACACCATCCTCCAGATCATTTATGAAGATATTGAACAAAACCGGCCCCAGGACCGACCCTTGGGGCACTCCACTTGATACCGGCTGCCAACTAGACATAGAGCCATTGATCACTACCTGTTGAGCCCAACAATCTAGCCAACTTTCTACCCACCTTATAGTGCATTCATCCAGCCCATACTTCTTTAGCTTGCTGACAAGAATACTGTGGGAGACGGTGTCAAAAGCTTTGCTAAAGTCAAGAAACAATACATCCACTGCTTTCCCTTCATCCACAGAACCAGTAATCTCATCACAGAAGGCGATTAGATTAGTCAGGCATGACCTTCCCTTGGTGAATCCATGCTGACTGTTCCTGATCACTTTCCTCTCGTGTAAGTGCTTCAGGATTGATTCCTTGAGGACCTGCTCCATAATTTTTCCAGGGACTGAGGTGAGGCTGACTGGCCTGTAGTTCCCAGGATCCTCCTCCTCCCTTTTTTAAAGATGGGCACTACATTAGCCTTTTTCCAGTCGTCCGGGACTTTCCCGGATCACCATAAGTTTTCAAGGATAATGGCCAATGGGTCTGCAATCACATCCGCCAACTCCTTTAGCATTCTCGGATGCAGCGCATCCGGCCCCATGGACTTGTGCTCGTCCAGCTTTTCTAAATAGTCCCTAACCACTTCTTTCTCCACAGAGGGCTGGTCACCTCCTCCCCATGCTGTGCTGCCCAGTGCAGTAGTCTGGGAGCTGACCTTGTTCGTGAAGACAGAGGCAAAAAAAGCATTGAGTACATTAGTTTTTTCCATATCCTCTGTCACTAGGTTGCCTCCCTCATTCAGTAAGGGGCCCACACTTTCCTTGACTTTCTTCTTGTTGCTAACATATCTGAAGAAACCCTTCTTGTTACTTTTAACATCTCTTACTAGCTGCAACTCCAGGTGCGATTTGGCCTTCCTGATTTCACTCCTGCATCCCCGAGCAATATTTTTATACTCTTCCCTGGTCATTTGTCCAATCTTCCACTTCTTGTAAGCTTCTTTTTTGTGTTCAAGATCAGCAAGGATTTCACTGTGAAGCCAAGCTGGTCGCCTGCCATATTTACTATTCTTTCTACACATCGGGATGGTTTGTCCCTGTAACCTCAATAAGGATTCTTTAAAATACAGCCAGCTCTCCTGGACTCCTTTCCCCCACGTGTTATTCTCCCAGGGGATCCTGCCCATCAGTTCCCGGAGGGAGTCAAAGTCTGATTTTCTGAAGTCCAGGGTCCGTATTCTGCTGCTCTCCTTTCTTCCTTGTGTCAGGATCCTGAACTCAACCATCTCATGGTCACTGCCTCCCAGGTTCCCATCCACTTTAGCTTCCCCTACTAATTCTTCCCGGTTTGTGAGCAGCAGGTCAAGAAGAGCTCTGCCCCTAGTTGGTTCCTCCAGCACTTGCACCAGGAAATTGTCCCCTACCCTTTCCAAAAACTTCCTGGATTGTTTGTGCACCGCTATATTGCTCTCCCAACAGATATCAGGGTGATTGAAGTCTCCCATGAGAACCAGGGCCTGCGATCTAGTAACTTCTGTGAGTTGCCGGAAGAAAGCCTCGTCCATCTCATCCCCCTGGTCCGGTGGTCTATAGCAGATTCCCACCACGACATCACCCTTGTTGCTCACACTTCTAAACTTAATCCAGAGACACTCAGGTTTTTCTGCAGTTTCATACTTGAGCTCTGAGCAGTCATACTGCTCCCTTACATACAGTGCAACTCCCCAACCTTTTCTGCCCTGCCTGTCCTTCCTGAACAGTTTATATCCATCCATGACAGTACTCCAGTCATGTGAGTTATCCCACCAAGTCTCTTATTCCAATCACATCATAATTCCTTGACTGTGCCAGGACTTCCAGTTCTCCTTGCTTGTTTCCCAGGCTTCTTGAATTTGTGTATAGGCACTTGAGATAACTCGCTGATCGTCCCTCTTTCTCAGTATGAGGCAGGAGCCCTGCCCTCTCGCGTGCTCCTGCTCGTGCTTCCTCCTGGTATCCCACTTCCCCACTTACCTCAGGGCTTTGGTCTCCTTCCCCCGGTGAACCTAGTTTAAAGCCCTCCTCACTAGGTTAGCCAGCCTGCTTGCGAAGATGCTCTTCCCTCTCTTCGTTAGGTGGAGCCCGTCTCTGCCTAGCACTCCTCCTTCTTGGAACACCATCCCATGGTCAAAGAATCCAAAGCCTTCTCTCCGACACCACCTGCGTAGCCATTTGCTGACTTCCACAATTCGATGGGTCTCTACCCAGGCCTTTTCCTTCCACGGGGAGAATGGACGAGAAGACCACTTGCGCCTCAAACTCCTTTATCCTTCTTCCCAGAGCCACGTAGTCCGCAGTGATCCGCTCAAGGTCATCCTTGGCAGTATCATTGGTGC